>NW_012113475.1:7276317-7288893 GCF_000951035.1 Colobus angolensis palliatus | reverse complement strand
CCTCCCTCTCTCCCTGTCTCCCCTCTTCCCTTCCTTTTTTCCTTTCTTCTTTCAGAATATACTCATTTTTATTAAGTCATGATACCCTCATCCCCTTGATGCGTAACACAATTTAACATAGCAGAGAATAAGTATATACTAAATTGCATGGTTTAGTCAAATTCTCAGTTTTTGGACTGATCTTATGTCTTCTGAGGAAGCATACCAAAGCTAGAGAGCACGCATCGTTGTGTGAGAGTGAGCTGCTACTTTACCTAACATTACTTTTATCTAAAGTTATCTAAATATTTGAAATATTCTATGCTAACAATTTTTGCCTCCTCCTGAGGCTGTGAATAGAATTATTCTCAGATGGTCCCAAAGTTTCAGCACATTACTGCAGTTAACAAAAAGCTTTTGAAAATGTTATATTAACCACTAAGGGGCATGTGCTACCATTAATTTGTGTTGTGAGTTCCTGTTGTTAACGGTAGAATTTGCCTGAGTGTGCATTTTTCTCTTTAAATCATATATAATAATTTGTTCTTAAGAAATCACAGATACCAAAGAACTGATATTAAAATACTTAAAACATGTTAAGTGTGCCTGTTAAAAGAACCAATTCTTAGAAGCTATGGAAGTATTGCCTGTTTTATCTTAAGGAAATTTTAGCTGAAGATTTGCTTTAAAAAGGTACAGAGAGCTGGATTATTGTTGTCAAGGAGTATGTAAAGTACAATTTGTTTTTCTTTTTCTTTTGCATTTATATCAAGTAAATTCATGCAGATCCTCCTTAGAAAATATTTCTGTTTAATTGTTGTTAAGAATAATATTGTTAGTATATTGTATATATAGCACTTTCAGATTTTGTCTATTTATATTCAAAGAATTTACATAAAATAAATAACCTTAATATCAGTATTCCTGCTATTGACTCAATGGTTATTTTCAGAACATTTCCAGGATAGAGACTGTTTAAAATGCCATTTGGGCTTACTGTAGTTTGACTGAATGGGGCTAAGTTTCTTTGTGGATTGGACCAGTATTAACCAAAGAAAGATGAAAGATTATCACTATTGTTAGTCCTATACAAAACATCTGAAAAGTTTTGAAGACAATGGGATGGGATTTACTAAAATTCTCTTCAACCTTCTTGTAAACAGTTTACTTAAATGAAAAAGACGAGCCTAAAATTATAATACTATAGCCCATGAGGAAGGAGTTAATCAATAAGGAATTCAAGGTCATAAAGTATACTTTCTGTTTCCTTATAAGAAACTAAGGCTATAGTTTGACTTGCTGCTTGCCAACTTATATATATGATTACCAGGGTAACTTCCTGTTCTAAATTATGCTGTATGAAACTTACATGTATTTTCTTAATTTAGACCCCAAATTTAGATTCCATTTATAATAACTAGGATGTGGTAGGAGAGAGTTCTCTAATAACTTAACATTTGTAGTTTCTTGCTTAAAATGAAAAACTTTTTAGTGGCACCTAAGTATTTATAGTAGTGTAAATCAATACATCGCACATTTAACCAGATCATAAATCAAAACAGTCTAAATAAAGTAAATTAGGGAAAAGCAATGTTTTATTTTCAGTGATGATTTTATAGTATGCATATTAAAAAGGATACCATAGAGTAAGTGTTTATTTCCCTTCTGTATCTCTTGTGGCAAATATGTGCTAGAAATTTATGAGCATATTTTCAAATGGGCATAAATATGTATAGAGTCTTAGAGAATATGCTACCTCTGTCCTTTAATAAAACCTCACATTCAGGTATTAGAGGTAACTATTCATTCACTCCTTTGTTTATTCAACAAACATGTACTGTTCATTATGAGGTACAAAGCAATGTGCTGAACACCAAGGATCCCAAATCAAATGTTCTACTTATCCTCAAGGAGACTAGAGGGAAAGATGGTGTCTTAGTCTGTGCTGCTATAACAGAATACCACAGAATGGGTAATTTATAGTGAACATGAATTTATTGCCTCATGGTTCTGGAGGCTGGGGCCAGCATCTGAACCTTCTTGCTGCATCATTCCATGGGAAAAGGCCAAAGAGTGTGCAAGAAAGAGCGAGGTATGAATGTGTGACCTCAAACCGTTTTATAATTGGCCTTGATCCATTCATGAGAATGGAACCCTCATGACCTAAATACCTCCCATTAGGCTTCACCTCCCAACCATTGCATTGGAGATTAAGTTTCCAGCAAATGATTTTTTGGTGGGACACATTCAGACCATAGCATGTAGGAGGATATCAAGTTTCATAGTGCATTGTGATAAGTTATATAAAAGAAATGCTCTGGGTGCCAGGGTCATGGTGGAGAAACATCAAAATCAAATGATGGGGTCCAGGATGTTTTTCTGGAAGAAGAAATACATTTAAAACATTTTCATCAGAGGGTAACTCAAGTCATCAGATTTGCATTTTGGATTAATAACTCTAGTAGCAGTTTGGAGGCTGTTGGGAATAAGGCCAGACTGGAGATATGGACACCCATTCTTGGGAGATCATTGTGTTAAGTGTAGGATATGGATAGTGTAAATATGGACACCATATACTTGGGAAACCAGTGTGTCAAGTGTAGGATAATGAGAACCTGAACTATGTCAATGACAGTAGGAATGTCAAGAAGAGATGCCAGAGTATCAACACAGCAATGTTTTGGAGTCAAGGAATTTTAGAGAGTAAAGGGATTGTGGATGGTGAATGCCTATCAACAATAGCCCAGAAAGTGATGCATACATGTAAGTCTTAGATAAAGGGGATATTATGACTTCAATATTCTCAGTGATAAGCATGCAGTGACTTCAGGAATGTTTTGTGCCTTAAGATTAATATAATAATAATTTCTGTAATGGTCATAAATTCTAAAAATATATGTTTTATTTTATGTATATTTGATATTTTGACCTTGAACTAATCAGAAACTAAAGAGAGAAGCCAGAGTTTTTAAATCAAAGCTGATTAAATCATATAAAACATTTGAGCCAAAGGTTGCCTCTTAAGTAACCTGATATTTTTCAGAAAAATATTTTTATGTTTCATTTCTAACATAAATTTATAAAATCATTTTATATCATGCAACTTTTTTGGTGATGACAGGGTTCTTAATTCTTAATATAAAAGATATTGGAAAGTTGTATAATTAAATGCATGGTTGGACCTGTGGATACTGTGTTACTATTAATACTCATAAAAGTGACCATCTGAGTAGAGTATAAATGTAGTTTATAGAATCCTACCTGATAGCCTTGAACTTTTTAAAACTATAGCTGACCTAATGACAAAATAAATTATAGGAAAAAATGACAAACTTTGATCAAAACAACTTATCTTTCTCTTTTCCCCTTTAAGAATGATAACTAATATCAAGATATAATTTATATCTGACTGTATAAATTTAGGGACATATGATCATCATCCAGTTTTCAAGTACTTATGTTGTTAAATGCACAGAGCAAATATAAAGTGTTTGACTAATTTGTGGTGTTAATGGTTAATTTTCTTTGGTGCCACATGAAGGTTCTTATATATCATGTTCTTAAAAACACTGTAAAGTGGTTTACGTAAAGATTTGACCTTAGAAAGATGAATAATTTCTTCCTTTGATGATGATTCAAGTGCCTACAATAAGTTCTTACAGATCATGTTCTCTTTACTACATGTTTCCTAAATAAATAGCTTATGGTATTTCAATTTAGGCACGTCTTTAACGTTTGGGACAACTTTAAACACAACTCATTTAATATCATTAAAATAGTAAAGACCGTCATATTCTGTCTTAGCATAAGATATCTAGTAATTCCCAAGGCAGTTTAGTTCAGTGAATTTTAAAAATTACATGTCTTCTTATTAGAAATTGTTACCAAAACATATAATTAACATGATACCAATTTCCACTATATGGAAATTTATAATTTTTCAAAAGATATTATCATAAAAAGAAAGAAAGTCAGAATATAAATGTCAGATATTCACCACTGCTTTTGTTTTTGAGACCACTTATCGTAATTATGTGACATAAGCCCAAAGAGATTATATATGCTTGGATAGATTATATTTGTCATTTTAAGCATTTTTTTTAACCAAGGGTACAAATATATGAAGTGTTTTCAGGTTCAAAAATAATTTCCTATAAAGATAATATGAACCGGTCAAATGGTTTGACTTTACCTTCAAAACTTATCCAGATCCTCACCTTCACTACTTTAACCTTGGTCCAAGCCCCTGTCATCTCAGAACTGAGTTATTGTAGTAGACTCCCATTTAGTTGATTTCTTCAGAACAGGCTAGGCTTTAGCAGCAGTAACTCTGAACTCTCCAAACCTCAGTGGCTTAACACAAAAATATTATGTATCTTCTTCAAAATATCTACTTTATTTTTGCATGGGTAAGGATACTAGAGGAGCTTCTTACTGTCACTCAGGCATCCAGGTTGACAGAGGCTGCACCATGTACAAGGTCACCAGTTGAAACAGTAGGAGAAGAAAGAGACTGGAGAATCCTGTAGCCTCAGTATAGAAGTGACACATGTCACTAACGCCCACAGGTTGTCACCCAACACCAGTCATGTTGCCTCAACCCCAACTGCACAATGGTTGGGAAGCATACCTGCTCGTGAGTCCAGGCAGAAATGGGAACAGGATACTACTGAGCATTCATAATATCTCTCACACTGGTTTGGAAAATCCAGATTCCTTCCTTGCTACAAGAAAATCTCAACGGGGCAGCCAAAAATGCTCATTTTAATGTGTGGGGTCATATCACTCCTCTGCTCAAAATCATTGAATGGATGCATTTTTCTCTCAGAGGAAAAACCAGTGTCCTTACTATGAAGCACAAAGTCAAATATACACCCACCCATGTGGCTTATTCCCTGACTTCCTGTAGGTCTGCTTAATAGAGAAGCCCTTCCTCATTACCTATTTTATTTTTCTCCATAGCACTCACCACTCTGATATTCTAACCAATATGGATGTTTTAATACTTTTGTTGATTGTTTGTCTCTTCCTACTAGAACGTGACCTCAAAAGTGGAAAGACTGTTTAATTCACCATTTAAACCTAATGCCTAGAATGGTGCCTGACATATTAGAATATGAACGAATGTACGAAATGCCCTAAAAGCTGTATTGTGAATCCCATTTCCTCTGTGTAGTTAACGTGTTTGTCATATCGTATTCCTCAGGAACTGGAGGAACTTACTTTCTTTTTTCCCTTGTTTCCTGAGGCTATCACAAAAATTAGAGGGACTTGTCTCTTGCTTAATGGGATCCAGGTTGAAAACAGTAAAAATAAGAGATTCCAGCCAAACATGGGGAACAGCTACTCTATTAAGAGATTGTATCAAGGAGAGGGAACCCTTCAGGTCAACAGAGGCCTAATTTGGGGTGATTGTGAGGATGGCTTCTGAGTCAAATTGAATTAATGAGTATACAATATAGAACCATAAAAGGGTCTGTTTCTCAACCTTACTAAATTCGTTCTTAGGATGGGATTGTATTTGATTTTTGAAGTGAGAAAAGCTTATCAGGCTGCCATTTTATATACAAAAATTATAGTACATTTAAGATTTCTAGTGGCAGATGCATTATTAACATGATAAGCAGATGAAAATATATACACACATTATTATATACGTACATGTTTCCATTGGTAAAGGGGTGAATATTTACAAAATAAAGAGAAACAGTTAAAGATAATATAAAAAGTCCTGATTTGACTTTAATAGTCACAAAAGGAAGAACATTAATACCCTTTAAACTCACTTGACAGGAGATGAACTGTCAAAGAAGGAAAGACAGAAGGGAGTCTGGGTAAATTATTTGCTGGTGTGAGACTGAGGATTTATTATGCCTGAAAGGAACTTGAGTTCCTTGCCAGTGGGCAGTCTAATATACCAGGGCCAAAACCCAGGCATATATGATTAGCAGGAGGTCTTGAAAACAAGGTAGTGATGGGCTGGTACTTATCAAAGGCTAACTTGTGAGAGCTGCTAGAACTCCTTGCTGCTGTTCCAACGAATTCCATTGTGACCATCTTAACATGCTCCTTTTTGTAATCTGAGGCATCATAAGTATGCTGTGTACAATGGTAGAAAATGACATAGGGTGATCTTTGAGAAAATTCTCAACAAGATTCTATTATGTATACGTGAAAATGGTAGCATTTATTGCTCATTTCTGAGGACATGACAACTAGTATTTTTAGACAACTCTTTCCTAAACTATTAAGTATTGCAGAAGTCATAAACTAAAGCCCTATTGTATTAGTCATCTTCCTCCAGAGAACCAGAGCCAATAGGCTATCTATGTATGCACACACAAACACATATATGTATATGATTATAAATATAAATTATATACATTATAAATGTGTATATACATATATGCTTGTGTATACATATATATGTACATACATATACAAATTTATTTATTTATTTATTATAAGGACTTGGCTCACACAATTATAGAGACTGAAAAGTCCCAAAATTTCCAGTAAGCAAATTGAAGACCTGGAAGTGCTGATGGCATAGTTCCAGTCTAGGCTCCAAGACATAGGCCCGAGGTGTAATTTCCAGTCCGAGTCCACGTCAGAGTCCAGTGGCAGAACTAATGTCCTAGCTCAAAGCTCAAAGACATTCCAGGAAAGAGACAGAATTTTCTGTTACTCACCCTTTTTGTTCTATTCAGTCCTTCAACAGATTAGATGAGGCCCATTCATTATGGAGAAGACAATATACTTTACTCAGTCCATTGATTCAAATGTCAGTCTCATCCAGAACATGCTTACAGATATGTCAATAATAATATTTAATGAAATATCTGGGCACTCCATGATCCAGTCAAGTTGACACATAAAATTAACTATTATATTCATGAAAAATAAATTCCCTTTTTTACGAGGGGTTGGTTTTCCAGGTAAAAAAAATACATTCACTATCTTGGGTATCTTATAAACTAAGCTATTCTTTATGAATATGAGGATTTTATTTCTGCTAAAGACAGTTCATTCACCATTTTTGGATCTTCCAGTGTGTATTACAGTTGTTAGTTTCAGAACCTTCGTATATTTCAGACATTCATTTAGTTAACTGAGAGGAAAATACTGTCTACTCAAATAATAACCCAATTTCTACCCACTGTTGTGGTTTATACTATAAGATCTCAATCCTGGCTGCATAGTAGTATCATCTAAGGAAACATATCTCCTGCTTCTGGCAGGATTTTTAATCACATGCCCAGGGATCTATCCAATGGTCTAAAATTTTGTATCACCTAAGCCCACATAGAAACAGTGATCACAGTTTTTAACCAAAAATAGAGACCCGCAGTGAGGAAGAATGCGCATACGAAGATAATGGAATATAATATTTGAAATCAAGAAAAATCTGGACAATGAAAATTCACATAACTCTTTATACAAATCAACCTAAGAATAGAGCAGGTAGGCATGCAATTTCTAAAGGTAGATGCTTGTGTTAGTCTGTTTTGTGTTGCCATAAAGGAGTACCTGAGGCTGGGTAATTTATAAGAAAAGAGATTTATTTGGCTCATGGTTCTGGAGATCATACATCTTCTCAGCTTCTGGTGAGGCTTCAGGAAGCTTTTACTGGCAGCAGAAGGCAAGGGGAGTCAGTGGTCATATGGTGAGAGAGGGAACAAGTAAGAAAGCAGGAAGGTGCCAGGTTCCTTTTAACAATCAGTTCTCACATGAACTAATGGAGCGAGAATTTGCTCATTACCATGATAAAGGCATCAAGCCATTGATGAGAGATCCACTCCCATGACCCATATACCCACCACTAGGGCCCACCTCCAACACTGGGGATCAGATTTTCACATGAGATTTGAAAGGGATAGGTATTCAAACTCTATCAGTGCTCACATAAACTGTAACCTGGATTTTGGACATTAGAGTCAATTGTGTCTACTATTGACAGAGTTAAAAAACAAAATAATAAAATGCAGATTGATTAAAGAAGAGTTACTCTAGGCTAACTGAATTGCTTGTGGGGATACATACACATCAGTGTCGTTTACAACAAGGGTGTGGAATAGAGATAACCACCCAGATATTGAAAGGGGCATCAACATCATACTACTGTCCCTAAAGATAACAAGAGGGATATATGGTGAATTTGAAGCAGTCCTGAACCATTGAAATAGGTGGAAGAGGGTTTAGAATCTCATTAGCTGATATGCAAAGCAAATGTCAGGTAGAGATTGAGAGATTGTTGAGTGAACTTGGAGAAAGTGGTAGCTGAAAACAAGAAAAATTATAAATCCCAATCCTTGTCCTTATTCTTGTCCCGTCAATCATGGATCTTAGGGACAGAGGCACATAGAAGGTTCAGCCTTTACTGGCAAGGATTACTAGAGAGAAAAACTGATGCTATCCAGAATGAATAGGGTGGTGATAGGAGCTTGAGGAGCAAAAATAAAAATGGAGAGGAGATTGTCAATTAAGAGTGGGTGTAAAGACTGAATAAAGTGTTTAGATTGAGTATTGGGTTTTGGGAGTGGTAGGAGTCAGCTAAAAAACCTAGTAATAATATTGATAATAACAATACTCATAACATTTTATTGAGTACTTACTATAAGCACCATGCACTGTTCTAAGCACTTTACAAATATGAACTTATTTAATTTGCATGTCAACCTGTAAAGTAGGTACTATTAATTGGTCCCAGAGACAGGCTACCTTATTTGGTTAGGGTGACACTAGAGATGAAATTCCAACCCAGGTGAGTCAACTCCAAAGCCTGTTCTCTTAAGTGTAGATATGTGCTTATTATACTTAAGTTTGTGCTCTGAAGTATGACAACAACTAAAGGCATCTGTGTCTAGATGACTCTTCATTGAAAATCCTGCTTTTTACACACACAACATTATTGTGGATGTAGAAAAGTTAAAATGTAACAAGAATTTGCTGAACAAAGGCTAATATGTTGTCCACCAGGCAACCCTTTTATAAGACTGCTGGGTGAACATGGTCAAGGATGCGCACATCAGAGTAATTTAGGTTCCAGAGCTGCTGAGCTCTGACAGCTTTGTCCCTCCATCTCATGTAGGAAAAATTCTGTCTGGGAGGCAATGGTGCCCCTTTCCTTTAGACAGTGTTTGTGATGGCTCCACCTACTTCAGTTTCACAGACCTGGCCCCTTCTCCAATCCACATTAATTCCCCATTAGACTGACATTTTGTTCTTAGAAATGTTATTATTACTTGAGCCTTTGGCCTGGAAATCAGAAATCTCTTTAATGTTGCAATTTCTTTCCTCTGATCCATTTCGTGATAACTTCATATAGTTTAACCCTCAACATGCAATCTTATTTCCAAAAATGTGGCCTGCCTATATATATGATACAAAAGGAATAATAAAATCACTTGGCTAAACGGGACCTCAAGAGGGAACCTAATATATGTCATAGCCAGTAGGCAAAATCTCCTTCCCAATATATATAAGCAGTCTAATTTAATCATCCTATATGTTATCTTTAGATATTTTTATTTATGTTAAAATAAACATTCCATTTCTCTTGCTGTCTCTCTCACATATTTGTGTCTTTTGTGTGTAAACATGCACACACATGCACATGGTCACAAACTATCATAATTCAGATTCCGGATATGTCCAAATGAATGAATTTGGTGTGAGATTTTTTTTTTTTTTGAGACGGAGGCTCGCTCTGCCGTCCAGGCTGGAGGTTCAGTGGCGCAATCTCGGCTCACTGCAAGCTCCGCCTCCCGGGTTCACGCCATTCTCCCACCTCAGCCTCCCAAGTAGCTGGGACTACAGGCACCCGCCACCACGCCTGGCTAATGTTTTTGTGTTTTTTTTTTTTTTTTTTGAGACGGAGTCTCGCTCTGTCGCCCAGGCTGGAGTGCAGTGGCCAGATCTCAGCTCACTGCAAGCTCCGCCTCCTGGGTTCACGCCATTCTCCTGCCTCAGCCTCCCGAGTAGCTGGGACTACAGGCGCCCGCCACCTCGCCCGGCTAGTTTTTTGTATTTTTTAGTAGAGACGGGGTTTCACCGTGTTCGCCAGGATGGTCTCGATCTCCTGACCTTGTGATCCACCCGCCTTGGCCTCCCAAAGTGCTGGGATTACAGGCGTGAGCCACCGCGCCCAGTCTGGTATGAGATTCTTTTTCCCCATACAAGGTTGTGGAAAAGGGCACAGACCCTGGAGGCATTCAGACCTGAGCTAAAAATCGTGAGTGACTGAAGAATTACTTAATCGCTGCTAGCCTTGGTTTTCTTATCTGTAAACTGGGAACAAGAATAGTATATACCTAATAGAGTTAAGAAGTTTAACAAAAAAAAGGACAAATTCTTACTGCAATAATATGTATTATTTAATACTAAACAACTATAAATTTTATTAGTTAAAGTAGTTACATGCCTTTCTTCAAAGCAGCATTGTTTTTTCAGAAAGATTTGAAATTCTGTGTCAGAACAGAATGAACAATATTTTGGAAACTATCGCAAAATATGAATTTGTGTTTTTAAATTTAGCAAAGGTAATAGGGACAAAGGAAGTGTTCTTTGAAAAAAACTAAAGGACACCCCAGTTCTAAAAGGTTATATTTTATTTGGTTATGTAATTTGTGCAATATTTCACCTATAATCTACTGTCACCTTCCGGGGAGAAGAAAATAACTCAGTCTGCCATTCCCAAACTGTGACGTTCCTTTTATGACTGCAAAGTACCCTGTGGAGATGGTAGATGCCAGGCTTTTTAAGACTTTACAAAGACTGGAGGCCAACTGCTTTCAAACAGAAATATTTACTGAGAAGCTAATGCGTGTATCAGAGAGCTGAAGAGAAAGAGCATGACTAATAGCTGAAAATAGGGCTCATTAACGGAGCAATCTGCAATGAGTCCAGAGGGAAGTTCTCTCATTCTAGAAAAGATGTGTTTAAAAGGAAAGACCAAGAAGTAGAGTTAGATCAAATGACATGTTTGAAGTAAGGAGTTGGACAAACTGACTTGAGTAAATATTAAAAATGAACAAAATGGGCCTCATTAAGTTATTACAGTTCATCGTATGGTCTTCATTTCAAAGTATTTACTTATCTAACTGGAAATGTTGACCAGTACTTGATATTTTATAATAATGCAGGTGAGCATAATGTATGCCTGACATAATTACATGAGCTTTTGAAAACACTTTATTGCCATAAGATATAGCGAGGACCTCCTGATTATCATTAGACACCTTGCTGTGTATTTAGGTAATGAATGATTTGGTAATAGTTTTTATTCAGGCTTATGCCAGAAACAGATTTGTTTTAAAATTATTTTGCTAAAAGATAGGAAAAGCTGACATGTGATATTTAACAGTAAGTTCAAAGTTTTCCCAGGTGGGTAGCTGTTTGTTTTAGTATGAGAGAACTTATTTTTAAAACCCTTTTTTGTGAGCTTAAAGAGGCAATGGACTTAATTGTTTTGGTCATGCAAAATATATTTTATTCTGGATGTCTTCTGACTTTATATTTCGAATATATATCTATTACAAATATCTGTCTGTCTGTCTGTCTATCTCTCCTGAATGTCACGGGACAGAAGCAAAGAGAGAGGATCCGTCAACTGAACAGTCATTAGCACTGGTTGTTTTTAATATATGCCATTACTGAATTCTCTCAGCAACCCTTTAAAACTTGGGTGTTATTATTGCCTTCCTTTATAAATTGGGAATTTGATGCAACTTCAATTTCCCAATTTCCCAAGTAATGAATTAAGTGAGACCCAAAATGGGTCTTGGATTCAGATTCCATGTTCTCACATGTTTCCTTCAATAATATGGATCTTTCATGGGGTCCCCAGTGGTTTTCATCGTCTTAGTCAAGAGGAGAGGGTATAAAGACACCTCGTAATTTAAGACTAGATTATCCCTTCATCATTGGGAAAGCTGAGGTATTTGACCTAAGCTAAAAGTGAATGAAGCAGGAGGTAGAACCCTAGGACCACTCATAGATGGAGCTGCTTGTTAGAGTACGTAGCAGGCTCTAGCAAGTGGGCTCTCTGGCATGAAGTGGTGCAAGCAAGGGGAGAAGATCAATATAAATGTGCTTGATGGTATGGGGGGATTGATATTTATTTCATGCCAAGGCACTGTAAAGTGAACCTCAAAAGTCTTAAAACTGTGAAAAGAGTCAAATGTGGTGTTCAAAATCAGAAGAGTGGTTATGCATATGGTGGTGGGTAGTGACTAGAAGACAGCACAAGACAGGCTTCAGGAATTCTGGTAAAATCTCTTTCTTGATCTATGTGCTGGATGAATAATGGGTACAATTTGTAAAATTCAAAGAGCTCTACATTATAATGCATGCATGTCTTTCTAAGTTTTTATTATTCTCCATTATGTTTATTTTACACTTTGTTTGCATGTAATTGTAGTTCAGTTTCCACATTATCTGGTCCCAAAGGTATTAGTTTTTAACAAGTTGATCAGTGTCTTTTAAAATTCTATGTACCACAGGCCAGGTGCAGTGGCTCACACCTGTAATCTCAGCACTTTGGGAGGCTGAGGTGGGTGGATCACCTGAGGTCAGGAGTTCGAGACCACCCTGGGC
>NW_012113475.1:7146356-7276267 GCF_000951035.1 Colobus angolensis palliatus | reverse complement strand
TGAGGTGGGTGGATCACCTGAGGTCAGGAGTTCGAGACCACCCTGGGCCACATGGTGAAACCCCATCTCTACTAAAAATACAAAATTAGCCAAGTGTGGTGGCAGGTGCCTGTAATCCTAGCTACTTGGGAGGTTGAGGCAGGAGAATCACTTGAACCCAGGAGGTGGAGGTTGCAGTGAACAGAGATTGCACCACTGAACTCCAGCCTGGGTGACAGAGCAAGACTTCATCTCAAAGAAAGAAAAATTACATGTATGACAATGTATAAGAAAATTCACACACGTGTGTGTGTGTGTGTGTGTGCGTGTGTCAAGCCTGGTTTGATTCCGTCTCAACTTTGTGGCAGTGGGACAGTCACAGAAGGCAAATCGGCTCTGAGAAATGCAATAACATTTTTGCACAATATACACAAAATGGGGAAAAATAATACTAATGGTTTCTGAATGAAAGGAAAATATCAACTACAGAATCATTGAAGGAAGAATTTATCATTGAAAGTTTAGGTCATATAAGCAAGGAATTTGATTATATGAAGTATCACTGTCTCCAACACAGAGAAAATTGACGGCTGAGGAAAAATGTGTTTTGTGATTATAGCTTACCTATGTTAAAAGGCCCTGTGATCCATCTCAGGGATTTGGACCTTGAAATCAGGTGGAAACTATTATCCTAACAAAAACTCCCCTTCCAAAATTCCATCCTTCTGAAACTATATTGGTCTCACTCTCTCATAATTAAGTCATTTATAGCTACTGTCTCCCCTCTGTAGAAGTTTTTAGTGCAAGTGGTGTTAGACTTGGAATATGGCATAGAGGAGTGAAGATCTTAATGTTTCTTGAGTAAATACCACATAGGTCACTGACTTGGAAAATCTGCCTGTGTGTGACCATCTCTAATAAAATATCATCTTATGATAGCCTTTTTGCAAATAAGTTACTTGAGAACAACACACTTCAATTTACCATGGATTATACCTGTATCAGGACAACATGAAAGAAAATTTAACCATTGTAAAGGACAGATCAATTTTAAGTGGAATTTGCTCTTATCCCAAAGTCTAAAGATAAATGCAGGGAAATTTCTCAGCAAAAGGAGAAAAGGATACAACACATTGTTCATAAATACAAAGCAGCAGCAATCTCTTAAGAGACAAAAAGAGAACAGATTGCTTAACCACAAAGTGGAAGCTTAAGCTTTCCATTCACAGATATAAAAATAAAACATGACCCCAGGTTACCATGGATGAAGATATGGCAGAAATCTTAAGCTACTGTGTCTTTGGTTTTGGTATCAAAATCTAACCAATTGATTAAAATCAGGTTGCAGATATTTTCAGTATAACTGTCCCTGATCACATGTTCCAAGAGGAACTTTTAATGAAACTCTTGAGTAGAAAGTCAAAACGCAAAAGAAGAGTTGGCATGAATTACCTTTGGGTGTGTGTATCATGAGATTAGATGTTGAGGAACACATTAGGAGTTGAATTTCAAATGTTCTGTACTGTTGGCAGCAAGATATAAGATATTTGAATAACAATCTCATTATTAACTAATTTGTGATCTTTTTATTTCAGTGGAGCATAAGGGATATGATAAAAATTTGCTACAAATAAACGACAGCTTTATTGAACAGGAACACTTTTTTTTTTTAGATTTTACAACAATAGAATGGGCCAAATATCCTTGTAAATTACATTAATGAGATAGATTGCTACTTTTAATGGAGGCTGTGTGCTCTACGTTATGCCTTATGCAGATTTGCCAGTTAATAAGCCTGAACAGTGTTTCTGTTTGAGGAAAATGAATCTGAAACGATTGTCAGATTATCTGTTTGGCATGCCTGGCTGGTGTCTGGAATGGCACTTTGCTAATGTGCTATTACTCAGTGTCATTAACCCACACAAATGATTGAAAGGTGAATTTATACGTGTACCATGGGGCTCAGCACAGGGAACAGGCTTCAGTGAAATGAGACTGCTAAGGATAAAATGAACCATTCATTTTTTACCTCAATTTTCATGTGCTCACTTTAAAGACAGATGATATTTAAATATACGAAAAAGAATGAGACAAAACTATTACTTAAAAAACACAACTTTGCATTGCATTAGTGGATTAAAAGTTATGTAGTTGAAAGGTGAGCATTTATCTCCCCATCATGATCCTCATGCCTGGGAGATCTTGGCAAAAAGGGCATAGCAATTAAATACTTTTGAATCTATCTCATATAAGAATATTTTGGACACTTTAAAACTCATGATGGAAATGTGAAATGAAAGGCTTCTCCTTCATGAGAAGAATTTAATTTACGTTTATGCAGAATCATTAAAATACTTTAAAATGGAAAACTTATTTTTTAAAAATAATGCAGATTAATACAGTAAAGCCATCAAATGGAAGTTATGAAATATTTTCTAGTTTGTCTTTTTAACGTCTTGTTTGGCATTTATTCACTGGGTATTTTAATGCACATCTATCCTTTTCAATTTCAAGGGCATTGGAAATTTTGAATAAGCCTGTAAATAAAAGTTCATGCCCTTATTCTTAGAAAATAAACAGAAAACGTCCTTTTAATGTGATTCTTACTTTCTGCATAGCTAAACTTATTTTCAGACTTAACAGAGACACTTGAGGCCTAAAATATCTCTAACCTAGCTGGTCTTACTCTATGTTTTAAGGCTATTTGGAATTTAAAAAGAAAAAAGAAATCAGAGTTTTTTTAAAAAAAAGACAAAATGCATACAGGCGTAAAGTTTTTGATAGTGCATTTATGGAACTCATCATTACATCATGTGCTGTTAAGATTCATAAACTAACAGGGGCATCCCTTGAAAACTGTTAAAGTTATGTATGTGCCTATATGCCTATGCATGAAAGGAAATTTGACATAAAAACATAGAAACGCAAACTGTGTTAAGAAAAAAATTACTCTTCCAATAAGATATCATGATATCAATGAATTTGAGGGCCATATTGACAGGCAGTGAGTCTTGAGTCAAGGTGTGGTAAACTGCATGTCAGGGGGGTCCAAGTACTCATGTAAACTGCGGGTTCCCAGGAATGCCTTCTTGTTTATCTCTGAAACGCTGTGTTGAGTGGCTAATGTTCTCACTGTGATATTCTCTTATCCAGGAAATCCCTTTATTTAAACACTGCATAATTTCTAATGACCTTTTTGAGTGGTGTCACCTTTCTATTCCTAGTACATTCAAAGGTCTTGTAAATTACACGTCGGTATACTTACATGAAGTATATCATCCGTGAAAACTTATCCACACATTATTATATTTATAGCATAATATATTTAGGTTATTTTTATTCATCCAATTTCAAACAAAAATCACCATTTCCAAGGAAAATCATTTTTTCTACTTTTAATTCCAGCCTTCTCAGTAACGGCTTACCACCCCCACCCCGCCCTCATAGAAATAAGGAATTTTAAGTTCCAGCCAATCTTCCTATATTTAAATTTAAGAAGTTGCATAAAAGATATTTCCAAATTTCCTAATTTAGGCTCATTTTACTTGGATAATGGTTTCCATCCTTGGATTTTTTTTTTCTTTCATAAGGAAAAAAAGTTTTAAAAGTATATCCTGACACTCATGAAGGCTAGAACTTTTTTGGTACCATTAATCTTGTTGAAAAATTAAATATTTCATACTTCTTTTTTGTTTTTGTCAAGGAAACTCTTACAATTTAAAATGAATAATTAGTAATTTCTGCTTAGCTATGCAAACAGACCACGAGAGTAATTCAGGCTCGTGAGAAATGCCTTTTCTTTATCGGTTAAAAATATTTATCCAATCAGAATGTTGCTTCTTTTCCTCCTCTAGTTATAAATATTTGTTAAGTATAAACTTTGTACACGTCTGACTTATTTCAAAAGCATTTTGCAATAGCCTTACTTTTGAGTGCTCACTTTGTTCATGCGTAAGTTTATTGCCATCACATACTGCTATTTTTTTTTCTGACTCTTCTCTCTGCCCTTTACTCTCCACCACCTGCCCCTCTCCCCCAACACTAGAGCTACTCAAGGTGGGCTACCCCTCCTCCCAAGGCTATATCTCATTCACAGGCGCAGTCCCTATCTCCTTCCTAGATATTGTTGTATATTCACGGTGTGGTCCATTCTCTGTCGACCAGGTAACCCAAGGTAAACTGATCAACAGAACCATGTTAATTTGTTCATTTATTCTTCTCTTTAAAATACATTTGACCCTTGAACAACATGGGTTTGAACTAAGTGGGTTAACTTATACATGGGTTTTTAAAAATAAATATATGGAAAAACATTTTTGGAGATTGTAGCATTCTCCAAATGCTACAATTGGAAAACATTGCAGGTGAACTTGAGTAGCCTAGAAATGTAGAAAAAATTAAGATAAAGTTAGGTATTTAATGAACGTATAAAATATACATATATACTAGCCTATTTTATCACTTACTATCATAAAATATGCACAAACGCATTCAAAAACGTAAAATGTATCAAAACTTAGGTGCACAAATACAGTCTGTGCATAGCACTATTTGCAGTCCAAAGAAATGTAAAAAAACATAAAGATGCAGTATTAAATAATAACTGCATAAAATTCACCTTAGTACATACTATAATAATACTGTAGCCACCTCCTGTTGCTGTTGCAGTGAGCTCCAGTATTAAAAGATCCACTAAAAACACTCTTTGATGCTATTTATCTCTGCATGAGCAATTTGTCTCTCCAGTAAATTGTGTACCACAGTAAAAGTGATGTCTCTGGGTTCTCACATGTTTATTATCTTGTTTAGTGCAAACAGTAAACTTTGATTAACACCATGGGACCTACATGAAGTGCCACTAGTGATGCTGGAAGTGCTCCCAAGAAGCAGAAAAAAGTCATGACATTACAAGCAAAAGTTCACTTGCATGATATATACCATAGCTTGAGGCCTGCAGCTGCAATTTCCCACCATTTCAAGATAAATGAATACAGTTTAAGGACCATTGTAAAAAAAGAAAAGGAAGCATGTGAAGCCCTCACTGCAGTTATACTAGCAGGCATGAAAACCTTGTACTTTTTGCAAAATACCTTTTTATCTCATATTGAAAATGCAACCTTTTGTGGGTGCAGGATTATAATAAGAAAGGCATACTTTTGACTCTCATATGATTTGAGGAAAAAAATGAAGTCATTGTATGACAACCTAAACCAAAAGGAAGGTGAAAGATCTAAAGCTGAAGAATTTAATACCAGCAAAGGATGGTTTGATAATTTTAGATAGATTTTAAAAGTCAAGATAACAGGAGAAGCAGCTTCATTTGACCAGGTGGCAACAGTGTCCTCCAGATGCCATTAAGAAAATCTTAACAATATCTGCCTGAACAAGTTTTTAATGCAGACAAAAGTGACCTACTCTGGGAACCAAAAAATGCCACAAAGGATATTTACTGGTAAGGCAGAGAAGTGAGCTCCAGCCATTAAGGGAGGGAGGGATAGGCTAACTCCACTGTTTCGGGCAAATGCAGTCAGGGTTATGATTGGAACTGCCCTTATCTATAAAGCAGCTAACCCCTGAGCCTTGAAGGAGAAAGAAAAATATCAACTGACAGGCTTTTGTTTATAAACAATAATGCCTGAGCAAGGAAAACCCCTTTTGTGAATTGGTTTCATTGACTCTTTGTCCCTGAAGTCAGGAAGTACCTTGCCAAAAAGGGACTGCCTTTTAAAGTTCTTTTTTTACTGGACAATGTGGCAGGCCACCCAGAACCCCAGGAGTACAACACTGAAAGTGTCAAAGTGGTCAACTTGCCCCAAAATATGACATCTATAATTCAGCCTCTAGATCAGGTGTCATTAAGACCTTTAAGCCTCATTAAACATGGTCCTCTATGGTAAAGATTGTCAATGATATGGAAGAGAACCCCAATAGAGAGAACTTTATAAAGGTTTGGAAAGGACACCATTGAATATGCCATCATTGTTATAGAAAAAATCCTGAGAGCCATCAAGCCTCAAATAATAAATTCCTGCTGGAGAAAACTGTGCCCAGATGTTGTACATGACTTCACGGAATTTATGACAGAGCTAATCAAGGAAATGATGAAAGGTATTATGGATATGGCAAAACAGATGGAGGGTAAAGCATTTCAAGATATAGATCTTGGAGAAATTCAATGACTAATAGCCACCATATCAGAGAAACTAACAGAAGAGGACTTGATGGAGATGAGCGCTTCCAAACCAGTGCCAGCTAATGAAAAAAAAAAAAGACAGAGAAGAAGCAGTACCAGAAAACAAGTTGATATTAGACAATCTAGCAGAAGGGTTCTGATTATTCAAGATGGATCTGTTTTTTTTTTACAACATGGATCTTTATATGATATGAAACTAAAGCAAATGGTGGAAGGAAGATTGGTACTTTATAGAAAATTTTTAAAGAAATGAAAAAGCAAAAAAAGAGGAATAAAACAGATATTACGATATATTTCAGTAAAGTCCACCAAGTATACCTTCCTCTCCTGCCTCCCTTTCACTTCCTCCACCTCTGCCACCCTTGAGACTACAAGACCAACCCCTCCTCATCCTCCTGCTCCTCAGCCATATGAAGAAAGTGAGAATGAAGACCTCTGTGATGATCCACTACCTATTAATGAGTAGTAAATATATTTTCTCTTCCTTATGATGCTCTTAATAATATTTTCTTTTCTCTAGCTTTCTTTATTGTAAAAATGCAGTAAAAAGTGTATATAACATGCAATATATGTGTTAATTGACTGTTTATGTTATTGGTAAGACTTCTAGTCACCAGTAGGCTATTAGTAGCTAAGTTTTTGGAGAATGAAAATTTATTCTCAGCTTTTTGGCTATGTGAAGGATTGGTGTCCCCCTAAGCCCAGCATTGTTCAAGAGCTAACTGTATTGACTCTTCCTAAGAGACTTTCCTGGAATCAATACTTTTATGCAGTGACTATGCAAACACAGGGCATCGTTTACCTTTCAAATAATTTCATGCTTTTCTTTCTTATCTTTGTAATCCATGTAGTAATTTTCATTAACTACAGAAAATGTTGCCACATAATGATGATTGTAAATTCCAGTGATAATGTGAAAAGAAAATATATGCATGCTGCAAGGGTTGTGCCTGCTTCTCCCAGCCCCGTTCTCTCTCTCTCTCTCTGTTTTTATCTATGGGTTGATCTTTATATGTTTTTCTCTCCCTCTCCACACACACACTGATTGCATTTCCTGTTGTTTATTCCTTCTCTATCTTCCAAAAAAAGTGATTGCATTCATTATCTATTGCTGCGTAACAAATTACCCTACCATTTAGCAGCTTAAAACCAAAACATTGGTCATTTTAACACCGGTTCTGAGGGTGGGGAATCTAGGAGTAGCTTAGATGGTTGGCTCTAGCTCAGAGTGTCTCATTAGAGAGCAGTTAACCTGTCAGCAGGGGCCAGAACCATCTGAAAGCTTGACTAGGGCTGGAGGATCTGCTCCCGAGTTGTGTCACTCTTGTGGCTGTTGGCAGGAGGCCTCAGTTTCTCATCATGGCTGGAGTGTCCTCATTACATGACAGCTGGCTTCCACAGAGCAAATGATCTAACACAGAGCAAGGTGCAAGCGGGAAGCCACAGTAACTTTTATTACCCACTCTCTAAAGTTGCATACCATTAGAAGTGAGTCACTAGATCTAGGCCACACCCAATGGGAATCAAGTTAGACTCCACCTCTTGAGTGGCTAAATGGCATGGTATCAAAGAACTGTGGACACACCTTAAAACCACCATCCTTCTTAGGAAAGAAAATATCTCTGGTCACTTCAGTAACACTGTAATGCGATTTATGAATGGCTTTTAAAAATAAAACAATGAGTATCTCCTTTGAGGCCTGGGATATTTTTTTTTCTCGTATGTACCCTATGTCCATAGCTCAACTCAAGCATAGAACCTGGCAGATAGTAGCTGGTACTGAACAACTGTAGCATTAATTAATTAATGTCTCCAAATGCTGGGGTATGTTTTCTAAACATTTGAAGTTTTACTACCAACATTTGCTCCTCTTGCTCTGCTTCTAATAATGTTAAACAGAGGAAAATGGGATTAAGGGTATTTATTCCCTTTATCTAAAGATTGATTTAAAAAGTTACAAGCATCATAATTTATCTCTTAATTACTGTCCAATGTATGTGAAGTTTATATGTAGTTTCATATATGTCGGTTATCTGCTTTTATAAATCTTTTTATTGTCTGTTACCTTCACTAGATTTTACGCTCCGCAAAGGCCAGGATTTTTGCCTATTTTGGGTAAGGCAGTATCCCCAAACTAGGACCCTGTGCCTCTACGAGTAGGTATTCTATGAATGTTTATTAAACGAATTAATTAAAATTTTCACTGAGCTAAAGATGTCAGAACCTTGTCATTTGCAGGGATTTTGCTTAGACAATTATATACATTTATACTTATCTGGAGATCTTCAAAATTCCTCTCCTTTTTCTCTGGGTTGAAGTCCTCAGCATTAAAAACATATGATTGAAACACATACTTATTGCTGTTGCCAGTATACAGGCTCGTCAGAATGACCAGGTTTACTTGACTAGCTTGTCGCTCTATACCTTGGAAAGCACAAGGTAAGATAATGGGCAGAAAAGCTGTACAGTCAAAGTATGGCAAAGAAAATCTCTGAATATTGGTGAAGATAGAAAACATGTTCCAAGGCCTGGGCAGGAGTGCAGAAAGGAGAATGGTTACTGGGGAAATTGCTTGTTTGTAATTCCAGTCCTGAAATTAGAAATGAAATAGCATGTGCAAATCCAAACTTTTTTTTAACCTGGCTGCTTTGGATCCATCTGTATGTTTTGTCATCATTGGCTTTTCTAATTTCTAGGATACAAATTGCTGTAGATCTTAAAATAAGCTACTGAATATTCTCTATTCATTTTTACGCATCCCATATGTTACCCAAAATGATGGGCAAATCTACCTTAAAGAATCACCAAATCTGTTCGGAAAGGATGGCACTGGGAGAAAGACTATTTGGCTTTCTTTCTGCGTGGAAGGAAAGAAATACCTCCAGAGGCGCTAGGACTTTTTATGAACCCTATGCTATATTGTAGCATAACACAGTGATTCAAATACTTGTCAAGTTCAAAGTGACTTTAGAGACTACATATTCTAATCTCCCCTAATAACATTATGTAATTTGGATAATTTTCCACTTCAAGCATGTCAACACGATGGTTTTGATGACTGCACTTCTTTTGTTCCTGCTTTGGAGATGGGAGGGACAGGCTGCAATATGCCTGGAGAGGTAGGCAGTCTCTTCAAAATAACTCATCTGCTTCCCTTCCTGAGTGTTCCTCTGTCTTTGTGGCTGTTTGTTTTAAATTTTTTATTGTTTACTTAACATAGCCTGCAAGTGACCCATACGGTATTCATTTGGAACGATGTGCCTTAGTGAGGCTTTTTATGACACCCTGCAGATGTTAGGCAGCAGTCCCACGGTTCTCACCATCACTGGGGACACACGTTCAGCCTGGATCATCTCTCTGTGAAAAGCTCCACAAGAATATCTTTTTCATTATTTAACACCCACTTACTGTATTTTATTTGAACGTTTGATCTTCAGGTTTACTTATTTAGCCCAAAATGAAAACGTGACACCTAATCCCAATCTAAAAACTAGTAAATGTTATAAGTTCTGAAAATGGGAAAGAATTATGATTTTTCATAAAGGTTCAAAACTTCCATGAGGTATAGGTGGGAAGACACACTCAGGTTGAAACAAAAACCTATTAGAAACTTTTTTCATGCTCACAATAAGAAAATAAGACAGTGATTTGTTTACAAAAACCATACCATTTCGGTTACAAATAGTTATGAATTTATTTATAATTAAGCAATCTATGATGTTTGGAAGTTATCACTGGTAAAATGTTATCCTCTATTTAATTATGCATTCTTATTGATAATGCATAAATCCCTGTGATTATGTTCTTAAGTTAAGGAATTTAAAATAGCTCTATTTTAGATGCTCCTACTTTTCTGGCTTAAAAAAAGCCTTTCATATACCAACCAGGACACCATCCAATAACAATTCCTAAGGCTTGGAAACTTCTCTAATCAGATTCTTCTTAATGACACGGTGCTCAATACTTGTCATTTTTAATTGTAGATGACAAAAGCGAACTGTAACAATTTCATTTCCATAGGAACCAATTCATTATCATGCAGCCTGCCAATGATGCTCTTGTTGCAACTCCTCCCAGCATGCCTACTTAGCCTTCACCAAATATTTTTCCTTTAAAAGTAAACCAATACAGAGCTTTTTAGTGAGTCTTGTGGTGTGGTTCAGTATCAATAGTTTCCAAATAGATTTTACTGGATCAAGATAACGAGATGTTTCCCTCAATCCACATATCCAGCACCTTTCTGTTATGTAGTAGAAACGGTACCTTGTGAATAATAATATTGTTCCTTATGTCATACTTTCAGCTTATGTGAAAGTATTTATATCATTGTATTTCATTTTGCACTTCCTGAGAAGACTGGTTTACAGTAAAGATTAGCAGTTATTTTATTAAAATACTTCATTATTTAAGGTGAATCCTGGTGACTTAATAATAGTTGGAGAGTTTAAAAATACTCAGGACAGATACCTCTGTGTGTTCACATATCTTTTGCCCTCTCTAGACTATTACTAGGGGGCAAGACCTGTTTCTTATTCATCTTTGTATATGGAGTACCCAATACAGTAGGTTGAAAATAAGGAGTCAACAGTTCTGTTGAATAAATGAATTGATGGTTAAATGAATATAAATGTTGCTACAAGTCATATGCTGAGATTTGCAGTGTTCTGAGATTTACATTTACAATAATCTGAAAATTAAAATATCCTGCTATTTTGATCCTTCCCTTTTCTTCTTTTTTTCTCTTTTGTCTCAGAAGTCATGGACTAAAGCAGGTTACTCATAGATTTTTACTAGGAAGATGTTTCTGACCTGAAACCCCCATGTTTCCTCCTCTGGCATCTGCTCTATGCTCTGCTTTCCATTAGGATGGGTTCATTTTCTGCCTCATGGTTTGGACTCTGAGCCTCAGTCTCTGTTTGTGCTTCATTCAGTGTCCACCATTCATGACATGGTTGGGCTTCTTGCCCTTTAAATCAGGAGAGCCTGGCATCTTCCTAAGCTGAGACTGCTCTTACCACAACTTCTTCCTGAGAGCCCTTCCTCTTAGCAGCAGAGCCGTCTTGTTCTCCCTGTTAGGAATGTGTCCACATATTCAGCAGCTCTGCAGTCCCTGCAGCCACACGTCTCCAGCAGTAGGTCACACACTGCAGCCTGGCTGCCACTCCAATCACTGGCCGTATTCATCAGCCCTTTCTTTAGTGCTCTATGTGGCTGGAAGCCTGGTTTTTCTCCAACATGAAAGCCCTGTGTTTAGTTAGTGGGGAGAGCACAGCATGTTTGAGGGTGGCAGCTGGAAGACTACCTTCCCCACCAGAAACAGATCAAATGGTCATTTGAGATATTTCCAGGTTTCCTTGTTTAAAAGGCAGACAGATCAAAGACACTGTCACCCTCAAAGATTTGAAGACTAGCAGAGCAGCCTCAAGGCCGTCACCCCGTCATGACCCCTAACTGTTCACTGTTTGTGGTGACTTTGCACTATGTGATTTGCCTGTCTACCTTAATCAAAGGATCTGGAGAATCAAATACTAGTACACTTAAATATTCTGTCTTGAATATCAACAAGAATAGGGCCATTTGTTATTTGAATATTTTGGAAGAAAGTAACCTGCATATATTGTTTTTAAATTTGCTACATAAGCCCAGGATACATGCTAGTGTTGGTTGTAGTTTTTAGTTTTTATTTTTAGGAAAGATCTAAAGTATTACTGCAGTTAAGTCTTATTTCATTCAGAAAGCTTTATTTGACTTTCCCTTAAAACCAAATTACCTCCTGTATGTTGCCATATTACAAGAAGTTACCCTAGAACTAGGCATTTCTCCTGAAATCTTCATTTTTATAGTCAGGGTTAACTTGACTATATTCTCCACTACAATGATTTTAGGCTGATAAGGTCCTTTATGAGCAGAGGATGGATCTTATTTATAATTTTTACCCCTAATATCTAATAGAGCACCTGAAACAAGTTTATCACTCAATATTTCTTGAATTTGTTAGTATAAATTCCTGACGTACATTGTGCTCTTGTCCTGTGACTAGTTTGAATGTCCCATTTTTTTGTTGTCTACATTTATAACTATTTACTGTATATCTAGTTAGGTATAATATGTGTACACATACATGTGTCAATTTAGAAAGAGAAAGGGAGGGAAAGTGCGCACTGAGGAAATGTTTTGCCCATGCAGTAATGGTTAAAAAACAGCAGTGGATTTTCTTGAACGCGGTTTTATTTTAAGGTATTTCAGTATATAGCTTTCTCTCTATTCACTCACCTAAAAAAAAAAAAAACCCAAGGCTCCAACAACTTGATTGAGGAAAGGATTGTGGGAATCACTAAAAAGATAAAAAGTCAATAAATAGTTCCAGCTGCCAATCATAAAACCACAAGATAAAAAAAGAAAATCAGAAAAGTCAAATAAATGTTTCCTTTTATTTGGGTAAATTTCCACATATGAAAGGATACCCTGGGTTAGCAGGGAAAGCAATCTGACTTTACCAGCAGCTTTGCAAACATGGTCACTATCTTCACCACGCAGCACCTCTGATTGACTTCCTCCTTGCTACCAGGTTCCGTTAGGCGCCAGATTAGAAAACACAGAGTTTGAGCAGTGCAACAGCATGCTGCAGGTGGGCTTGCCAAATTAAAGCCCCAGGCCCAGGGTTGTCATTGTTGTTGTTATTTTCATAGAAAAAGACTAAGGATAATGTAAAAGAAAACAATTCGAATAGCCAGAAAATATAGCAAAATGTGTCACTGCTAACAGTTAATTATATTAATCAACTTGAGATATTGGTAAGGTAAAACTGAAATTGTATTTAGATTAGTATAAATACTTGATTCTCTTGTTTGAATTGTAATTGTTTTAGATAAGCCAGCAATAATTTGTAAAAACTTTGGGAATATTTTTCGACTTATCTTTGATTATAATATGTTCACAACACAGTATTTTACTCACAAAGCATGACATCTTCTTTTGTTGATTTCTTTCCTTTGACATCTATTCAACTTGCCCATGCCTTGTGCTTCATGTTGGAAAAGGACTGTTTCACATCTTAACTTCATGGGAAGACTCAATCACACATTAAGTGAATTATTATATATTGCATGCCTTGCACTATCCTTGGAGGAAAAAAGATACTTTGCATTAAGAAACCTTCCCTTCAAGTCTTTCTGAAAAAGTAAATGGGGGATCTGTTTATATCTTCAGAGTACTTAACTAAGCAGAATAACTATCATTGTCAATAATTTAAAACTATAATTTATGTGTTCTATAATAATAAAATGTGTTTATAGAATGTAATATGCCAAAATATCAGGAAATATTTTAAACTATCCATTGTGCCTACATAGAAAATATGCTATTTATAACTTTTGTGAATAATAAGTATCTTTTATATACCTATGTGGCAGTTAGAACTCTAGGATGGACCACATGACCACTTCCTCCTGATATACACACTCTGTGTAATCCTATCCCAGTAATAGTGGGTGGACCCAGGAATGTGATGAAATATCACTCCCATGGTTATGTTACATTGTTTGTCAAAAGAGAATTTGTAGACATAATTAAGGTTCATAAACAGTTGACACTGTGTGTATTAGTCTGTTTTCATGATGCTGATAAACACATACCCAAGACTGGGTAATTTATAAAGAAAAAGACATTTAATGGACTCACAGTTCCACGTGGCCGAGGAGGCCTCACAATCATGGCGGAAGACAAACGGCACGACTTACATGGTGGCAGGCAAAAGAGAATGAGAGCCAAGTGAAAGGGGTTTCCCCTGATAAAACCATTAGATCTCGTGGGACTTATTCTCTACCATGAGAACACTATGGGGGAAACCGCACCCAGTATTCAGTTATCTCCCACCCAGTCCCTCCCACAACGTGTGGGAATTAGGGGAGCTACAATTCAAGATGACATTTTGGTGTGGACACAGTCAAACCACATCACTGTGTTAGATGAAACAAAGATAAGCACGTTGCTAACTATTTAAGTTATTGCGTAGAGAAAAGTTATTATTAGAATGACTGTTTAAAATTTAGTATTATGAATTCATACATATACATGAATAGACTTCTTGAAAATGCAAGTTATAAAGAAATATGAAAAACACACATACACACACACAAAAAAAACCACATAGGCAGTTCCATCCACCAACAAGTGCGTAAAAGGCAGTTACCCACAGACAATCCTAATTGGGGTACTCGCTGGTAACTTGTTACTCCCACGCCTTTTTAAAAGTGCAGTTTTCTTCTATTTGATTCAAAGAAAAATGTATTTCCACAAGAAATAACTGGAACTTGAATTAAGTACCTGTCAGTATATTTTGATTCTCACTATTTTCAATAATAATCTGTTACCATTTAAATAATGCATAAGTGCTTAATGTTATAAGAATTATATTTCATACATATTCTTAATCCATGAATGAATGACAAATATGTTACATATTTATAAAATTATGAAAAATATTTGTTCAAACTTAATGATATTATCATAATAAATGACTGCTGTTCTATAATGAGAGACTTTTAGGGAAATTCTTTCAGGTCATTCTGGGATCATGTGGTGAATCACCTTTGGAATAACAGTCAAGTCTCCCCATTTTGAAGAAGTTAGAACCTATTCTAACTGCTCTGCCTCTAACTATGTTGTCCTTGAAAAAACAGTCTTTTGCTCCGTTGTTCAAATATTCGTAACTTACAAAGAAGTTTATCAAATCCACTGCATTGAATTGGCTTGTAATTATAGTCTGTTGTATACATTTATTGCATTTTTTTTCCTTTACAGTGTGACTTATGAGTCTGATATAGTCTCAGTCAATTACATGTGTATAATCATTATTGAACCAAAATAGACAATGGTGGGTCCAGAGCCAGTCTAGCCTGATACCTTAATGGGCCTTTAGAGACTTTTAATACACTGACTACTGGAATAATAGAGAGTCAATCTACTGAATAACTTTGTACATTTTGATTTTTTTAAACTCTTCAGGTACAAAACAAAGTTCTTAGAGGAAGTAACATTAAAAGTAACAATCACAATGTCATATGAAAAGACTTGAATTCCAGATGTACTTGCCTATGCTCCACATAGGAAGGGATGAGGAAATTGAAGAGAAATTTAAGAGCTGGTTTTATTTGGAACCACTGTAGTACTTTACCTCTAATCGAAGAGAATATAAAGTGGGATTGAGAGTTCCTTTTAACTGTATGTTCTTTCTAAAAATAATGTAGTGGATAAATAATCCAGGAAAATTCCTATAAGTGTATCAAGGGTGTAAATAAAAACATACTAGTAATATCCAAATACCTAGTTCAGAATTTCAAGATAAGAGAAACCAGAAGTCTTTTTAGAGCAATCACCAATAAATTATAATTCTATAATTCATTTACTTAAATGTTAAGGGATAAGTTAAAGTGATAGATATAAATTCCCATCATATCATTTAAAATATGGGATTACTGTGAACTTCAATATTCTATTAAATAATAGTAATAATAGAATTTACTCATTGGATCATTATGGGGATTAAAAGAGGAGGCATATGCAAAGCTATAGGAAGTACTCAATTACAATATGATTATTATTCATTTATTCCTTTACACCAAAATTTTGTAAGTACCTATTACCTGTGTGACAGAGAAAATATATTTTAATAATCAAACTACTCTGAAAATGAGTTTTAATCTTGAAAGACCTTAGAAGAGGTCTCACTGAAGTCTTCCATTCTTCAATTAGCTCTGGTAAGGGGGGCTATAGATTTTTGTGGTTCAAAGGAAAGAAATGAAAAACAAATTTTAAAATTTTAGAAAGAAAAAAGAGGTGGAAAAGCTAAACTGAAACTACATATTTGTCAGCTCCATGAAAAAAGAAACAGATATCTAATGGAAAAAGCAGAATATTCTACTATATGTATTTTTCAACCATTTTTTTTACTTGACAGAAAAATCATATTCAGCAAAATTCTATTAATAGATGTGATACAGACATCTTCCAAACCATGTTTTTATCTCAGTTACCCCCATTTTCTAGTCAAAACAGAAGTAAAAATATCATACTAAAATGGGACAGACTCACTCTTTTCATTGTTAAGTTCCATTTTGGTTCATTTGAAACTTCTAAACCCCTAAAAATATTCTGGCCCTATATTAATAATGAGCAGCTTGGAGCCTCATTTCCTTGCAAACTTGCATTGAAGTTAAGTAATAAAATAAGTGATGGATAAAATGTACATATACACACACATACACACTACACAAACTGATCTTAGATTGGAAATTGTGGACTCTTTTCTAAGGATAGATTCTCCTAGGTTAGCACCACAGAAAAAGCTGTTCACATTTCTCAGAGTTCTATAGAACAGAACTCGGAGAATGGGTTAGCAGAGCTCTCTGCCCAATCTTCTCAGGCTAAAATTAAGTTGTTAGCTGGGGCTGCCATCTCATCTGAGGTTCAGATCCTTGTCCACATGCTTTGGTTGTGGTTGTACACAGAATTCAGTTTCTTGTGCTGTAAAGCAGAATTCCCTGTTTTCCTGCTGTCAGTCCTTAAAAAGACCATCAGTCTTTCTATTTCTTTTTCTATTTCTGTGTCTACCTTTATCTCAATCTCTGTCATTTCTCCTTCTCTCTTTCTTTTTCTTTCTCTCTCTCCAAGGTCTGTGACTGAGGATTCAGAATTAAATACTTAAATCTTCAGTTTGACTCTGGTACTCCAGCTGCTGAAATATTAACAGCATTAAATGCAGGCAAACGGGAAATGTGAGTGTAGACCAGAAGCCGTTCAGCTGTGTGCTCTTGTTTTGTTGGTTCCTGAGAGTAGAATCTCTTCTGCTTTTCCCAGACAGATGAAAAGTGACAAGGGTGGTAGAAATATTTGATATTGTTACCACAATTCTTTGAAAGCAAAATTTGGCAGATGGATAGAGAAGAGAGGGGAGGGGTTAATGTTCAAATTTGTTTTTTTTTTTTTCAAGAAACATGTTTTTAGTATGGTATAAAACACCCTAGACAAATCTGTACCCTATATGAAAAATGATTCCCTTCTTCATTTTTTAAAGTATATTTGTTTGCACTCAGTATACATAACAGGTCTGAAAAAAGGAAATTAACAGGAAATAGGGGTATTCCTAATGTTTCTCAATTCAAATTGAAATGAATTTAGAAAACAACATTGAATAATATATTATATTCACATAAAATATTCCTTAAAGGTGTGTGTAAACATTTAGGTAAAGGTATTATTGGAAATTTCTGATTAGCTTTTAACTTGGTCATTGAAACATTATGTCAGTGGATTCACTTAAAAGTATCTAATAAGTTCTGCAAATATGCAGAATTTTCTGGGAACATTGAAGTTAGAGATGAACATAGTATTAATATCTTATTGCTCATGTTACTTAAAATATTAAAAATCAATCATTTATTCGGTGAAAATAATTGTAGTCATAGAAAATGTTCTCATTTGCTTTTAATTTTCTAAATAAGTAAATCTCAACCTCATATTTGCATAGGGAACTGAATCTTTTAATAGTATTTGTATAAGTCTCATCAGTGAATGTGTTCTACGCATGAAGTATGATGGAATATCTAATTATATTTTTAAAAAGAAAAACATTCATTTCTACACATTGGTACATAACTTCACCTTCTTCAACTTCCCAGACATTTCCAATGTCCACATTTTGGTTACGTCCTTGAATTTTTGTTATTTCCTTAATATGTCTGGCTTCAGGAGTTTTCTTCTTTTAAATTAAGCAATCTCTGTTATCTGAAAATCAAGCATAAAGACAGCCATTCACTTCATTTTCAGGATATATATTGAACACTAGAACCAAATTAATCTCTTGCACCCCAAAATTAAGAAGGTTCTAATGACACAGTCAGTGAAAATGCACAGAATTATTACAGGTGAGTTTACCAAATCAAGTTATTCTATTTCCATCACCACTATGATTAAGTTCCTTTAACTCAATAGATTCCCCATTCCTACAACTGACTTTCCTGCAGTCTTAATAGCCAACTTGTATACTTTCCTTATACCTAGAGGATTTAAATATGAAATCAACTTATACTGTAATTTTATTTTACTTGAACACATTTTCTCATTTCTTTTTTTTTTTTTTATTTTACGCTCTTAGTCGGTGGTGTGTTCCTCCATATTAAGGCTTTCATTGCCTTATAATTATTACCATTATATACACGAAAGATACAACTGAGGGGAGTACCTCTACATGCAGCCACTCAGCAATATAACGAGCTATGTGTTTTTCACATGGAACAAAGTCCCTAGATGTCACTCACAGGCCTCACTGTGTAGCAGTGATTTCTTTAGCACATCAACTGCCATCTATCTAGCTGGCCTTCAAAATTGTGGTTTCAGACACTGGTGAATTTAATCTCATTTCATAGGTACACTAATGTATCAAACCAAAATTGGAATTTAAAATGAAAAACATAATTGTTACCTGAGTGGAATACTCCTATGGACATGGTGGACATCGTCTAAATACATGATACTGATACTTTGGATACTGACATGATCAAATTATGTAGAATGTCAAGTTATTAATAACTTGAACTAATATCGCAAGGACGAGAATATCAAGGTCTGTATGATGAAAGCATTTTCTCTCTATATATAGATGCACATGGAAAAATAAGTAATAAAGATTGCTCAGAATCAGAATAAGGAGAGTTAGATAAGCCGATTTATTTATTTATTTATTTATTTATTTATGACAGAGTCTTGCCCTGTCTCCCAGGCTGGAGTTCAGTGGTGCAATTATAACTCACTGTAGCCACCTCAAACTCCTGGACTCAAGCAATCCTCCAGCCTAACCTCTCAAGTGGTTTAATTTTTTGTAGAGATGGAGTCTTGCTACGTTGCCCAGGCTGGTCTCAAACTCATGCAAGTGATCCTCCTGCCTCAGCCTCCCAAAGTGTTGGGATTGTAGGTGTGTGCCACCACACTTGGCCTAAATTGCGTGCTTAATAGTTTCGGGCCATTACAGATGGACACCAAATGCAATCAAGGTTTTGTTAATGGGGAGGGAACAACATAACCCCTTGCGTCTATCTCCAGCTTAGACATGACTTTGCCAATGGGAGAGAATTCTTGAAGTTCATTGCCCGAGCCCCATACTTTTCTACAATGTTTGAAAGATACTTTGAATATTGACATCTGTGATGCCTCTTCAATATGATCTCATGGATGATTAATAGTCTTCTGTCTTCCCAGGGATTGGGACACTATTTTTAATACATATACTCTATACATTTTTCACAATTCTCTCTTGTTCCATTCTGTTTCAGTCTTATAATTTAACATTAAGAGAGCAATATAATTTCTTATTATTTTCAAGTTTTTGAGAAATAACTCATTCTGGGCTATGAATATTGACAAGTATATATTTCTTAATGTCTTTTCCATGCACTTAATTTTATAATCTAACTTAATTTTTAAATTTAATTTTAAATTAGAAATGTTCAGCAGATCTTTGGATACTGATATGATCAAATCATTAGAAAATGAGTTTTATAGGTGTTGACAGTTTATGCTATTAATCACAATGGCAACCAGAAAATCATTGAGTCATGAAGTCTCATTCTACCTCTAGAACACTTAGTGAAGAACCTGGTAGGTTGAAGAGTGAGTCAAGTATACCTGTAGCTAATTTTATAGTACTCTTAATTCACCTCTTCCTCAGTGTATCATTTCCCCTCCTCCACAAATCCCACTTGCTTGTTTTCTTGCAAAGCTGCCGAGAAACTGTGAACAAATTTACTGTCTGAATGACTGATTGCTCTCTCAGTGACCTTGAAAAATTACTTGCATCATTAAAAATTCATAGAAAGTAACGTTTTGGAGAATACTCGTATGTAATCATAGTACCTCCTGCTCTGCTACTGTACTATTACAATCTTCTGAACTTTAAAAACTATCTCAAAGACATTAACCTTGCTCTAGGTATCTAGTTAAATCAAAAGTTTCTTGCAGATTTTTCTTCTCAAATATTCTGCATATTCTCCACGCAGAAAATTCTTCCACGTTTTTCTGCATATGGAGAATAAAAAACAGAAAATCAGAGGGAAGAGTCTGATTGACTCTAAATTTTTTGCGACATGTCAGAATGACTATTTCAAAGTGCCACAAAGTATCAAATGAAGAGTGTCAGGTTTTTTTTAATTGAGATGAAGTTCACATAACTCATAATAATCATTTTAAAGGATAAAATTGAGTGGTTTTTTTGTGCATTCACAACATTGTGCAACTACCACCCTATCTAGTTTTGAAATTTTTTAACACCACAGAACATCCTCTACCCATTAAGTAATCACTCCATACTTCTCCCTCTTCCCTTCTTCTGGCAACCACTAATGTGCTTTCTGTGTCTATGGATTTGCCTATTCTGGATTTCAATTGTTTTATTTTTAAATATGTACAAATTACAAATTCTGCTTACGCATTGATTGTATGCTTCATTTTTCTTGAGGAATGAGATGTAGAGGACTAGGATTTGAAATCCTAGTAATAATTCCTGGAAACTCTGCCAAGATGGTAAAGTCTCACCATAAGCAGCCTTCTGATCTCTCTCCCAGAGCAAGTATCACCCTCTACTGTAATGATCTGCTTATTTGTCTGTATTCTTTTCAAGACAGTAATCACTGGTGGGCTTTTTTTCTAACTATAATGCTTAGCACAATGCCTTTATATGTTTCAGTCCTTGGTGTTTGCTGAAGGAAATGAAGGGGAACAGGAAGAGAAGAGGTGGAGCTCATTGGTGATATTTTGACCCTAGATGAATAAATGAAGAAATTATTTTAATGGATACTTTTCCTTTTTTGTTCTTGCTTTCTTGCTTTCTTGCTTTTCTTGCTTGCTTTCTTGCTTTCTTTCTTTTATCTTTTTTCTTTTTCTTCTTATTTTTTTTCCCCTGATGTCTGACTTTCCTGAAATTAGTCTGTAGACTACGGAATTGGTTCCAGAATATACTTATTGTATTAAAATTGACCTTACCTTGTCTTATCCAACATTTGGCTTTATTAGCGTATGAGGAATGATTATGTGTCATGTATTATTATCTAATTGGTAAAGATCTATGTTTAATTATCTGGGTAATGCAATCTGATTTTGATCTGCCTCTTTTCTTTCACTAGGCTTTCTTTCCTCTTGCACAACACGTGTCTCTCAACCCACCCCCAGCACCTTGCCCGAAGCATTGGTGCTTAGTCTGGTAGGTTCAGTCAATGAACACTCACCCAGTGCTAGAGTGAGACAACTAGTTAGATGACTGCCCATGGAAAAGAGAGAAAAACTAGTTTCAAATCCTTTCCTCCCTTGGGTATATTTTCTGTAAAATCTGATTATTTTGCATGGGATAGTAGGAAATATGATCACAGGAAGAAAACCCAGTGTCAACCACATTCGATTTCCTATAAGACAGCTTCCTTCTAATGGGCAGATTGCCCACCACAAATAGTAGTGAGTATCATTTCAGCAGTGGATAAGATAAGCACTTTCTTTTACCTTACCCTCTTTATTTCACTTCATGTTTGAAGATAACGAATGCTGGTAGAGCTGTGTTGTATGTCTGAAAAAAGCAAATGATAAACAAAAACCTTCCCCATAATTCTTTAAACTTTAATGCTCATGTGCCTTCATTCTCTGTTGGCTTGGACAAACAATTCCTTCATAGACAAGGCATTAGGAATGTATTTTAATCTTGTTTCCAAGGTTCTGTGAAGATAGTGCTACCTATTTGATTTGTGGAGAAGAATGGGTCCTTGTTGATTTTACAGAATTTCTAAGGAAATTGTTTTCTGCTCATTTCATCTTTCCTCTGGGTAACACGTCACATTATCTTGTATGGCAGAGTCTGCTGTTTGCTTCTCAGTGCCATTAACATACATCTGGGCCACCCTTTGTGTGGAACTGTCCCCTGGTGAAACCCTCAGTGGTCTGGGATGGAGAAAGACTGCAATTTACAGAGTCCATTATCACCTCTGGACGTGTAGAATGATAATGGAAGTGACAGAGGTGCAGCTGAAAATTGGCTCTTAATATTTTATGTGTTCAAGCAAAGGATTGGAAATCTCATGCTGCTCTTTAGGGAAAATGAAGTATGTGGGATTTTTTTTTTTTTTATTAGAAAGTTATATGCAAAGAGTTGACTGCAGGGTTTCAAAGAAATTGTTACACCATATTCATTTCGTGTTAACCAGTACTTTTCACTAGGGAAAAATACTTTTGTGTGAAAAATTAATATATGGAAGCAAAGTATATCCAGCATTGAAGCAAATTTAAAGTGATGTACTGTATACATTACCACTTTGTTTTAACTAATATGCTATGTCTATAGAGTCATAAGTATTTGCTTTAAAAGGTTATCTTTAAATTGTTTGGTTGCTTTTTGTTACTTTCCACCTAACATATTCCTTTCTGATTTACAGACTTAGGACAATGTTTCGAGAGCCATCATGGTAATGTTGATTTTGGAAAGGGAAATCTTGTGTCAGATATTTTAGTGTTTAAGACATATAGTATAAGATAGAAAACAAATACAGTTTCTGAAATAGTTATATTGATAATCTAACATTTATCTCATTTGTTATAATGCTTATTATTTCACTAAAGAGGTGTTTATCAAAATAATTTTTCTTGAAAAATATAGTTGCTTTCCGTTTTGACTAAGATGTGAAACAATATAGTGTCGGTAGAAGAATTTTATTACTTTTCATCAATCTGATCTCATACAAAACAAAGTAGTAAGATAATATTTTTTCTTGCTAATAAAAGATTAAATGATTTGAAATTTAGCAAATGTTAAGATATGTTTTTATTTCCTTTATTTATGATGAGAATTTCCAATTTCTCTAGTTTACCAAATAGTAACTATTAGTGACATTACTATATTACTATTGAGTTATGGTTAAAATATCTAGATTTTACATTTTGAAGCATTTGGAAATGAAGGGAGAAACGTGGTGAGGTTTTTCAGTAGCGTTTCAGGAATGACAGCCTGCTTTTTCTGATATGTTTCTGTTGAAGTTTCCTTTCTGGGAATGAGTATCACTTTACTAAGCTGTAAGCAGGAAAAGTTTCAAGCTGCTGTGGTGGGCTTCACCCCTAATTTAAATCAGCAATGCCTGCCATTTGGAATAAGGTCCCAATAGATCAGTTTATTTAGATGTGTAATGTGATTCAGATGCCACTGACAAGATCAGATTAACAAGACTTCCAGGTTGAGATTTAAAGTGACTTCTAAATGCTACAAACACTCTGCTAGTGATGCTCAACTAATTGCTACATAAGTTATAGGTTTTTCATATTTTTATGAAACAAAGGTTTTACATTGTATGGAATCAATATGAATACCTTTACTTTAATCACTAACATTTACTGAAGGTTTATGTGCTAACAAAATTATAGGCACTTTTACATATGTTCTCCATGCTATGTTAGTCCTTTGGGGCATGCTTATGAGGGAAAAGGTGATTGTCTTGGTCTTCGTTAGCCCCAGACCTAGTTTAATTCCTGGAAATTGATAGGACCTCAATAAATATTTGTTGAATGATTTAAGACAATACTTAAGGCGTGATGACAAGGATATCTATGTAAACATTTTAATTTACTCTTTCAAATAAGCAACTTGGAAAATATGTATTAAATGGATGACTTTTTTAGTTTATTCCATGCCATACACTGCGGTTTATGGAAACACATTACTGTTATTTAAGCAGCATTACTAATGATAGATAATGAAGAAATAAATTTCTCACTTAAGGAAATAAGACAGAGAAAGGAAGCTGAAAGAACAATACCACTCAAATAGTTTTTCACAGTGCAATTCAACAACATTAGATCTTTGATGTAAGAAGCACCACCAAGGCCAGGTGCAGTGGCTCATGCCTGTAATGCTGACACTTTGGGAAGCCACACCAGGAGGATTGCTTGAGACCAGGAGTTTCATAGTGACACACACCCTCTGCAAAAAAAAAAAAAAAAAAAAATTTAATTAGCTTGGTGTGCTGGCATGCACCTTTAGTCCCAGCTACTCAGGAGGCTGATGTGTGAGGATCACTTGAGCTGGGGAGTTTGAGGCCTCATTGAGCTGTGAACCTGTGATTGTGCCACTACACTCTAGCCTAGGTGACAGAGCAAGATCCCATCTCCAAGAGGGTGGGGGAAAGAAGCACCACCTTACAATTTACATCATGCTAATTACCTACAATGCCTAGATGCAGTGATGACATGGTGGAAAGGGCAGATCTGTTATCTGTTTTCTCAAAGGGAAATGATATATAGATAGAAGCAGAGAGATTCTTATAAAATAGAATTCTCCTTGGTGAGTTGCTGACTAAAATTAAATTGAAAGAAATAAATAAATCTTGAATAGTTAAGGGATTGTTCCTCCCTGCTGACAGTAACAAGAAACTTGGGTATGGGCCAGATTTTCCATTGCAGTCTGAAGACCTTTGATTTCCTGAAATGCATGTCTCCAAAGTTTAACAAATGCTCCAATCTTTAAACACTACTAGAACCGAGAACTTTCCCCATACAAACAACAAAATGTAAGACTCAAATAACTTTATTGTTTCAATAAATATAAGACTAAGGTTATTAATAAAGTCACTAACAGACATTTTAGTTGGCACATTTACTAGACAAGTTCTGTATAGAGTTTATATGTAGATGTGTTCAGTTACAAATTTGAAACGTTGCAGAATTTCACATTCCACTCTTTATACAAGCTGCTATTTTCTGACTAAAAACTGCCAGCACTGTCTTAGATGTCTTTATGTTTTCCTCATTCCTGTCAATGGCTTGAAGAATTGGCATTCTTCTGGGGAAACATTTTTCATGAGAGAAAAAGATTTTTGTTATTTTATGAGCATGAGAAAATTAGCTATGTGAGATGTGGATGCTGCATACCACCATACACTTTACAGGAAGTAAATATTCATCATAACAAATTTAGAATTATTTTTCATTGACGAATCTCGTATTAAAAAGTAAGTGTTCAATCCATAAGTGTCTGTGATTATTTTTAAAGGGGCTGGTTTCATGAAAGGCCTGGAATTTTGGTGGTGATGACAGGCAATGGTCGTCTGATTGCTTTTGGGTACCAAGCATGTACATAAATAGAATTCCAGAGATAAAAACTTTATCAAGTTGGGGGCTTAACTGGTTTGCTGTTTTGAGAGGGGCCACATAACAGTGACCTTTCTTTTTGTTACCAGGTGTGGATGTTCCCTCTGGGTCCTGCCAGGTCTAGAACAAAGTAGCAATATTTCAAGTGTCTTTTCTGTTAACATAATTTGATTTTTTTTTCCCAGTAGGAGCAAGTTTACATAATCAGTATGTGGGGATGTGTCGGGAGTAAGGGGAAGGCAATGGATATGGGGTCTTGCCTGGCGTAACCTTGGATCAAATGGCTCCGTGATATTAGAAGAGTCTACTTAGAGTCCCCAAAGAAAAGGGGCACCTAGAACAGATTACTAACTACTTCTGTTTTCAAGCTAAATTGGCCGGAAATCACATGAAAACAATTTTAGCATCCAAATACAATGAATCATTAAATGATATAAAGTGTTCACCTCAAAAGAGAGTGTATCCGTTACTTACAGCTTTATCTGTGTAAAAATGTATTTCCCAGGTATCATGACATTAGCATATACTTTCATGTTAAAATTCTGCAGTCTTGGTAGTTGTAATTCAATTTATTAAAGGAACATAGGTGGAAAATGTTATTGTTCTGTACTGTCTCACACCACCACATGTTACACTTGCCACCATTTTCTCTCAACTCCAACCTGAGTTAAAGCTGCTTTTCCCAGGATTTGGAGACATTTTGCTTATCTTTCCTTAACTCAATCCACTATGTGCCATGACTAGAATTTAAAATTGATTTTATATACATAGAAATTAATTTGATCCTCACAATAATCCCAAAAGGTAGACAAAGTCAATTGTATTGTTAGTCAACTTCTTTCTCAGATAAGGAAACTAAGACCCAGAGAGGTCTTATGGGTTGCCTCTGGTGATGAGGTTTTCGGTTTTCAAATGTTGCCCGTGTGGCTACAACCTGGCTTCATTGTTCTTCCCACAGAAGATAGTGTCCACAAATCAGGCTTTCTTTCTCTCTCTCTCTCTCTCTCTCTCTCTCTCTCTCACACACACACACACACACACACACACTAGCAAAACTTGAACACTTGTGACATGCTAACATCACCACCATTGTCTCTCAGCCCCGCCCTGACATATCAGGCTGAGGCTCTCAGGGTGGGGCTGAGAAAAAATGGTGATGATGCATGTTAGCATGTTACAAGTGTTGCTTTTCTCAACTGGACATAAGCTAGAAAGTGTCAGCAGGAAAGAGATTGTTTGCTCTACTGACGAAAGCCCTTTCCTACCTATTAAGCTGTCAAAATTCTATCTATCCTATGGTGCCCGCCCAAGTCTCTTCTTCCTGGAAGAATATTCCCTTTCCTACAGGTTATTTTTCGCCCGTTATAATGTTCTTTACAGTCTGTCTTATGGTAGACTTTTTTTTTTCCTCCTATCATTGCACCTCAATGAATCTAAAATTAGGCACAGGCTGGGCACGGTGGCTCATGCCCATAATCCCAGCACTTTCGGAAGCCGTGGCAGGCAGATCACCTGAGATCAGGAGTTTGAGACCAGCCTGGCTAACATGATGAAACCCCATCTCTAACCCCATCTCTAGTAAAAATACAAAAGTTAGCTGGGCATGGTGACAGGCACCTGTAATCCCAGCTACTTGGGGGGCTGAGGCAGGAGAATCGCTTGAACCCAGAAGGCAGAGGGTGCAGTGAGCTGAGATTGCGCCACTGCACTCCAGCCTGGGCGACAGAGTGAGACTTTGTCTCAATAAATGAATAAATAAACAAACAAATAATAAAATTAGGTAGGCCTGAATTTTATTTTCAGAACTGTCACTTTAACTAGCTGTGTGACACTGGGCTAGTTGTTACACTTTCTAATATAACTTTCCTTGTCTATAAATTAGGGCCCTTTTCTCAGTGAAGTTTTGAAGCTTAAAACATGTAAATCATTAAGAAAATGTGTGATATATATAAAGTGCTCAATAAATGGGAGCTATAATTATTTTTGGATTTTGTATCTCTCTGGACTTTAATTCAAATACTCATTTTCCTATGAATCTAGAATAGTAATTGAATATAGAATTTTATAACCATACATATATCTGTATTTCTAATCTCCAGCTCTTCAATTTTTACTAGACAAAATAGATTCAGATCTAAGAAGATGTATCTAGATAAAATACAACATTATGATCATGCTAGAGAGGAACACATTTTGATTCTGTAACTCCAAGTATTATGAATATGTTTTAGAAATAATTTTTTTATGTAGTCAATTATTGATTAGGTCAAACAGAGAAAGAAACTTAAGAATAGATAATGGTAAGATTCTGCCAGTCTACTAAGCTGTGCATAGGGAATGATAGAGAAATGCTGTGAAGACCACCTTGTACATGGATAGCCAAGATAAAACAGTGGTATACTAGTCATGCACAATCAACAGACATATTTAATGCTCCATTAGTGAAAAACCAGATAATCACAGAAAATGAACTGATTTTTTTTAAACAGAGAAATTTATATTGAGTAAAATTCACCCATTTTAGTGTACAGTTCTATGAGTTTTGAAACACAGTGTGTTACCGCTATAGTTGTGTAGCCAATACAGTCAAGATATAGGATATTTACTATTGTGTGCCAGTGAACCTGAAATCAGGCAGGTTTCAATTTAAATCTGTGATCTGCCACTTTCATTAGATGCTTGTCATTGAACATTTTTCTCATCTCCAAAATACACCCTCATGTCTACTTTCTGTCAATTCCTCCCCTTGCTCCCATTGTCTGGTAACACTTACTTGTTTCCTCGCCCTGCAGTTTTTTTCTTTCCCAGAATGTCACATAAATGTAACCTAAATAGTCATCATTATGAGCTCATTGAGTATTGCACAGTTACTGTATGTAAGAATCTGTATTGTAATACTAAGCAGTCCTTCAGAGTGTATCACGTGTGGGATGCTCGTGTTTTGTGGATGGAGTCAGATAACTATTTTTGAATTCTTGTCTTCTATTTTGCAGAATTTTTTTTTCCTACAGCCTTGGCCTCTGTCTTTACAACTTGCCTTCAGTTTGCCCTCTGGCTACTTCTTGCTATGCTCTCCTCTTCTTATTTGTTACTTATTTGTATCATAGTAAATCAGATTAAATAACTTGTTGAATTGTTGGTTACTTAAGAACAGATGAGTTCTGAATAAGGCCGGTCTCTTTAGGCACTCTCTTGAGACAAAGTGTGTCCTTCCTTTATTCTAGGTACTTTATAAAATCTACCTTTATAAAAACCACATCTCCCCGCCATTTTTTTTTTTTTTTTTTTTTGAGACAGAGTCTTACTCTGTTGCCCAGGCTGCAGTGCAGTGGTGCGATCTTGGCCTTTTTTTTTTTTTTTTTTGCAGGCTTTTTGTTATCTTCCAGAAATGTGATATTCTTAGTGAGTAACTTCTGGTGGTGCTATCTTAATAATAACAGGGAGTCACATCTCAGGCTTTCTCTCTCCTCCGCTCCAGCACTGAACACTTGTGTTTCACTGAGCAGCTTAAGACTCGCTTCTTCCACCTCTTCAGAAATGTATCTTGATGACTCCACTCGATCTACATTTCTCTCACATTGCTCAGAAAATTCGCTTATTGCTTTATTGCATACTCATTGTTTCACAGTAAGTTGAGGCTTCTCTTGGCAACAAAATTGTCAAGGACTTGTACTTTCCCCTCTAAATGCTTTCCTTCATACTAGACATATTGCCAAACCAATAAATATTTACTGATTTATTGCTTGATTAGCTGGCATAAAGCAACATAAATAAGAGTATCATTATCTTACTGAATTTGTTTACTTTATGTTACTGATTCTATCACAGGGTGTGCTATTTTTAAAAAGCCAATTCTACAGGACTGTTGTTATCAAGAGGGGAATTTAAAAACGCGCCAGCTGAATCTGAATGGAACAGAAACCTAAATTGCATTCAGCTGCATTCCCTCCCTTTTTCACTGCAATTCACCTAAAAGAAAAAAAAAGATTCATTTCTCTAATTAATTCATCTAGAAAAAAAGGGTTGGGGGGGCAGATGAAATTAAGGAGAAAAAAAACTAAGAATGGAAATGATATATCATTGCAAGTAGGGAAGGAAAAAAATAAACCTTAGTAATTTAATTTACAAATCATCTCCTGAAATTTGATATATATTTGATATATGAATTGTCTCTACACCCTTTCCATTACAAAAATAGAAAAGCAAAAGGCAACTATTAATGAAAATCAGTTGGGTGAGGTGACAGCTTTGTCATTGTTTTAATTGGATTCGCTCTCTCCTTCCCTTCTGAAATGACGCACTCAAGACTCTGCCTCCACAGCTGTCAGTTCAGTTCCCTCAGACATTATTAAACCCTGCAGCGAAGCTTCCATTGGAATACATCTACCAAAAGTGGCTGTTCATATGTTTCTCTGTTTCTAAATATAATTGAAAACGGTTTTAGTGTGATATTTCAGTTAATTTTTTTTAATGGAAGCAAAATCGTGGAGTTGCAGAGTGGTGATAATCCCCTGCAGATACAGGACCATCAGAGCTTGCCCAAGAGCTGTGAGTACTGGGAGTCAATGGAGGAAAGAGTTATGGATTCGTTCCTCCAGTTCCGAGGTCTGTTTTACTGTGTTGTACCTATGGTACTTTGCCCCCATGGCCAATCATACAGGTCCCTAAAGTGCTTTAAAAGGCAATGCACTCCAGCTGCCTATTTACTTGTTGCCAGACAAGCAAGTATCCCCATTTTATAAGTGGGATTGCTGAGGCCCACATTGAACTTCCAAGACCCCATGGTGAATAAAGAAGAAAGAGGTCAATGAGCAGGTCTTTATCTGCCAGTACAGTTTTCACTGTAGAACCCCACATTAGCAGAGGTAAGCTGAATTCTGTTGTCCCTCTGTCCATTCCCAGTATAATCTATGGAGTTAGTTTCGTGCTCTCAAAGGATATTCAGGAGACCATTAGTATATATGGAGATGCACTGTATTAATAGCCATCTCCATGGTACAAGACTAGGGAATTCACTTTGTCAGTATTCAAAAACGGTGATGGAGTCTTAATGGACTAATATATGTTTATGTATATAAAATAAAACATTCATAGTTTAATTAAAATGTTTGTAAATTATCTTGATTTTATCTTAGTGAAAACATAGGGTGTTTGTATTATTCAAGAGGAAGTATGTCAAATCCTACCAGCACTTTGACTGAAAATTCTGTAATATCACAGAGATTCAATACAGAATAATAGTAAAAAGAAACAATAAATATATAGTTCAAATAAACTTTTCTATACCCCTTACTATTGATAGAATTCTGTATAGGAACATCATTTTCATGTTGTATCTATTAAAAAAAGCACAAACTGAAAATCAAAGATGTTTAAATAATTAAAGGAAAACATTTTAAATGTCAAATTTTCAGTGAGTTCCAAATAAAAGAATTATTTATTACGTTCTCAAAGGTCCTAGATTCCTCTGCATCCTTGCAGCAAATGATTGGCAAATTACTTTGATTGTTCCTGTAATATAAGTGTGCATTTAGCATAACAGATACCCTCAGTCATTTGAAGGAATCTTTTGAAAGTTAAGAAGTGTTAAAGAAATGGTATTTAACATACTAATGCATACTGTGAGTAGCAAAAGTAAGTACCCTGTTACTCTCTGGTAGTTTCTAATTATACTTGAAAAATAACAACACAAAAATACACAAAGACCTCTGAGGCCCTGTCTGATCTTTAAGATGTCCCTTGCCTGACTGTGTCCCTTCTGGTCTGATCATGTAGTATTCTCTTCCCTGTGTCACACTGACTTTCTTGCTGTCTAGTTGTTTAGACTATCCAACCTGCTTGCCAGATCCGGCCTCGTACATTAGCTGTTTCCTCTCCTTAGGATGTTCTCGTAGCAGATTTTGTATTACTTCCTTATTCATATCATCTAGTCCTCCCCTAACCAATCTGGCTAAAATATCCCCAGCTTCTCACTCTTTTTTTTTTTGCAGTTAGCTTAACTCCTCATGTGCTCCAACTGGAATGTGAGCTCTTTGAAGACAAGGACTGTCTTGTTCATTATGATGTCCTCTAAACCTAGGAAACATCTGCCTTTGTTACCATTATAATAAATGATACAAGAAGAAGCTATATGTAGCATATATTTGCATGAGCATGTTTTGTTTTGCTTTGTTTTGTTTTGTTTTTGTATGTGTGTATGTATTGGCGCACACACTCATGCATGGACTTTTAGGAAAAAAATTAAGGACACATCTGCGTACACTACTAATTATTTGGCATATTATTATATTAGGCTACATTTGTGATTGATCCTATATAAGACAGCTATTATTTTACCTCACCAAAATTCTTCCAGCAGTGAATAATAGAAGCAGAAGATAATATATATTGTTAAAAATGATAAGTGTGCCTGTAGTCCCAGCTACTTGGGGGCTGGGGTGAGAGGATTGCTTGAGCCCGGGAGTTGGAGGTCAGCCTGGGCAACATGGCAAGACCCCATCTCTAAAAACAGATGGGCTTGATGGGTCACACATGTAATCCCAGCACTTTGGGAGGCTAAGTAGGGAAGATCGCTTGAGACCAGGAACTTAAGACCAGCCTAGGCAACATAGTGAGACCCTGTCTCTACAAAAAAAAACCCATAAAATTAAATTGGCTAAGCATGGTGGCACATGCCTGTAGTCCCAGCTAGACAGGAAGCTAATGTGAGAGGATTACTTGAGCCCAGGAATTCAAGGCTGCAGTGAGCTATGATCACACCACTGCACTCCAGCCTGGGCAGGAGACCAAACCCTGTTTCAAAAAGAACAACAACAACAAAAAAACAAAAACAAAAACCAGTAGGGTCCTTCAAGACTTTGAAAGTCTTGAAGTCTTCAAAGATAATTCAATCTCTTTCTCTCTACCCTTGTGCTACTACTGTTAAGAGAGTTAAGACTCAAAATGTTGACATGGTTCACAGGGTCACATGTCTAGTAAACTCTACAAGCAATTCACCAAAATGGTCTCCTGAATGGAAGTCATAAATTCTTTACACTACCCAGGTTGACTTTCTTTGCTCTGTGCTGGGTTATCCACCAATTGATCTGCTTAGCATCTTAATCTTACTAGTTTACTATACTATTTAGCTTTATGAGAGCAACTTATTCTGAACAGTGCTTAAGAGTCCAGCCTCCTGAAACAGACTGTTTGGGTTTGAATTGTGACTATAGCATTCACTAGATATATTGCCTCAGTTAGGTAAGTCACATCACTGTGCCTCACTTAATTCATCTGTAAAGCAGTGATAATGATACCTGTCTTTTGCTGTGATAATTCAATAAAATAATTTATGTAATTAGTTACATTACATATATTATGTATCTATGTGTATATATGTATTACATATTCATACACAAAACAGTGTAATTATACCTATTTTTTGCAAGATCTCCAAAATATTGATTTGCAGAGTTACTTAGAATAAAGAAAAATTGAGTGCTAACTTCCATTAAACAAATAACATTTGGCCAAAGTAATTTAGCAATTTCTTTATTAGTCAAATATTGATTGAAAAATAAAACAACCTGGACATATTTTTCACTGATAATCACAGAGTTCTCCTTCATTATTAATTAAATAATTTTTATATTATCTTTTGAAACATACAACTTTGAAAGTTAAATGTATGCAAAGAGCAAAATACATTCATTTGAAGTTCATTTGGAAGGATTTCTTTTTTTTTTTCTTTTTTTTATTATTGTACTTTGAGTTCTAGGGTACATGTGCACAATGTGCAGGTTTGTTATATATGTATACTTGTGCCATGTTGGTGTGCTGCACCCATCAACTCGTCAGCACCCATCAACTCATCATTTACATCAGATATAACTCCCAATACCATTCCTCCCCACTCCCTATAATAGGCCCTGGTGTGTGATGTTCCCCTTCCCGAGTCCAAGTGATCTCATTGTTCAATTCCCACCTATGAGTGAGAACATGCAGTGTTTGGTTTTCTGTTCTTGAGATAGTTTGCTGAGAATGATGGTTTCCAGCTGCATCCATGTCGCTACAAAGGACACAAACTTATCTTTTTTTATGGCTGCATAGTGTTCCATGGTGTATATGTGCCACATTTTCTTAATCCAGTCTGTCACTGATGGACATTTGGGTTGATTCCAAGTCTTTGCTATTGTGAATAGCGCTGCAATAAACATACGTGTGCATGTGTCTTTAGAGTAGCATGATTTATAATCCTTTGGGTATATACCCAGTAATGGGATGGCTGGGTCATATGGTACTTCTAGTTCTAGATCATTGAGGAATCGCTGTACTGTTTTCCACAATGGTTGAACTAGTTTACAGTCCCACCAACAGTGTAAAAGTGTTCCTATTTCTCGACATCCTCTCCAGCACCTGTTGTTTCTGTATTAGCAATTCCACTGCTTCCTTCTGTTAAGCTGGGAAATGAGGACATAGCCATATTTATTCAGGAATGAATAGAAGCATGACACAAAATCTGAAGTCTGGTGGCCTGATATTGAAATTGTCCTTGTATATCAATTTTTTAAGCAGTTTTTAAGATACCCTTGAATTTAAGCAGCCTCCATAAAGGAATGTTTTTATGTAGTCAAAACCAAATTTAGAAATCAGAAATTCTAAAGTCCAGTAGTATATAGACTCTATTTCCAATGACCCGTCCAGTTTTGTTTTTATTTCTCCTTTTAAAAATTGAGTGTGGCTTATGTTTAATATTTGTGAAGTCCTTTCAGGTTCTTCAAATGAGCAACTCTATATAAATGCAGAAATAGCATTGTTAATTCTCAAGTATTATAAAAATTACTTAATGTTTGTAAAGTACATTGAAGATGAAAATTGTTATGTAAACACTAAGTGTTAAGTATTATTTATGAAAGAAAAGCATGTTAGAGCTATGTTTGCTGATAAGTACTTTTAAAATTTCACTGAGTTTCTTTCAAGTTCACTGAGGCATGACTAAATGTTATTCGAGCACTCCAGGAATGTTCCCTCCTTTTGGGGACTTATTGCTTTTTTTTTAGTGTCAGGTCTCAGGAATCTTAATTTTCCCTTACTAATTATCACCATTACTGCCATCTAGAAACACAGAATGCCTTAAAATTGTATACAAGTGAAATTAGCTATATATGTGGTATTTTTTGAGTGGAAAGAAATAAGTAGAGTCTTCTACTCATACTTCAGTTAAAAGTCATACCAATATTTGAAATAATTATGAAAGTACTAAATAACTGGAGACAGCCTAACATCCTCTCTTAATGGTAAATGATACTAAATTGCTGTTAATGAAGGCTGAAAACATTGGTCTGTTTTGTTTGAATTTCTTACATTTAGAGAGCAAATATTTTTTAAGATGTGACTAAATTCATCTGGGTTGTCTCTTTTCCACATTTATTCCCTTCTGTAATACTAGCACATAGGGAAACAAACAGAACAAAGGCAGCAAACACAGGTAAGCCACCTCCTACTGAAAATAATCTAGTGTCTCCCTTTCTCCATTACGTGTTCTTCTGGCTTCCCTATCCATGCAGAACAATAGCCTCTCTGTGATTTTATAATCTCTGCAGGAAAATCAGCAAAGGTATCTGAGGGTCGCTGCACTACCAAACAGAGAACAGCAGAGGCAGAACAGCCAATGGAAAGCAGAAGCAGCAACAGGTGACCGATTTTGCACAAAATACAGGAGAGAAATGTTTCCTAGTAAGTAAGGGAAAATAAACAAACAGCATGAGTGAGTAGGTCAGCTCTTAGCTTGTCCTCTCTTCCTGTAATCTTGTTTTTTTCTCTCCTTTTCTAACATTTCAACCTCTAGGAAGGAGTTGGTGACAGAGTGGTGCCATGAAATTAGAAGAAAAAGATTGGCATTCAATTTCTTAGTGCCTGTGGGGTCAATACACGCCCTGACATATGGGTTTACATTTCCCACCCAATTAGCCAGTCTAAATGGGAATATTCATTGTTCTAAGCAAATCCAAATTGACATCAGCATCTCCCAAATTTATTTGACCTCAGAACACGTTTTTTCCCAAAACACCATTAACATCCTGCTTCTAGAATGCACTTTGGGGAATGATGATTTTTATACAATCAAAAAAGTTTCAGTTACATATTCAACTTATCACATTAACACGGAAGTATGTGACATGTTTTTGGAAGGTTTCCTTCAAATAAAATGTTTTGTTTCCAGAGGTATTTCTCTTTCATCTATCAAAAGGATATCTGTGACCCTAACCATATCCAATAACAAAGGGGATGCTTGTGTTTTGTGTTAAATAAACTTTCCCTTAAAACATAAGAAGAAGAGGAAAAAGAAAAAACCTCACATAACACTTCTTTTTGCTAAATGATTCAGATTTTTCCTCTTGAGTTTATGGTTCAAACAGCCTCTGAACCCTTCTTCACGTCATCCATGCCAGCCATGCTTATAAATCTTTTACATTCTAGAAGCTTGAGATGTTTTATTATTTATCTGTATTTGTTGGGGCTAGCCTTGATAAAGCGAATTGTTTATAATGGAACTGCTTATTGCAAGGGCCTGTAAAAGAAAAATAAGCTGAATGTGGCCTGTGAACTTGGATATGCACCAGGGTATAATTTTCCCTGCTACATGACAGGGTAGAAAGAGACTGAAATCACCGGTAGAGTTTTTGGAGGTTTAAGGATTGGAAACAGAGCTACCTTGTATCATCTTCACTTGGGGTTTTGCACTGAAAAGTAACATCTTACTTGAAAGGGATATCAGAACTGGGAGGGCCACTCAGTAATCATGCAACATTTCAAAACCTTTTGTTTGTCTGCTTCCTTGTACTCTGTCTCTGGAATTTATGATTCTCAACCAGTCAGTACAAGCAACCATGACACTCTACTTATTTAATGAATGAATATGTTTAAGGGAGCAAATGAAAGTGTGGGACATGCAAAAATTATTCAACTATCCATTTCCTGTTGTACGTTTTTCTGCAAGAGCAAAACTCTTCTGTGATGTGTTGCTGTACTCTGAGAGAAGTTAACAAATATTGGTAGGGAATGGGTTTTGACATACTGCAGTGCCTCTGTGGCCCTTGCACTGCTGTGCTTTCATATTCTGGAGCTAGACTCCAGTGTACAGAGTAGAAAAATAATAAGTTCTTTGAGCTGAAACTTCATAGTCACTGTGGGATATTCAACAAGGAGACCAATGGGGAGAAAGGTAATATAGTCATGGCTTTGAACTTTTCCTAGATTTTACTTGCCAGAAACCAAACGAGAGTCACTCTGACACCTTATTATTACCAGCTCTTTCTCCATGTAGGGAAAAGTGCTCCACAGTCCATGTCAATAAAAGTGAAAGGGAGTTCACACATGAGAGAGAAGGTGGTCTGAATTTAGTGTGTAAAGAAAGTATAGTAAAGCTAAGATCTATTCCAAGCCTCAGCTTGGAGGCCACTTCAGTGGCAAGTCAGTCTTTTCCTTTCCCTCTGATTCAAGTAAGGTGCCCCTTCTTGCATTTCCAGAGCACTTTTCAGACTATGTTATATGTATCCGTTTCACTGTCTGGTACCAGAGTAGGTGCTTAGTAAACATGTATGAATGAATGCGTAAGCATTGGATCTCAGACATTACTGTGAAGAGGAAGAGATAAAACATATATTTATGAATTGATTATGAGATAATGTGATGCATTATTGTAGAATGAACAAGTAATGTCCAAGAAAGAAGAGATCAAAGAGGGCTATAATTCATTCAGTCAACTGCTATGAATTTTTCCTGTGTTAGATGAACTAGTGGATTAGAAATATATAGTCCCTACGATCATGGAACGTATAAACTAACAAAGCACACAGACATTAAATAAAGAAAACATAAACATGTACAATTCACATTTTGATAATAATTATAGAGCATAACTGGGAAGACATAATCTATATGGGCAGGCAGGGAAGGCATTTTTAAGGAGGTGATATTTAAAAGTGATGATCGAAGATGAGGAGGGACAAAAGGAAAGATTAACTTGTGCACAGGCTGTGAAGGCATCAAGAGCTCAGCTGTGTGAGAAAAAGAGAGAAGGCTGAAGATGAGTGAGCTGGGTAGGCATGCTGGGCTGGCGTCGTGAGTGGAGAAACAGGCTGGAGCCAGATCATACTTGGTAGAAGGTTTGGATTTTAACTGAGATGAGTTTGCATGCATTTGTCAAAATTCAGTGAATGTAAACTTAATATTTGTGAATTCTATTTTGTGTAAATACTGCATGAAAAAAATCTAAACTAATATTGAACTCTGGTTAATGATTTACAGTAATGTTTAAATATTTACTGGGATGATTCCTGGGTTTGTAATTTACGTTGAAATGCATCAAAAAGATAAAATTGATAGAGGAGTAGACAAATATATAGAAGTATGATAAAACTAGTAAAGTAAGTTACTAATAAATCCAAGTGGTAGATACACAGATATTCACTGCAAAATTTCTTCAACTTTGCTGTATGTTTGAAAATATTCATAACAGTTTTAGAAAAAATAAATGCTCCAAAATGAAAATAAGGAAATATATAATAATCATACAAAATCCCACAACTCCAAAAGAAGGATTCTTCTAGCATATTACCATTTGATTCTTGCTCTGTGACTTTTTAGTTTTATGGAATTGATATCTGCATTTTAAAATAATAAGCATACCTCATCACTTTGAAGAAATCATTTTAAATTATTTGCATCGTTTTACGTTACTTAAACTTTCCCTTCTTTGATGAAGTATTTCTTTGACTGAGTATAAAGACAAGTCTCTTAGACTAGAATACATCGATCCTCAACTGTCCACCCAGTACCTGTCAGTGTGGCAGAAAGGAAGTGAACACACTGGTGTCTATTAGTGTAATCAGTTCTCAGCAGAAGATTCTACTTTTAAAGTGTTTTAAGATTTGTGGTTGACTTAACTGACATAAAAGAAAGAACAATTGTTTCTTTGAAGGTAGCTAAGGGTACCCAAGAGTCTCAATGTATTCAGTAGTTTAGCTTCTAACTTGTTTCTGTGAAAATGTAAGTAGCATAGTGTGAAGGCTGTGGAGCAGATTGCTCTTTTTCTTGATGAGTTGCTACCCACCATGAGCATTTTGCTGATAAATTAGTGCATCACACAATGTTAGCAGCCTCGTGCTTGATCTCCCCATGTTTTCAATGAAAACATTTCCCTTTTATTGATGTTTGTTCTTATTGACCCTTTGAGGTCAGAAGACAGAGTTTCTTTATTAAATCAGTAAATCAGGGGTATTTAATTGGCTCTAGAAACTTCTGAGTGGTTTTGGCCTATTCCAGCCCCAAACAGGGTTCTGACCGACCACTGTGAATTCTGCTTTTCCAGGAAGGTAGGGGGTGAGAGATTATAACAGGCTCTGTGTAAATTGTCAGTTGCTCATTGCCTTCAAAGCACTGGTTTTCTTGGTGTAGGCAAAATGCCAAAATCAATGTTTTTGACTCACATAAAGAAATAGTTTAGCATTTAGAAAACTATATGGTTATCCCTCTTTCTGACAGGCCATCAGACATTTAAAAAATAAAATATGTCTTAGATTTTTACAGAGGAACTTATTTTTATTCTTCATGTTACATCAAAAATAATTACATGAGTGTTGGCCTTAGCAACTGTGCTAAGATCAATGATACTGCAGGAATGATGAAAGTAGAATTTTATAATGAGAGCAAATGGCCCAGAGTCTGTGAGAAATTGCTGAGGATCCTTTTACGGTAACACCATTGCTAATTAAAATCTAAGAATCAGCACCAAGATTGTTCAGGAAACACAAATACTGATTGGAGAACCAACCTTGAGGATCATTCCAATTTCTAAACTATCTTCATTGGAATTTAACTTTTTAAAAAATATCTCCAAAGCGGCATAACCTCACTTCTATTCATTTCCTTTTACATTTCTTACATTTGGTTCCCTAGGCTTTCTGTTCTTGTGCTTAAGATCATTATTACTTGATATGGGGCAGTGACAAATGAGGGAGGCAATTTGTTCAGAAATCATGCCTGTGGCAAGTATTTCTAGACTGGAGGATGTAGCCTCATTTATCATCATCATTATCACTGAAAAGCTATAGGTCAGGAATGTCTTAAGTCCCCTGTGTTTCAGCATTGTCTATTAAATTGGGGTTAATTAAAATGTCTCTTCTAAAAGGACTTCTCTTGAATACACACATACACTTTAACTCTGGTCTTTTTTAGCAGAGCCATTACTCTATTTCTTGTAGGGAGGAATGGAATGACATGTATAGGGCATGATTTCATTTTTTAGACTGAAAAAGGAAAACCACCTAGAGAATTGTGACTTTCAGACATGGCAATGGTTCTGCCTCCATGTAAAGGCTATAGTCCACTTTTAAAATATCTCTTTTTTTTAGTCTTTACCCCTTATTTCGTTGATATTTTAAGAAAGGAAAAGTAGACTCAATCTGTGTTCTTATCCTTCCAAAGAATATATTTCATGCTCTAGTTTTTCTGAAGTTAGGACACATAGGTATCAGCTTGGAAAATTATTTAAAGTACAGGTTTCTCAGCCCCATTACCAGAGATTTCAATTCAGTAAGACCAAGATGAAACCTAGAAATCTGAGTTTTAACAAGCTTTTGAGATGATTCTGATGCCTGTGGTACTTGGACACATTTTTGAAAACTGTACTTTCTACCATCGCTATAGAGTGATGTGGGGATGAGTGTAAAGGGTGCTAGGAAACTGCACAGGAAGGGAACCTCAATTAAAAGGTGGTAGCACTGAGATTTGAACTGAGAGCTGAAGGTTGCGTGGGAGTTACCTAAAGGCAGTTGGAAGTGCATGGGATATGAGAGGATGAAGACATTTTAAACCCAAGTTTTTTTGAGTAAAAAGACATAGGGGCTAGAGAGAAAATGTTACTTTAGGGTCCACAAGTGTATCAATCTGGATGAAGAATGATGTGTGAGTGGCTAAGGAGGTGGGATGTAAAGATGAGCTTGAGGAAGTGAGTGGAGATCAGACTGTGAAGTCCTCGGAACCATGTTCAAGATTTAGGAAAACATCCTGCCAAACACCACCAGGACTTCTGTAAGCTGTGGACCTTGCCACCATTCACGAGTTCTTTCATGTTCTTAGGCTGCATATAGTCTGGGGTCTGTCATCATCAAAAAGAGAAAACTGCTTTCAATGTAATTTTCATTTCCATTGCACCTTCCAAGGGTGAGACTCTACAGAAAAAAACAGGTCATGAAGTAACATGCAAGAGGAATGGCTTTGTGGATATATTTTATTTGAAGATAATTGGTACTTAATAATTCAGACAGCTTACTTCATTGACTTTGAACCATAAATATTAGGAAGAGAACACTAGGACTGTGGTAAGACAATGTCATGTGACAAAGATTAAAAGGAAAACAAATGGTCTAAGATTCCACCATTTGTGTATTCTGTTGTATTTTTAAGTGCATTTCTTTTCTAATAGGTAATTGAAGATAAACCAGGCATTTTTATCATTTATTTTGGGTGCATCTAATCATGACATTTAAATAAATAATCATCCTCATCCTATAACATAAATTAATGTTCAAATACATGTTAGACTTCAAACTGAAAATTATTTTAAAGACTTTTTGAAGTTCACAGCAAATTTGAGAGAGAGGTACTGAGCTGTCCCACAGATGGCACTCCCTCCCACATACACATAGCCTCCCCAATTATTAACATCCTGTACCAGAGTGGTACAGTTCTTACAGTCGATGAACCTATACTGACACATCATTACCGACCAGAGTCCACAGTTTACGTTAGGGTTCACTCTTGGTGGTGTACATTCTGTGGGTTTTGGCCAATGTATAACGACATGTATCCATCAATTGTAGTATCATACAGAGTATTTTCCTTGCCCTAAAAATCCTCTGTCTTCCACCAGTTCATCTCTCCCTCCCCACTAACCCCCAGCAACCACTAATCTTTTTACTGTCTCCATAGTTTGGCCTTTTCTAGAATGACATATAATTGGAATCATACAGTATGTAGCCTTTTCAGATTAGCTTCTTTCACTTAGTAATATGCATGTAAGTTTCCTCCATGTCTTTACAAGTCTTGATAGCTCATTTGCTCTGAGTTTTTCAATGCTATCCCTACTTGTTTTCTCTTCCTGGTTAAGGATATGTGTGTATTTCAATGTGTGCTTATGTGTCAATAACTGCCAGTCAAGAAATGGCAAGAATATATGTTAGAAATGTAAGAAAATTGCTAACTTGAGCTTAAATTTGATGTGTTGACTCCACTGTTGTGAATGAGGCTTCTTTGGCCCCGATCTGATTCGTGTCAGTATACAAACACCTCAAAATGGAAAGCTTACAGTCTGCCAGGAAGAAATTTTTTTTCCTCCATTTAACTTTGAAAGTGGGAGGATTTGATTTTTTGATTGCCAAATTGCTGTCAACTTAAAACAACTAGATTTTATTTTCTTATAGTTAATTTCTTGATCTGGATCAAGATCTGAGCAAGAAAACAGCTACCACTGTAAACAGCTATTGAGGCAAGAAAAAGTGTACTTAATATAGTACAGACACAATCTGTGGTCTGTATGATTGGATGGTAAAATTCCAGCTTGTTTTTTTTTTTTTTTTTTTTTTTTTTTTTTTTTTTTAAGAATCACTAAGTATTATTTAAAGGGAAGATCTAAAATGCTCCAGCAAGTAAAAATCAAATCCTTAAGATAGTTTTTAAAGACAGTTTCAGACATGTCATCTAAATGCTAGTTTTAAAGTGCTACCTAATGAACTAGAAGAGGCCTTGATTAGCAAATTTGCCTGCATTTGGCCTACTGAGTAGTGAAAGGCTTGTTTAGGGTGGGTTCTGCTTTCTCAAATTGCCCTCCTTAAACAAACAGAGCAAGAGCAGAAAGCTTTTAGATGTATAACATGAAGCCTTACAAGAAGCTGAAAGTCAGCCCATGAAAGAAAGGAGCTGTTTAGTGGGTTTCCAGTTAAGGATCTGGGTGGTGCTGGAAACAGAATGGTAGATAATAGACTCCTAGTGACCGGGCTGTCAGGAGATAGAAAACTGTAGCAGCTTTGTGGGAAAATAGAATTGCTGAGTTTGCCCACTTGACCTTTACTCTGAATAGATGGGCTTAAGAAGATCACAAAGGACTTTGCAAAAAAGTAGTCTCCTCAGTTCTTTTGGTGCCTGAAACTCCTTCTTTATTCTGGGGAGTTTTAAGTTTGTTTCTTAGTATTCTTAAAGGGATTCTGTGAAATCCCTATTATCATTCCATAGGTATGTGTTTTAAATGAAGGCATTGCTCACTATATGGCCATCACATGTCCTGTGCAGCAGTGAAGCTAACTGTTTATGGGAAAAGATTACTGAATAGGGACTCCAACATCTGTACACTCCACATTATCACTCCTATCAAAGGCATTCATTGAGCCCCCTTCTATGTTTCTGGGTAATTGCATAATCTTATTTAAATAAGAAATGCAATCACCATTTGAAGGCAAAATGTGTATCAAATGCATATATACTGCTATATAGATGAAAGGCTTGCAGATTAATTGGCAGCATTTTCAGAAAATAGGGCTTGACAGTAGCAGTTCATGTGAAAAAGATCTGGGAGATTTTAGTTAAGTACAAGTTGAATATGTGCCAAGGTTACGATGTGGTGGCCAGCAACCCAATTTAATCTCATAATAGTTGCATGTATAGAATTACAATTTTCTGCCCTAGGATGCATGGACACTGATTGCACATTTTAAAAGTTGTGTCCAGTTATGAACATCACACTCCTGGATAAAACTGGCAAGTTTGAGAATATACAAAGGAGACTGAAAACTCTGAAAAAAAAAAAAAAAAAAAAAAACACCCTAAGCCCTTTAAAGGAATTGATCATAGTTAACACAGAGAAGAAAATCTAGTGATTTGGATGGAAGATAAATGGTAGTCATGATAACAAATTTCAAATAGCTGAAGGCCTAGTATATAGAAAAATATCATTTGTGAGTTTTCAGAAAATTTATTGAAACCACACATAAGAATAAATAACAGATGGATTAAAGAGACAGATGTGGGAAAATATAAAGAAACCATAAAAACTGCAGAAGAAAATAGAAGCAAATACAAACATACCTCAAAGATATTGTGGGTTTGGTTCTAGACCACCACAATAAAGCAGATATTACAATCAAGTGAGTCACATGAATTTTTTGGTTTCCCAGTGCATATCAAAGTAATGTTTACACTCTCCTGAGTCTATTATATGTGCAATAACATTCTACCTGAAAAACAATGTACATACCTTAATTAAAAATAAAACAACTTTATCGCTAGAAAAATCCTAATGATCATCTGGGCCTTTAGCAAGTTCTCATCCTTTGCTGGTTGAGGGTCTTGCCTTAATGTTGATGGCTGCTGACCAATCAGGGTGGAGGTTGTTGAAGACTGGGTTGACTGTGGCGATTTCTTAAAAATAAGAGAACAGTGAAGTTTGCCACAACTGACTCTGCTTTTCATGGGCGATATCTCTATAGCATACAGTGCAGTTTCATAGCATTTACCCATGGTAGAACTTCTTTAAAAATTGGAGTCAATCCTCTCAAACTCTGCTACTGCTTTATCAACTAAGTTTATGTCATATTCTAAATCCTTTGTTGTCATTTCAATAATATTCACAGCATCTTGACCAGGAATACATTCCATCTCAAGAAACTACTTTCCTTGCTCATCTGTAAGAAGCAACTCCTCAGCCATTCAAGTTTGACCATGAGATTGCAGCAATTCAGTCACATCTTCATGTTCCACTTTTAATTCTAATTCTCTTCCTAGTTCTACCACATCTGCAATTACTTCCTCCACTGAACTCTTGAACCCCGTCAAAGTCATTAATGAGGATCACTTCTCCTCTTTAGCTATGAAGGTCCTACATGGCATCTTCTTCCAATATATGGCTATTTTGTCTACATTAAAAATCTGTTGTTTAGTGTTGCTACCTTCATCAATAATCTTAGCTAGACCTTCTGGATAACTTGCTATAGTTTCTACATCTGCACTTGCTGTTTCACCTTGCACTTTTAAGTTACGGAGATGACTTCTTCCCATGAACCTCATGAACGAATCTCTGCTAGTTTCTAACTTCTTAGCTTCCTCACTTCTCTCAGCATTCCAATAACTGGAGAGAGTTAGGGTCTTATTTTGGATTAGGCTTTTGCTTAAGAGAATGTTGTGACTGGTTTGATCTTCTATCCAGACCACTAAAACTTTCTCTGTATCAACAATGAGGCTGTTTTACTTTCTTTTCATTCATGTGTTCACTGGAGTAGCACTTATAATTTGCTTCAGGAAGTTTTTTGCATTCACAACTCAGTTAACTGTTTGGCACCAGAGGCCTAGCTTTCAGCCTCTCTTGAATTTGGCATGCCTTTCTCACCTAGCTTAATTATTTCTAGCTTTTGATTTCAAGTGGGAGATGTGTAAATCTTCCTTTCACTTGAACACTTAGAGGTCATTAGAGGATTATTAATTGGCTTAATTCCAAAATTGTTGTGTCTTAGGGAATAGGAAGGCCTGACAAGAGAAAGAGAGATGAGAGAACGGCTCATTGCTGGAGCAATCAGAAAACACATGACATTGGTTGATTGATTTTACTGTCTGATGTGAGTGTGGTTCATGGCACATCAAAACAATTACAATAGCAACCTCAAAGATCACCGATCCAAGATCACCATGGCAGATTTAATTATAATGAAAAACTTCGAAATATGGCAAGAATTAGCAAAATGTGGCATAGAGATATGAAGTGAGCATATGCTTTTGGAAAAATGGCGCAGATAAACTTGTCTGACACAGGGTTGCCAGAAACCTTCAATTTGTAAGAAATGCAATATCTGCAAATACAATAAAGAAAAGTGCAAAAAAATCATGTATACCTATTTCTAACTTCTTTTGGAGGTTGTATGGATGATACTGAATGAAAAATATGTAAAAGGAAGTGCTGGTAGTTATGATTAGGAATATCTGAACTATTAAAAAATTCTTTGAAGTTATCAAAATTTAAAACATGAAGCTGAAGAAATTATTAAAATTACACTTAACAATACTTAATGGTATGGATAAATGTGCACAATATAATGTTGACTAAAAGATCTCTAGATCAAACTTTAATTTTTAAAGTTGAAATATATGTGTTTGCTAAGAAATCATTTTTAATCAATTTCTTTGGGTATTCAAATTATATGCTTTATGTTTTCAGAAAGACATACAAAGTAATGAATATAAAAAAACAAGTGAGTCAATTATTTAGACTTTCTGAGTAAATAAAGTTAACAAAAATAAGCTATTTCTAACAATTAAACTTTTAACAATGTCTTTTGGCCTATGGGCTGTCTCCTTCATTGGAAGAATTTGTGTAGAAAATCACTGTAAATCTGAGATAATATAGAACAGATTTCCTATGGTAGGAAGGGATCCTGTATTTGGTGATCTCAAATGCCTTTTCAACACTGACCTTCTAGAGGGGAAAGGCAATTTACAATTTGAAACATTATGCAGATTGGAGTGGAAAAGTGACAAGTGACATTAAAATGCACAATTTCAACTTTAGACATTTTTAAAATGACAAAAAAATGTAAGTCCAGAGACTTATTAAAATGATCAAGAATACAGCCAACTCAAATTTCCTGAAGCCTAGTCCGGTCCTTTCCCTTCTGTAGAGACAGAATAGTTTGGTGGGTAAAAGTGTCTGGGTTGAATTTCAGTTAGGAGCACCTCCTCTTTCTAGACTTCCCTGTGCCTCAGTTTCCTCATCTATAAAATATCTGGGCCAGGTGCAGGGGCTCACACCTGCAATCCCAGCACTTTGGGAGGCCGAGGAGGTCAGATCACGAGGTCAGATCAAGACCATCCTGGCTAACACGGTGAAACCCTCTCTCTACTAAAAATACAAAAATTAAGCCGGGCGTGGTGGTGGGCACCTGTAGTCCCAGCTACTCAGGAGGCTCAGGCAGGAGAATGGTGTAAACCCGGGAGGTGGAGCTTGCAGTGAGCGGAGATCGGGCCACTGCACTCCAGCCTGGATGACAGAGCGAGACTCCGTCTCAAAAAAAAAGAACAAAAACAAACAAAAATAAACAAACAAAAAAAAACTTACCATACTTACAATATTGCTGAGAGAATTGAGCACTTTAATATATATGAAGCAATCAGCCCAGTACCCAAAATATGTGAAAAATCAGTATTTCCTACTCTTCATACACTGTGTCTATATACACAGACATGTATATATGGTAATTTTGGTATTTCAATTTTGGTTTCCATGTGTGTACACACACACACTTGGAATGAGGCGTGGGGGTAGGGAGGGATGTCAAAGGTTATTCCGGTTTGTTTATTTATTTATTTTCATCTTATCTTAGTACCTTCAGAAGTCACTCATCAGGGTCTTCATCCTTCAATATGATTTACTAAAAATTCCATGAATCAGAAAAAATAGAACCCTTTATAATTTACCCCATTTAAAAGGTGACACATTTTTACATGTGCATTAATGCTGACCTTTTTATTTAGTGTTTAATAATGTTTAGTTTGTGGAAACTGATCAGTTTTGTTATAGTTTTCCACCTTAAGACCATCTAGATTGGGCCATAAGCATATTTCGATTCATTTTAGAAACAATAATCACTATACTAAAATGTTTGTTTCCCTTTTGTTTGTATCGTTAACTTTAGAAGATTAAAAAGGTGTCTGAGAATGTTTACCCTGGTATTACTATAGCCTGGCTCTGAATCACACTGATACAAATGCTCACATGTACATGAACTTCTCTCTCCTGTGCAGGAATGGGCACAGATAGGGTCTGCACTTTTTACAGAAAAAGGCTTAGATGACTTATGCCTCTGGAAATCTATGCTTCATTTTTAAAGACATTTCTCCTAAATCTTTAAATGTCTTTTGTTTGTGATTTATCTCACCAGTATCCAAATCGATTTTAAATACTGAAAGACAAAAATCTCAAAATGTATCTATTTGAATGGTAAAGAATACCATGAGAACTTTTTTCTATCTTTTTGAATGTATTTTATTGTGACAGTTTTTTCAGATCTTGTAGTGATCCACGGATAGAATCCCTCACATGCAATTCCATGACCCATAATTCCATGGTGTTACTTACATTTTTAAAGTATAACTGCATTGAGAAAGGTGAGCTGAGAGCAGGCAACTTACTTTCTCCCGCCATACAGAAGCAGCCAGTGGGTCAGCTGCCAGTGAACACAGGTGATAGTCCCTGTGCTTTCTGGGCGGCATGGCCAAAGCACTGTTGTCTTTAATGCCACAGAGGTCCAAAATACAGTTTTGTGTCCTCCAACTCCCAGAGAGAAATTCCTGTCAGTCTATTCACATGATTTTTAGGCTCAGGAAATTCTCTCTAGCAAAAGATACAGTCCTTTCATATAGCAAGTGTCATGGTTGCAATGGGACTTGTCAAGGGATTTGTCTGCATTAACAAAGGTATTCCCTGGGGTCGTGGGAAAACATCTCATCGTTGATCAGAGACCACCACCACTTATGTATATTTAATAATAATGCTGTTCCTGAGCTTTCAAATATCAACAAATTTAAAATTCTGAAATTGTGAACTGCTGTTAATATTTTTGTATTATATGTGCTATGCCTATTCCCAGCAACCTTCCTCACAGTACTCATGTTTTGGTTTGTTTGGTTTTTTTTCTGCATCTGGAAGGGGAAACACATATAACCACACATGTGTGTGCAAATACACATATAAACACAGCAGAATTATCCACTGGCAGCCATATTTGCCAAACTAATTAAAGAGAATAGCATATTAACATGCACACCATAAAGCAAACTCCATTCTCTCTAGAGCATTCTCTCACTGAGATACAAGGACTTTATCTTTGCACAGTGGGTCTGAACTAATTGAGATGTCTTAAAAAACAAGTCAGTTAAGAAGGTTGAGGCGACGGATGTTGTTGCAAAATTGTCAGTTTGCAAGAAGACATTCTCTCGGAAAAAAAAATACAACCCCCGGTTGCAGATCTAATCAGTGGCGGGTATGGGAAGTGGAGAAGAGAGCATAGAGGGAAAAAAATATGTCTCAAAGAGAAAAAAAGAGCAAGACCCTAATTGAAATGGGAAGCATTCTCATTTTAGAAAATATTTTCTTAACAGATTGCTCTAGCCCTCTGCCTTAAGGTTTTTGATTAAATTAATGATGGGAGTGATAAGCTCCATTCGTGTTGCTGTTTCCGGAGGGAAATTTTCTACAGCCTCCTCTTTGCCTTCGTTCCCCAAATCTCAGGTATGACAATAGAATTGCTAATTGAGACCATAACATGCCAAGAAGATGAACGTCATATTACTATGCAAATGCAGACAATCCAGGAAATTAATATTTCATGTGTGCCTACCTAAACGAGTAACGTTTCCATTATGGGCTTGGTGTCACTCAGCTGGGAAGCTGTTGCTGCAGCTTGTTGTCGTCAGTGAGGTCTTGAACTTCTCTTTTTTGTTTCATGTTGCCTGCTGTCTTGGGACCAGTCAGCACATCTGACATGTTGTGCTCTGTTGGCCCTTGCTGTTACCACAGATCTTTTACTAGTGCAGATAAATGAAGTTGTTATGATCCATGGGACATTATCAACTTGATTTCCTGTCTTAGTAGTAAAGTATTAGAGAAAGAAAAGCAGCCAAGTCTTAGATATTAAAGAGGAAAAAATATTTCGGTAAAATGAACCATAAAATCCATGATAGGAGATATGATGGGAACTTTTCCATGCAACATAATTAACAGACTGAGTGCTCTCAAAAACACAGTAAGAAGAGTGTTACTTTGAGGGCCTGAAATAGTTATAGTAAATTATTCATAAACATGTGTTTGCCAAACATGATTATATTTCATAATCTGATGAGAACTATTGTGTTAACAATTAGCAGTGTGTGTGTGTGTGTGTGTGTGTGTGTATAAAAGAAAGTGTATAGTAGGAGTATGAAGCAATCTTGGTTTTAACATTCTGATTCTTGTTTTGAATCAAATATCAAATAAAAGATATTTCCTTAAGAGCAGAAACCAAAAGAAATCTTTGAAAAAAAATCTACCGTAGCACCTGAAAGAACAACAAGCATTCAAATAGATGTTCGATAAATATGTTGGATATAATTTTTTTTAGTTTTCCAACTTTGTTGAAAAATAGATGCATCCTAGAAATGAAGGGTGGCAATGTAGGCCAGAGAACAATGGGCTTCTTGGGGTCTCCCCTCTTCTCTCTTATGCTGTCTGTCTTCATGGCCAACCTTTATGAGGAATGAACTACAGTTATACTACAGCTATTCTATAGTAAAGAAACTTTTAGAGAAACTAGAGTCATGAAAATCTGTTCCGAAAAGATCACAGGGAAGTGATTCTGATGTAAAATTTTGAGGATCCAGAGTAATTTGTTTGGATAGAAATGACTGGAGAAGGGATTTCAGGTTGAAAATACATGTCTAACAATTGAGAAAGGGAGAAGTCTTGGTCCTGTTTGCTCAGATGGAGTGAAAAAACTGAACAAGAACATTCTAGAGATTGAAGATAGGATTCTCAAAGAACAGGTCCCAAATTCTAAATTGTAATAGATAGCAGATCTGGAATTAAATGCTAGGAAGGCCTTGATTTTAGGCTTCGTAATCTTAAGTGCTAATCCTGTGGTTTTATAGAATTTGATCAAAGCAGCTTTTGTCCTTATTTACTGGAAAATTTTCTTCATTATAAAGTTATGCCTCTTTTAAAATGTAACCTGGATTATTTATATTTCCCTTTTCTAGTCCTTCCTTGAGTCTCATGTATCTTTTCCATGTCACCCACAATGATAGTGTATTCAGTCCCAGATGCCCCTTGTGAAAGATAAGATAATGTCTTCTACATTTTTGTTGGAATTGTTTACTCTTATCGCTCATTGTTGTAAAATCTAAAAGGCAATTCCATTTAAAAGAAGGAAAACAAATGGACAAATGTGTTTAGGCTAATTTAGAACTCTAAAAATATTTTATATATTTTAGCATATGCATCAATAAAACGTAGTTGCATAAGGTTTTATTGGGACATATTTATCAATTCCCTTTTAAAAATAAAAGTGTATAAGGGCTAATAACTAGAACAAATTAGATTTGTTAAATCTCTAGGCTTATGAAAATATTGATTATTTTATTTTGTGTCCCCATTGACACAAATATGTCTAGCATTCTCAATGAAATTGCTTACATAGTAGACTAAACCTTCCTGGATTTTACATTAGACATGAACGTAACAACAAAAAATAACAAGAATTAGAACCTAAAGTTACTGTCTTGGTACTTGTTCAATGAGTTTTCATCATATTTTGGAGGTGATAGATTGATAATATTTTCCAATAAAACATTATTTAATCTGATCCATCATTTTTCAATCACACAGTAAGTGTAGAATAAATTAACACATACGAATTGCTATGGATGCTTTGTTTTCGCATCTGATTATAGGTATTTATACTTAAGACGTCTCAAGAGGAAATGTTGATAGCGTCATTTCTTTGTAAAAAGACAGACCATCAAAATTGTGGAAATATTGTGTTGCAAGACATTTTTAATGTAAAAAATATCCATCCTGTCTATTTCTTTGAGAACATCTGAGCTATTCTGAGCTTATTTTAGAAGTTAAGTTCTAGAGGGCAATGATCCTTTGTCTGGGGTGATGAATATTATCTAGTATATCCAGTATAGGTTTAAGAGTAGTTGCTATTTTATAAATGTTCAACATGGACCAGAAAAGCATCAGTCTATAAATGGATTCCTTGGGCCCAGAGCTCTGAAAAATGAAAAGTTTGAGAGTTTGGGGATAGTGGGGTGGTGACTGCATTACTATATTACTGCAACATTTCTGTTTTATGTACAGTAGCACTCAATAAATATCTGCTTACTTTAATTGAGTAGGCATAATAGCATTCACCAGAAATCCTTTACTGGCGGCCAGCTGCACTTGACTGCTGAGAGCCATAGCATATCCTCTCTGAAGTTGGAGGGAACATAACCTCTTCTCAGTGTCCACCTTTGCTCAAAAAGAGAGTCAAGCTAGAACATCAATTATGATTTCTTTATGTTCACAGGTAAAATGGTTTAACAGAAAGTAAATATCATATTATCATAAAGAACCCATGGGCAAAAAGGCAAATGAAGTAAAATGCTAGGTTTTATGACAGCTATTAGATAATTCTTAAGGGTTTTTTTATCTATTTTAAACATTAAGACTTACCTTTTTCCATATATGTTGACATTATGGGGTGACCTTATCATCTTAACTTCCCTGATATAAAACTGAGGAAGCATGGAGGTATACTTAGAGACCACCAAAAGAACCACCTGGGGATAATCTTTCTCCATCTTCACCCATCATTTAGCACCAATTTGATATCAGTGTTTCACCTGTTCGAATATTGACTTTAAGGAAGTCTTTATTTTTGTTTATATTATCTCAATTCCAAATATCTCTTTATGGGAAAAAATAAGAGACGCTTCAATATTGAATATCATCGTGTCTCATCTAATGAAGTGGGTCTTCCAGAATCAGACTAAAGGCATACAGAAAGTGAGCAGCAGGAAAACATTCTGAAGTCAGGGGGCAAGAGGCAAGGGGAGGGCAGAACAGAGGAGGAGGAACGGAGTTCGTCCTAGACTTTGGGCTGCGCATGTGCTGTGAGAAATTGGTGCTGAGCCTGATTGTGATGAAGAACAGAGACTTCTCTGTAATTGTTTATCATCTTTCTAAAGAAAGTTACTTTTTTTTTTAAATTTCACCACTGAAAGCTTCACATGTTCTAGGCAATGGCTAGAGGTATTTGATAACATGTTTTCTGTTTTCCTTTTTCTAATTTTTAAATAGATGGTCAGGAATCAGAGAGGCATGGACAGCTGGTGCTTACTCAGTAAATGATATTCATGTTATTATAGTAAAAAGTAGGCCTCAAGTTACTATAAATATTATACTTCTCAACCCAAGCATGGCATCCCTATTCAAATATACATTTTAGATCACAGCATCATTACTTGTAATACATTTTGTTTTCATCATTTATTTCTTAATTTTGTTTCTTAAAATTCCTAACCACATTTACTCTAAAAATTGCTTAAAAGATAACATAAAACTTCTCCTGGTTTACAAAACCTGACAATGAATCAAAGTGAAAAACCTCATGTCATGGCATTTCTAATGAAACTTGTACAATTTTAGAATTGAATATTGAAAGAGAACAATAATCACAGACTGATATTTCAAAGAAAAATACAGTCGTTTTGAAATGTAAATTATTCACTATAGTAAGACTAAGGCTATGAAAATTTAAGAGTCTAAAGTCTTGGGGGTTAGGTCCTTACTGCTCCTTCACCTAAGTGGAAGAATTGTCCCTAAGATGAGTTTGGAAGAAACAACCCATTCTAAAAACAGTTTCCCAATGACTTTTTGCTCATTCGCTAACCTACCATCACACCACATGGAAGAAGGAGTCATAAAGTTTCTAATCACTTCTTGAGATCATTAATTGCCTTAGTATATCAGTAAGTCATTTTCTTTGGAACAAAATGCAACAAGAGTCTCCCTGATTCTCAAAGGACAGGAGTAAAGGTGCAGGAAAGGAAGTACAAGAAAATGAATTTTAATTGCTTTGTATTATCTGTGTTCATATATAGTTGTTTTAATTGTGTTTGAGAACACATCAAAGGAGAAGGAAGAATTAATGTAGTGATGATAAACAATAGCAACCACATTTTTAGTTGGACTTGGCACAATGCCAGAAGTGTACACGCAGTCAGTCCCATGTGTGCACATTCACCTACTAAACTGCTCATTCCCTTTGTGCCTGCCCCCATTCCTTCCTGCCTTGGCTCTGCCTCATGCATAATCATCTTATGAATAAGGAAATACAACTATGAAATGTTATATCAATTATAGAGATTTTATGTATTGCTAATTAGCTTGGGAACTGAAGATGCTTGCCTCCTTTTCTCCCTAAATTGGTTTTTAATCAATCTGAACAACATCCCAAGGAAACATTTTGAAAGAGAATTACAAAATGGTCATCAGGAAGATTTTTCCTGCTCACTAAATGTGAAAATCACTATGCAACAAGTGCATGATGTCAAATATTAGAAGTTTATTAATAATGATAATAACAATATAGGTCAAAGAGCTCTGTGTGTGGAGACATATTTAAAATAAATGATTAAACTTAATGCACATTCAGGACTTACAGGGCTAATTTCTGTAAAAAGATTTATTAAATCTCCACCTGGCAAAATCATTTCCATATGCAATTCATTTTCCTGTGTGCCATTGAAGCTCTAGGTCTTCATACTGCAGAGATCCCAATGGCACTCATTTTGAAATGTATTAAAACATATATGTAAGAGCAAGAAAAGCCTATGGAGGTCATTCAGCCCAGTTTCTCGTTCAACAAACTTCGATTTAAATCTTGTTTCTCACACTTACCTTGGGCATGTTCGCCCCCTTTACTCCCCAGCAAGAGAATTGTCATAGAATGTACCTCGTAAGGCTATTCCAAGAATTAAACAAGACTACAGACTTGCCACTCTTTAAATTTCTGGACCAGAAGTGAGCTGTCATAAGCATCCACTAGCTCTAATATATGCATTCAGTAAACCTTTGTTGAGTGTTTACCTGGTGACAGGATGGGCACTCTGCTAGCTGTGGGGTCCTTTCAAACAGCTTCACATTGCACACGCTATTAAATTCTGACTTTTTCAAGAAGTACAAGCTATTTAATTATGTCAGGTATTTGATTCTGCTGCTCTGTGATTTGGACATGACATGTGGACATTTTGATAATGATACCATAGAAGTTTTGAAAGTGAAAGCGTATTTTTGCAATGCTGATAAAAGCATATTTATGTGAACTGGATCTAACTGTCCTAATTGTCCGAATGTCTCCATTTATCCTGAATCAGATAGTACCTGTTTTAACTTTCACACATTATTTTTCTTTCTACCCCCTAGCCAGAGAATTCATGTCACACTTAAAATGACAGCAGAGGAGTGCCATGATACCCACACCCTTCTCCCCTCACTTTTTTCTTTGAGACTTTATGCTAGTCACTGTCCCCAAGATACTCTCTAGTGTTTCACTCGGTTCTTACAGGCAAATACTGTTCAAGGATAAACTTAGGAGTGAACCTGTCTTAAACTAAACTTTCTAGTTCTTTAGGGAAGCTACAGTGCACATCACAAGTAAGCACTTCCTCACTCTAAAAACTCTTATTTAGCCTGTATTCTTTCCAAACTCTTAGTCTAGTCCCTAAGGTAACACTGGCAGATGTTTCCTTGGTCTCTGCTCACAGGCCAGCTCATTCTATAAAATAAGCACTTGAAGGTTCTTCCTTACATTGAGTTAAATCTATCTACTTTCCATTCTCCAGTTATTTACCTGCCCTCTGAACTTTCACAAATAAATGTATTCCAAAGACTACCTTCCCTTGCTTATTTTTTTTTAATTTTATCTTAACATGTCCATTTCCATCATGTTTTATATGATCTGATTAGTTTGAAGTTGGGGACTGGGGGATGAAAGGAGACAAAATTGTCTTTCAGTTATTGCCAGAGTGAAAAAAAACAACAATTTTAAAAGATGACTTTCAAAGCACTTGAAACGTGGTCTCAATGTGAAGATCTTTGTTTAGAATGATAGGATCACCCTTAGGGTTGCCATTTAACACCTGTATTTTCTGAACTTAAGCAATAAACCTACTCTGGTTATTCCATACTTTCTAATTTACTCATCATGGATGAGTAAATCATAGCAACCCGTGAAGGTTGCTAACCATCAAGTTGTTTTGGAAATGAGTTCTGATGCATATAATAACTCTGTTTTAAAAATCAAACCTCATAAAAATGAGTTGTCAAACTTACTGAAACCAGACAGTTGACCTTAAGAATAGTGTGTAAATAGTGCCCAGAGACAAGAAAAGTGGCACATACACGACCCTCAGTAAATACCAACTCAATCAGTAAGTGATTAGTCGAGCATATTCATTTTATTTTTCATCTACTTGCTTTTTTTGTTTGCTTCTTTGGTTGGTTTTCTTAAGGAAAATTCTAAGTGTTTGTTATGAATCATCTGATCCCTCCTCTGAGATTTGGTTTCAGAAAGCCACATTAGGGGTAGGAAGCTGTAGTGTTTTTTTGTTTTTGTTTTTGTTTTGTTTTGTTTTTTAACAATTTTAATGATATCTTTTGCTGAGCTACTTGAGGATCACTGCCCTCTTGTATTTGGGAACTTTGAAGTAGAAAGCTGTTACTAAAAGAAGAAAGTAGTAGAGTGCCAACAAATGTAGACTATGTTGAGACAAATATTAATGGCAAATGAAACTTCTGCATGTCTAGAATTTTAGAAAATTATTTACTTGGTTCTTTTACATGCATGCTTCTGATGATCCCTTTAAGAGTTAAAGGAGTCTGTGACAGCTCTGGCTAAAGTATCCGGAAGACAAGACAGGAAAGAAATCCTTGGCTGTGATGGCTCAGGCTCAAATGGATTTATAATCAAGGGAGAGGCTTACAGTTATATGAATTTAATATGATGAGTAAATATTATTGTACTGAAGATTTGGATTTTATCTTATTTCCCACTTGTAAAAGAAAGGTCACAATAATCTCCAAAATTCTTTTCTTCATCTTTTCAGCATAATTATCCAGATCATTTTCTCTTCTTCACTGCACTGTATAACCTCCTTGAAGAAAATGTGTTTAAGTTCAAAGGCATTTTCCTGAACCTGAATAAATTACCTCAAAATAGTAGGTTATGGGTTTCTGCCTCTCATTAACATCATGTGGATAAGGTTATAGACATTAATATTCTCATATAGAGAGAAATTTACTTTAAATGTACGTGTATATTTTATTAGAATAGAATGTGGACTGAGGGTTAGAGAAAGCTGACATCACGAAGTGTCCACAACCCTGTGGCCACACAGCAATAAGCTCTGTGTTCATGTTAAATACAAAAACGGCTTGGTCTAAGGACCTTCGTTGCCAGGTATTTTCTTTATACTCTGCTTTTGCCATCATCTGCCAGTAAATTCAGGTAAGACCTCCCATTGCCTAACAGAATATAAATCACTGCTGACAGGCTTCACAGGAAAGCCAACTGAGTGGTCTACTCAGCTAGTGTCTGGGGACACTAGCAAGCCACCCAGGAGGTGTTGGCAGCATAGAGCGGCCATTGTAAGCAGTGTAGACCCTTGGACACTTGCTTAGTTTCTTTGTCAGTATGACCCTCCATCTTCTTTTATCTTATCTGCTCTTTTTTGGTAACTTTCTCTCTCTACCAGACCTATGTTTTTTTGTTGGGGGGCCAGGGGAAGGGAAACGAAAGAGGGCAGAAACTGGAACAGGAAATTTAAGGGGATTATAAATATCTGATAAAAGACTCTCTCCTTAATTTCAGATTTCCTTACCAACCATTTGAGCTATTGAATAAATTAACCTGGTGTGATATTTGGGGGTAACACATAGATCTAATCAAAGAGAAATTGGTAGTTGCTCATGTGCCTCCACTATTTGATAAGATACAGACAAATTTGACTCTGCATTGGGATCTGAGTGCAAATTGGGGAACAGCTTTTCTTTGACGGTAAAGACACATCCTTCCCATTTTCAGGCTGTCTCTTGTATGGAAAAGGACAACCAGGGAGCTGTTCTGTAGCTAATTTAACACCTGTACATTTGCAGGGTGTGCAGTAGGGAGCTGTGTAACCTAATGACCCAGGTAGCTGCTACAGAATATTTATGTTCTTCTGCTTTCTTGGCTGTTGCAGAGACTTGCAAATAGGCTATGTGGAAATGTTTTCAACAAGTTGAGAGAAACATGTTTTTAATGAAAAAGTGTTATTATTTTTAAAGGAACAAAAATGAGGTAGAACACAGTCCTAGAAAACACTTTCCCCAATCTGTGTAGCTTTGAAACCTTAATTTCCACCACTGGGAAGATGAATTCAGTTGATTATTCTGAATCGTACTATATTCAATAAAGTGTAAAGGTAATAAGACTCTCCACACAAATGTGGCATAATCAGAATAATTAGATGTTAGATGATGCCTGGATGATGAGCTTGATGAATGGCAATTCTGAAAAGGAGTTTGGCCTTCTGTAGGAGATTGCTGGCAGCCAGACCCCACCATGGGTGGGCCTTGAGAAAGCAAGGCAGAGGAGGCAGCAAGGAAATATAGGTCAATGCTCTTGTGGGCGTCTCCAGAGAGCTAGGAAAATCCTGCTTGCATTGCATTTGCAGTGCTGTGAGAGATACTGGAATCAGAAGAGGAGAGGCCACTGCAGAAAACTGACCAGGGTTTGCCTCAGGATTATGAAAGCAAATCATAACTTCAACAAATCAAGGAAGGCTGTAAATCAGGAGGTTGGAGTGTGGCAAGGACTTTGGCATATGAATCTGGGGAACTAACTGTGCTAAAGAGGGAAAGTGGGTTTATCAGAGGGTCACATGGGATTCATTCTTTGCTTATCAAAAGATGTGTTATATCTGTGAAATAAACAATTTCCCTGTTCACTTTTGTTCAAATCCCAGAAGTGAAGGAAGTTAAGAGAGAGTCCTGGGTATGCAGATGGAAAGTAAGTGCTGGTGCCAGGGAAAATTAAGAAGCTGATAAAGTTGCTTTAATCCTTCTCTACTGTTTCCTGTCCATGCCAGCCTCACCCTTTTGCTACCTGGCCTTTCTTTTACCACCTATTTCTTGCAATCTATGCTCTCCCGTTATTTTTGTTGACAGTGGGAACCCAAAAACTACCTCAGGGTCAGTTGGTGACTCATTGTGTTAACTCTCACAATAATATTTACATATTAATAGTTTTATATTAATAAGGCAATAAATCATGTATGAAATAAATCGTAAATGGTAGATTTTCAGGCATCAGTAATTTTTTTGCAGGGGAGACGATTGACTTCCCACTGTTTCTCATATCATACCAAATATGGTGACTTCTAACTCAGTGTATTCTTAATATATTTATTTATCCAACAAACATTTATCCAGAAACATGGACACTTGATAAAGTGTCCATGATTTTGTGTCAGGCACAGCTCTCAATACTTGAAAAACAACCTCAAGATAACAGTCAGTTCCTTCAAGGAGCTTCCAGTCTAGAGTTGGAGGGGAGCTAACATAAGATTGCCATCAAGTGTGAGAAAAGAAAAGCAGGGTCTGTGGAAACCTCCTCCGGCACAGCTGTGCCACACAGAAGGTGTTCAGGTGGCACACTCTTCATGGAAAATACAATATTCATATCAGATTGGAATTTTGTGTGGAGAGATGTTAACACGGTAGAGAGGATTGAGAAGGGTAGTTTGGAGAAGATGGAGAAACAGGTGTGAACATAAAAAGGCTCAAAGCAGCACACTCTGAAGAATTACAAGTCAGTTGGCATGACTTGAATGTGAATGTTGGGGAAGAGAGGAGTAATGACCAGAGATGAGATGAAGAAGCTCACGCAGGGCACTATGCCAACCAGGAAGTGGGCATTTACTTTGTAAAGAACTAGGTCAGATTAGCAGCCGGGCACAGTGGCTCACGCCTATAATCCCAGCACTTTGGAAGGCCGAGACAGGCAGATTACGAGGGCAGGAGATTGAGACCATCCTGGCTAACACAGTGAAACCCCGTCTCAACTAAAAATACAAAAATTTAGCCGGGCGTGGTAGTGGGCACCTGTAGTCCCAGCTACTGGGGAGGCTCAGGCAGGGGAATGGCGTGAACCCGGGAGGTGGAGCTTGCAGTGAGCTGAGATCACACCACTGCACTCCAGCCTGGGTGACAGAGCAAGATTCCGTCTCAAAAAAAAAAAAAAAAGAAAGAAAAGAAAAAGAAAGAAAGAAATAAGTCCGTCAGATTTAAAGCAGACACTGACATGACTAGAATTAGGTTTTAGGAAAAAAAAAAATTCCACAGCATTATGGAGAAGTGGTGGGAGGGAGTGATGACAAGAGGCCAGGGAAGGCCAGTTAGGAGACTCTGGCAGTTGTTAGGCAAAAAATGGGAAGGTCCTTAATGAAGGCAGTAGCAGTGGATACAGGCAGGAGAGGGCGAGTTGGAGGGAACATAATGACTAGTCTGAGATCCACAGTTACCCCTGCTGAAATCCATCAGAAAAGTTTCAAGTTAATAGTTAGCTGTATTCTCCTAAATATCACTTAGCCAACTAGCATGATTTTAAGTTTACAAAGAGAAGAGATTGCGATCCAATTTATGAATTTCTAATCTGCCTAATTTCCTCCAGTGAAATGCAAGTTTGTATTGCAATATGTGAATTATTTAAAATATATGCACTTTTCCTGTAGTGTGCAGATTTATAGTTGGATACAAAACAGCCTGATGCTAAACATATGTGAACATTCATTTTTGAAAATCAGGAAACTAGAGAGTTACTATTTCCTGTAGGAACTTCTAAAAGAAACCAAAAAAGTAATATAATGTGCCAGAAAGCTCAAGGGAATGGATAAAGTAAATTACAAGGTAGGGAAATGTGGCCACCCAAAAGAAGATAACTTTCTCTTTACAATTCTGCACTATGTATCCCTAATCAGATAGGCTGAGTGACTTACACAGGACCCTTTATGGACATCTGAGGGGTTTTTTGCCCCCTAGACCAAAAACATAAATCTTGTTCCTCTAATAAAGACATTTCAGGCAGAAAGTTATGATAGTATACTCAATATCTTAAAGTTAGATATGCCAAGACATTGGAAGACATCCATCTTCCCTGTCCTGGTCATTCTCTGGTTTGTCCCGAGGGGCTGTGGCATGTGTTTTCTTTGAAATTTTCAATAAAACATAAGAAAATAATTTCTTTTGGATCATCAGCTTCCCCTGCTGAACTCCTGCTAGGTTGACTTGTAGAGACAATTAAACCAAGCATTTGCTCAGTTTAGGTGGACATTGTTATTGCAGCATTTGTCCCTTTCCTGACAAATTACATTATTCCCCTGCCCTCCGAACCATTAGAAGGTCCAGAGGGAACCAGGTGGTGGTGAGGAGGGGCTGATCTCACATTTGTCAACCCTGAGGCAGAGCCAGGCTAAGTGTCCAACTCCCTTTGATTCTGTACGCTGGGCTAGTGGGGTGGGGGCTTGACTGGGGTAGGATCCACATTTGAATGCTGTCATTTGCCTCTGAGCAGAAGGCCATCATCTCTAGTGTTCAGAGTGAATGTGATGCCCCCAGATCTCTTCAATAATTGCCCTGATTTCTGCCTGAGGCTTGACTTTCTTCTAGCTAAATGCTGCATCCCCTTACACTCTCCCCCAGTACTAACAAAGTGGCTCTTTCATTCTGCTCTGGGCGGTAGCAGCTTCCTTTTGCCTGCAGTTCAGCTCTGAGTCTGATTCAGCATCACAAACTTCTCTTTGTGAGCATCTCTGACTCCACCCTCTTCTATTCCTCACTGAAAAATAATGGGATATTTTAGTTAATGCTGAAACATCTATTGAATTCTAAAGAAGAGGTGGAGTCTTTAATAAATGTGCATAAGTAAGAGAAGGCAGGTAACCCCTTGGGTGAAATCCGTTGGTCTTTTTTTCTTTTTTTCTTTGTATTAATGAGACTGGGACCTAGTAGGAGGTATCATGCATTTAGAGTGGTACAGGGACATTACCACGCAGTGGATTAGGGCTGGTTTTAGGAACTTGCAGATATAATTAAGAGGTCCATCAGTCCAAGACAACAGTGCCTAACTTCTCTTAACATCAACTATGTCATCTGCAAAGAAGAGGCAGTAATACCCACTTTACAGGTTGGGGTACAAGTATTATATGCTACATAGTAAGGTACTAACATGGCATGCTAAACACCCCCAAATCACTAGCAGTCACCATTTTCATTGCCATGGTTGTTTTTCTACTTACACTGTGATCATCTACTGTAAGAGGGTGGAGCCATCAGCCCACTGGGAGATTGGGTATGGAAACATGGGTTTAATATTAAGTCAGCTGAGCTACACAAAGCTCCTCCGTGGTGTCAGGCCAGCCCTAGGTGCACATAGAAGCGCCCAAGAGCAGGTCGGTTTCTGCTCTGACGGACTAGAGCCTCTTGTGGCAGGTGAGGAATGGAGCAAAGCAGATCCTCAAACAAGTCAATAAATAAATAGAATGTTTGTGAATGCGACAAAGAGGAGAAAGGACTGAGATAGGGAATGGCGGGCGGAGTGGGTGCTTGATTGAATTTGCCTGGTCAATAAGGGCCTCTCCAAGAGATACATCCCCCCACTGGACTCATAGAGGATAATGTTTTTCAGTACCAAAAAGTTGTTCCCACCTTCACTAAGTAGTTGTACTTCTAATATCCATTGATTTGAGGATACATAAAGATAAAAGTCAATTGTGAATGCAATAAAAACTTTTACACAAGTGTGTATTTTATTCATCAGAGCAACATTGATGCACATTTGCAAAATAGAATTATACATATGTGTAGGATATATTCTTGATTCCTTCTGAAGATAATGCTGGATTTGAATTTGGAGTTAAGAATGTGGACACTTAAACATTATCCTGAGTCCCTTGAATTGTTTGATGTCTGCAGGTTGGGAATGATGGATGAGAGTGCAAAGATTAGATAGGAAACACGAGTCCTGAGCCATATTTTCATTTTTTTCCTAAAGCTAAACAAAGAACAAAGAAGTCACTTACCTTGTTTGAGCCTTTTTTGCCATTGGAATGAGAATAGAAATGCCTGTCATTTAACCTCCTAATGATCGTGTGAGGTGGAACTAATCTGACCAATAGGAAAGTTGTTGCAAAGCATAGTGAACTATGTAAGGATAAAGCATTGACAGTGGCTTGAAATAAGAGAATCAAATAATCTAGAATATAAGTCAGCTTTTTTTAAGAAAACTAGCTTGTCAAACTGTGTACTTCACCTGACTCTTTGTAAATTCGGATCATGGGTAGCTCTGCTGGCATCAGCTATCTCAGTCTGTGTTCATTTCTCTAAATGATGTGAATGTGAGTCAAATCATAGCTCCCAAGTAAAAGGGGGTATTATTGTCAACCTTCTAATCTTCAGGAAGTTTATTCCATGTTATACTTAAGGTTATACTTACATGCTGTAGATCACCCTTATCTCATATTTGAAGAGAAATGTCTTTCTCTTTTTAAAAATCTCTCTAGTATATATTTTCTGCTCCCTTGTGTATAATGTAAACCCAGAAATAAAGGTTTACACATTTTTATATAAGAAATATTTTAGTGCCTTAAGCACAAACATTTCAGTGTATTGAAAGGCCACACCTGATTCTCTTTCTTATTAAACAGTTCAGTGTTCAATTAGTATATTTCAAATAATACTGACTGTGCTGCTGTTTAATATTGGGTAACAAATGCTTTCCTATTGAGAGAGGAAGAGTTCCCTTAGAAATCTAACATACAGAAGATGAACAATTCAAAAAGATTCTATAGTTCATCACATGTTTTAATATTTTCAGTTTAGAATTATATACTCCAAAGACAAAAGCACTAATGAAAACAGACTGAATGCGTTTATGTGATACAGAAGAGAAAAGGAAAGTTGCAGGTGAAAATTTTTGGTATCTTGTAGACAGAGAATTTTAGCTAAACAATCAGAAGTATTTTCATTTCACAGAACTCTCAAAAATACTTCCAGCCATTTAAAGCACATAGCAGATTAGATATTTCAGAAGAACCTGAGTATTCTATGACAATGAAATATGCTTGCTGCATTTTGTATTCAATTTTATAAAAATCTGCTTTGAAGTCTTTATAGAATTTATTTTAAAATGAATATATTTAACAAAACATTAACAGTGAAAAGGAATTTACTTTAATTTACAGATTAAGTAAATATGTAATATATTTTTACCATAATAGTAAAACATGACATTTTAAAAAGCCAAATAATTCCTTACTAACCGCTGAACAACCCACTTACTTTTGACTCTAACCATTTCTTCTGGTTTATATCCATGTATTCCTAAGTAAAGTCTTTATTCTATTGTTCTTAACATTTTTAGCCATCTGTGATTGACTTTCAACTATTGCAAATTGCAATTTCACCCTGTTATGGGCCCTTTTTCAATTCCACATGCTCCCCTCTCCTATCTGCCCCATACAGTAATATAATGCCTTTTGGTTAAATTAGCATTGTTTACAGCCTCATGGTTGTAGAAGTGTTATTTGAAGGTGAATCATCATATTAACTTATTTACTTTCTTGTATGACTTCCTGTTTTAATTGAAGTTAATAACTTGCCTCTTTTGTGCCTCTCTCTCTCTCCTCATCCTTAGATTTCTACATAGTAACATTAATATATTCCTAAGTGCTTCCACAAAATTCTAAAATTCCTCCCAGAAAAACCACACACATCATGTAATTTGTCTGTTTTTCATTGGATGCAATCCTTCTGGAGACCCTGCCCTTTGTCCCAGCTGAGAATGATTGGTTTTGCTCCAGGAATGTTCTCTGCCCACTGCCCTGCCTCCACCCTCTCACTTTTACTGTACATTCCCCCTCTTGAAATTCTTCACGTCCCATTGTATGTTTTACTCCCCAAAGCTGGTGAAACATACCCTTTAGCATCTTCCTCAAAATGGATAAGTAAGGCAGGTAAAATTTTAGTGCCCTTGTATCCTAAAAAATACCTTTATTCTCTTTATATAGTCAATTGATACTGTGCTGTATATAACATTCTAGATAAGAGCTTTATAATCTAAAACTTTAGCTTTTAATAATTCATTTGATTTCCATATTCAGTGTTTTTGACAACCTTAATCTGCTATTGTCTACTCTCTCATTCTCTTTGTTCTAGTGTTTGTAGCTTTTCTACTTCTTCACTGGAATTGGGGATTTCAGGAGCAAAGTACAATCATTTCCGTATAATCAGTAACTTATACTTCCTTCATGAAGCCCCTAAAAATGTCCATTTAACATTATGTCTGTTAAATTTGCCATCTATAAACACTGAATTATTCTGATTTTAAAGGCAAATGTTTGCATTTTTGAGTGAGCATATTTTTAAATCATGAAATTGTTGAAAATATGTTTGCTGTGAACTAGCTTTTGAAAAATATATAAATTGCTTTTTCTTAACATTTTGAAACCTTAAGATTTGAATCTGAATTTAATTCTCCAGAAGCATATAATGCACTTTATTTCTCAGTCTTTGATTTGCCCTATAAATTATACTCAGAAATTTAAACTTGGAAAGAAAGAATGAGTAAACGTTATTAATGAAGTAGAGTGGTGAAAGACATCAGGGGTTTTGACCTAGTTTTGTTATACAACCTATTTTTTTTTCTGCCATGTACTGGTAAATTTGGACTATGAATCGAGTCTGCCCTAGTTGCATCACGTATAAGCCCTGCCTAAACTGGAGTTGTCAGGTTTCATTTCGGAGAAACGAAATCAGGGATGGCCCTAACGGAATCAAACAATAACTTTTCAGATGATGTCAAGGTCTTTAAAAATCCCGCCGTGGTACCTATGGATCATGGCACCATCTCCAGGAAGCTCATGCTGTATAATGCAGAACATTAACCAGAGGGGAGGGCACTGCTTACCCAACCTGACATTAGCGCAGATGAAGCATTCCTACAGATGAGAAGCAGAGCACTGAAAAGCAGGGACATGGGAAACAGGACCAGTAATTTGGTTTTTCATGTGGGGATGAAGTTAGAAGTTATGGTATTGAGGGGTAAAGAAATATTGAAATCATACCTTTACCTAGCATAAAAGTCGATTCGTTTCTGTTTTTTTCAGTCCTCATTAAATCAAAGGAGTGATCTCAATTTTTTGCTAGTGCCAGGGAAAACTCCTAACATTTGCTCATCTTCATTTCTAACAAATACAGCCACCTTGGGCCCCAGGCCTCTGTCAAGCAAAAGAATCTAAGTAAATGATGAAACATAGTTTTATGTTCATTTTACATTACGGCAACCTATTGATGACAGCTGATACTGGTTTCCATTTACTGTGATGATGTACAGTGTCCTTTTATAATAAATGTGCTCAGTAAAAACATTAATAAATTTCAAAGAAAATATTCACAAATAATAGTTAAGGCAGTGAGAAAATATAACAGAAATTGTGAGCATGGTGCACACATGGCTAATGTGTGGGGAGTTCAGGCACGGAGCAAGAAAACAGGAGACCTGGACTTCAGTTCTTTCCATGGCAAATGTATGACCTCGGCAGTTCATTTAACTTTTCTTTGCTTGTACTTCCTCATCTAAAATGAGGAGTCAGCTCAGATCTCTTAATAAACCCCTTTTATCTCTTAAATTTTGAGATTTCAAGGATTTTCTTTGCATTTAATATAGGTAAAGGTTGTTTTGGGTTCGCAGCAACTAGCAAGGAGGAAAAGATTATGAAGCAGCTGATGATAACCACCCAGGTCATCCCCCTGAGGATCACTGGAATGATGGAATAACAGACCCATTGTCTCATAGAGCTTTAGAGCTTGTAGGGAAAAGGAAGAGTTCTTTGATTCCCCTCACAGGACTGCAAGACATGCGACAGAGGTGTGGCTCGCCTGTTCAGCGCTTCCACCACTCAAACCCCTTCCGGGATGGGGAGCATGCAGATGGGCAGGTATAGAGGCCGGGGCGAGTACTTGGGGCTCCAGCTCTGCAGTAGTGTCTAGGGGTGGGTGCCTGCAACCCGACAGTTACAAAGCTCTTTCAGCTTTGCTGTCCGCAGATGGCTCGAATGCTAACCTCTCAATGGACCCTCTGCCTTTTTACAAGAGCAGAGGGCCAGTAAGACGCTTTCTGTATCCGAAGCTCTTGCCCAGCATCCCAGAAATTTCGGATCACACACTAGAAGAACGAATGCGAGGTTTTATTGAGCAGTGGAGGTAGCTTTCAGCAGGATGGATGGGAAGTCGGAAGGGGGCATGGAGTGGGAAGGTGATGCTCCGCAGGAGTCGGGCCGCCCACTGGCTAAACTCCTCTTCAAGTGCCCCCAGTCAGACTCCTCTCGGCGTTCAGATCTTCCTCCTTTTCGCCCTTTCTCTGCAGCATTGTTCCGCCATCCATCTGCTGGTCTGCTGGTTTGCTGCTCTGCTCTGGAGCTTGGGGTTCAGGGTTTATATGGGTACAGGATAGGGAACATGGTGGGCCAAAAGGCGACTTTTTGGGTGCAAAACCAGGAATGCCTGTTTTCCTTTAGGGCCGCGGATACACCGGCTTGAGGGTGAAGCCTTTGCCAGAGAACCACCCTCTTGTATCCAGTATTTCCCTGTGTCCTGTCCATATCAGTAGCACCCTTAGAGATCATTAAGATGAACTCTCCCTGCCAACACTCATTTAATAAATGACGAAATAAGCGTCCCAGAAAACGTATGTGGCCCATTATTATACAGTTGAATAGTAACAGGCAAAAAACTATTTATATCCGTGGGCTTTGGCCTAGAACCCTGGCTCTGCTTGGGTCCTCTTCATTGCATATCTTCATGGCCTTGTAATGATTTTCCTGACCTTATTATGCTTTTAAAAAGGGAGAGTGACACCTGGGTGCTGAATTTTTTTTTACATCCAATACATTCAGAAATAAAATGAGTTTCATCAATACCAGCAGCTAATAAAAATAACTCAGAACTACTTTTGTTTCTGACATACTTTGGGTAGTTTTGTCCAAAAATATTCTATTTCCCTTTGATGGTTAGATCTAACTGAAATGTGGGATATACCTGGACCTCTCCCAGAGAATGTTATGAAAATAAGCAGCAATTATAAATGACTTAAGAATTTTATACAGTTGCATTATTAATTTATGGTTTTATTTTTTCCATTGGTGATATAAAATAAAAGCGATTCTTTAAAAAAAAAAAAAGTGGAAGAGAAGAAAGTTTATGTACTTTTTGGTTCTTCCCTCCCAGGCCTTTAGAGCCTATCGACTGTTCATCAGTTTAATTATTGTGTTATGTATGTCTAATGTACTCGCCACACAGGAGGCTAAGTAGTTTCCTTCCCCCAAGGTAGCTTTCTATGGCTGGAAAACGATCCATCTGGGAAACACACTGGCCTCTTCGGAAATACCCTCCTATTGATTACAAGAGAGAACTGTAAAAGATTATTCAAGAAACACTACTGAGGAAACATATCAGTGTTACTTTAATTATGACCTAAAGCAAATTCTTGAGACAAGGATTGAACAAGATCCAGAGAGCACTGAAGAACTGTGCAGTGGATGAGTAAGCCAGATAGAGATGGACATAGACCAGAAGACATGCACTTGGGAAATGGTAATCCATCTGCAGCTGCTACGAATTTGGAAAATATCTATTTATTTTATTTCAATAATAAAGGTATTATATTTAAAATATTTACAATGGCTCCCAAAGGGAGACAAGGTTTTGAAAAGTAGCAGAAATAAAGTGAAAGTATTAGCAAGTATTTATTGAGTACTATTGAATTCCCTGAACTGAAGCTTCCAGTGGCCTCCTGCTGGCTATCAAATTAAAAGCCTTCTTGTCATCTCCACACTGAGCTGGTTCCCAAGTGTGAGTCCCAGCTACTGAGCAGCAGCTGGGTTCCAGCTCACCTGTCCTGTTCAAGAACATGCTCAAGATTGCTCTCCCAACATGAGTTTGCTCGGGCTGTTTTTTCAAATATTCTTCTCCCAGCAGATTCCAGTTTCTGCCTTTGGAAATTTCAATAATACTCAAAGACTTATTTCATGGCCTTACTCTGAAAAGCCTCTCCTGATTATCTCAACTAGATGCAATCTTTTTCTCTTTTTTCATTTTTGTTGCCTACCACACTTACTCCTTGTTCTACTTAGTAATTATTGGCACACGTATCTAATTCTCTCTTTCTTCCCCTAAGACTGTGAAGTTCTTGACATCCTATGGAATATAGCAGTAATTTATACTCATCAAATTGAAAAGATATCTTAAACACCTTACAATGTATTTTAAAAGAAACAGTATCTCATACATGAAAAAGTGAATCACTGAAAATTCAGATCACTGTTAGGATCATAGAAGAAATGTCTCAAAGAGACTTATTAGTTTTTTAATTTAGAATAAAGGGAGCAATCTCTTTAGATGAGGGGACCGTAAAGAAATTGCTGCCAAGGAACTAGGATTTAAAATAGATTTAGAAAGATTTAGCTAATTGCAGATAATAACCTAGAGAAATGGTGTGGATTAAAGTGTAGAGTAGGAAAGTATAGGCTGCAATCAAGAGACATAGTTGCTAAATATGTGTTATAGCATATTTATATAGTGATAGAGGGTTGCTATAGCTTGCAAACTATTTTTCTTTGTATTATATGTGTCCTCAAATACTACCCTGTAACATTAAGGTACCATAATGTTTTAAGGCCTTTTGGGATTATCTGTTTATTCTTCTCTTCTATTTATCTGTGTGATCAGAAACAGAGGAAACCATTATTATGCACTTTTTTTCCCCTCAAGGCTAAACACTTTTTAAAGAAATAAGCAAATGGAGAATGATTGTGCTGATTATGCAAAATAAGTCCCTGAGAGAAGTGTGCTTGATCACAGAGCCTGCACTTAAACATAAGGCTTCCTTGTCTGTCCAGTGCTTCTAGCATGCTAGGACAGCAGGCCTAGGCAGAAGAGAGAAATCTGAAAATGTACATCTGATGAATGCTATAAATAGGGTAGCAGCCATTTAAAAATTAGAACAAATGGAATAAAACATGATATCTAAGATGTATAATGGCATCAATTAGAAGGCATTCTGAAAAAAATTTCAAGTAGGTAGAGTGGATTTAAATGAAGATGTATTAGTAGCATTACATTTCACAAAATGAATACAACTACAAATGATACATTTTTAGAAACAGCTTTTAGGCAAAAACTAGATAATTGGTATGTGAAATTGCATGAAGACAGGAGAAGCAGCTTTTCGCCAATCTCGCTAGCAATAACCACTGTCCACATCTTCAAGAACCACAGTAAGATACCACTTTCGAAAAGGCATCCTTGACACATTCCATTGTACTGTAATATCTCTCAAGCTTTCAATTAAAAGTCCATAATTTTTGATTGTGAACTATGCATCTGGGGATTACAAAGGTGAATAAAATATTGTCCCTGGCCTCCTCCCAGACGGGAGTGTATCACACAATTCTGCTCAGATCCACTGAGTCTCACCTCCTTCAGGTTCTGGGCTACTTGTTATGCCCCAAATAGGGGCTCTGACTCAACTTCTCAGGATTAGACTAAAAATATCATGAAGAGGTGCTGAATATATATGTTGAGTTCTTTGGATTATTACCCAATCTGTATTAAATTATTGGAGTGGGGCACAGTGGCTCACTCCTGTAATGCCAGCACATTGGGAGGATTACTTGCCCAGCAGTACAAGACCAGCCTGGGCAACATATTAAGACCTTGTTACTGCAAAAAGCTATGAAAAAACCTTAGCCTGGCATGGTGGTGCACTCCTGTAGTCCCAGCTACTCGGGAGACTGAGGTGGGAAAATCACTTGAGCCTAGGAGTTCAAGACTGCTGCAGTGAGCCATGATCGCACCACTGCACTCCAGCCTGGGTGACAAAGTGAGACTCTGTCTTCAAAAAATAAAAAAATAATAAAAATAGGAATAAATACATTATCGGACACTGTGTTTTGCTCACAGCTTTAATACCCCCCTAAAGTGTACCCTAATTTATGCCTCCCATATTGCACATGGTAGGCACTCTATTAAGAACAAATTGAAGCTTCCAAATTAAAAAAATACATTGGATAAAAAAAAATACCTCTAATATTATATCTCAAGGACAAAAAGTATTTCTTTTAGTGAGAAAATCATCTCAAAATACCTTAACATCCAAAAACTCAGTCGTTAAAATAAAAGAAAATAAAATAAGAATATCAATGAAGAAAGAATCCATTTGCTGGCAGTTTGGCTCCAGATGTGATTTGGCAACTGTATTAGTTTCCTACTCCCTTGTAATAATTACTACAAAATTAGCAGCTTAAAATATCCATTTATTATCTCACAGTTCCTGTGAATTTTGTGTCCAGGCAGGGCTTACCTGGGTCTCACCAGGCTGCAATGCAACTGTTGGCCAAGGGTACATTCTCATTCAAGGCTCAACCCAGGGTGGGGTAGGGGACTGGACGGTCCACTTCTAGGCCACCTCACGTTGTTGGCAGAATTCATCTCACTGTGGTTGTGGAACTAAGGGCCACATTGTCTTGCTGGCTGTGATCAAGGTCTGCTGTCATCTCCTACAGGCTCCTTGACATTTCTCCTCTTTCAGAATATAGCAGCTTGCTTCTTCAAAGCCAGCAAGGTATAATGTAATGTAATCATGGGAAAGACATTCTGTCACCTTTGCCAGATTCGGTTAGTTAGAAGCAAGTCACAGGTTCTTTCTGCACGCAAAGAGAGGGGGTTATGTAACTCATTATTATCTGCTTAGAATGTGCACACTATGACAATGTTGTCCACTACAGTCTATATATATGCAAAAGATTGGCTACCTTTATCTATAATAATGTCAGAAACAAAGTCTAATGACTGGGAAGCTGACTATTATTTCAAGATATATTCCTGTGAATATATGAAGGCATTGTGCTCAATTAGGGGTAAAAAATGGAGATGCAGTCCCTATAACTGTAAAACATAATCTAATGGGGAAGGCTAACATTAAAGACAAACAAACAAAAATCGTACTCCCATACATAATTAGTTTCTAATAAGTACTGAGGAGGAAAAGAGCAGGGTTCTAATAAGAAAAAGTACTTTGAAGCTGGTGATCAGGGCATGCTTCCCTGAAGAAATGTCATCTGACTACCTAAAGAATGCCTAGAAGTTATTTAGGAGGAAGAAAAGAAAACTTGAGGTACAGTGAACACAAGTGCAAAGGCCCTGAGGCAGGAACAATTAAGTCCTTTGGAGAAAATGAAAAAATACCAGTGTAAACAGAGAATATGCCCTGTGGATAGATAAAAGTGGGGAGACAGGAAGAGGATTCAGGCCATCATGAGGATTTAACGTTTATCCTAAGTACATGGGAATCACTGAAGAGTTTTATGCAAGGGAGTGACATAATCCAATTTGAAAATCACTAAAGGAGAAACAATCTTTTGCATTTTTAAAAATCCTCATTAACTTGAAAGGGTTCTTGCCTCTTGTATGTAGTGTGATGCTTTTTTGTAGAGTTGTTGACAGTATTTCTCAGGTAGTCTCTAGGGAAGACACTGCCTAAATTAAAGTAATTGGTATTTAATCATGTGTTAGTTAACATTTTTAGAATACTGCTTTTTAGCATGATACTTCCTGTATCATTTTTTTTTCCTTTTTAAAATTAGTGATTGCATTTTTATTTTAGGGACTTAAAAACATTGCAGGTGGCATACTTCTGTTCATATTTGTTATCCCAGTAAGGCATTAGGAAAACCTATGTGATAGAAATAGCATGTTTAAAGTAAACTGACCTTATTTTTGATGATTTCAGTAGAGAATTAAAGAACCTAGATTCTATATTTTTCCTGTATTGCTCAGATAATTCATGTAGTAAAATATTTCAAATTTCCTCTCAGTAAGAAACAATACTTTTTTCTGTGATTTTTATCTAATTAGCTGTAAAGCAGCATTTATATCTGAAAACTCTCTGCAGCAACTCCATTCCCATGTAGAATTCACTGTAGGCAGAAAAAGGACACAGTGTTGAAGTTTTTTGCTACCAATTAAATAGCAAAATAGCAAAAACCATCCCACTGAGAAAGCACATACTAAACCTTATCTCATTAAGACAAAGTCTACATGCTTTATTTACTTGTGGTTGAAAATCAATGCCCTATTGTCTTCTAGATGTACATAATTTGCAACAGAAACAAGAAACAGGCGGTGTATCTTCATTGCTTAGTCTAAACTAGTAATTAAAAAAAGGAGTTTTATTTTCAAATGAACAGTATTAGCAAGTTAACAATGGTTTAGAATGATACAAATACTACATGGAGAATTATCTGCTGTAGTAGAACTTTCCTTATTACCTTGTGCTTAGCAAACACACAATTGTTGAATGAATGTATGAATGAATGAATGAGTGAATGAAGTTAGATTAGTGCATTGCATCTGTTATCTCACTAGTTCGGTAGACAGTTTGCAGAATCTGGCCACCAAAGTTGGGCAGCACTGGGGTCAGTATCAAGGATGATGGTTTCTTGCTTGCAACTTTGGTAAAATGAAAAGTAGATTCAATTACTCAGCAATAGAGGATACCTTCCCATAATATTCTGGGAAGATACAATAGTTTGTTCTACTACCCAGGTAGTTTTGATGAATCAGGTAAATGGTTTGGATGATAAGCATGGAATCCTGTGTTTTTATTTGCATGTGTTTAGTGATATAAATTTTCTTCCTGTACTTTGGGAGCAAGGTTAAATGTTATCCACTGTAGCATTTTACATAAGCAAAAAAAAAAAAAAACCACTACAATTGGCTACGTCTTCTTGGGAAATCGTGTCCCAAGGGTGCAATAAAGATGCCAATTTTATGCAACAGATGTAGGACTGGACACATTGAATTATGAAGATGGAGCAGAATGCAGACAATTAATAACGCTACTGCTCTAAAATATAGATGAGTTTTAAAGAAATGTTTTGATAGTTGTCTTGATGTTGTATAACAAGATGATTTCTACTGCACAGTTAATTTAAGTGTTCTTATTCTGTAAAGTCTATGTCAAATAGTCTGAAGGGCAATCAAAACTTAGATGGCATTTTTTCAGTATGTGGACATTTGTCCAAAGGATTGAATTTTAAGGACGGTATTGGTCATATCCTGTACATTCATGTCCTATGCATTGAATGACACAAATATGCAAAACATATAAAAAGAGTTACGTAAGTTTCTATTTGCAAATTATCCTGTTCAATGTGCTTTTTCTACTTTGGAATAATATATTTAGGATGTACTTAAAAATTAATTATTAGTGGAATATATAATGAGTAATTAGGAGGGATATGAAGAAACCAGGTTCTTTGTCTAGGGGCTAATTAACTAAATCCTTTAGATGCCTGAGTGTTTTCTTACTAACTTTTCTTTAATACTGCTATTTAAAACTCCTCGGTAGAATGGGATTAGCCAAATACCAAATGTGAATTATCACATCCATACTTGTTTAGTTGAAAATATAAGAGTGGTGCAGATTTAAATGCACCAATGTATTAACCTTGGAATTTGTTAGACATTTTTGTTTTGTGTAAAGCACTTTTATTTTTCAGAAACTTGAGTGGAACTTCTGTTATATTCTTTAAGAAATTCCTCTTAATTCCCACTTGGCAAAAAGCTGCATTTCCCTGCTGTAGACTCTTCCTTTGGCAGCCAGACAATACACACAAGACTGCTCACCCTTCGTTTTTTCCCTGCCCCTTCTCTGGCACTCAGCCTCCTGGCTTCCTTGACCCTGAATGGATCAAACCCATGACGCTGCCATAGAGCCTAGCATATGATAGGGGCTTTGTAAATGTCGGTATGCTTAAGCTTTTTGGGCTTTGATTCCCCTACCTGTGAACTAGGTATGATGACAGTACCTACCTCATAAAGTATTCATGAAAATTAAATGAGTTAAATGCAAACTAAATTAGTTCAGTTGTTAACATGGGGTCACAATCAGGGACAATGGTTTCTTGGTTGCAACTTTGTTAAAATGAAAAGTAGATTCAGTAATTCAGCAATGGGGATTTTTATGGGTTTAGAATGGGGGAATGCATGCTGATGAATCCATGGGTGGGCTTGGAAAAAGCACCATTCGATTGGTTGAAAGGCATCATTCAGAAGGAACCAATCGAGAGAGAGTGGGTAAGAGAGGGATAGAAGTTTTCACTCTGGTGGTGGACTCCATCCGGAACTGCCAGCTCAGTTTTCAGACTTTAAACTGTCCTTTGGCTTGAAGGTCAGGTTTCACCAGGGACCCATCCCTGTCTGCCTAGAAATTGGTCTATCTCCTGTTGCTATCAGCATCACCATCATCATCATCATCATCATCATCATCATCATCATTGCCTTTAGATGAAATTAAATACTCATTACAAGTAGAGATATTTCCCTGAGAAAAGAAAATGTATATCATTTCTCTTCTTATCTCACAGACTTAGTAAGTTTTCCAAGGACCCTTGAATCATGTCTCTAACATCTTTCCTTTAAAGTGAAAAGCAGGAGATCCAGGAGGTTGGAGTAGCTTACCCAAGGTGATAGAGCTAATTAATGAGCAATATATCCTAAATTCATATGTTCTGATATCTATGGGTCAGCACATGCTTTCTACACAACAGAATCTCTCTCTTCCCCTGTAGCTTCTGAAGTTGCTAAAGACAAACCCTCCTGTTAACATCCTGTGGGTTTATTCTAGGTTGAAACCTTTGCCCTCGTTACTGGTTATCTGTTAATGATAGCCTGCAGGGTGGTTCCTAAGGCTCTTACTGCAAAGGGTGATACATAGAAACATAGAAGTTGCCTTATGATGAAGTCAGAGAAGCTGTACTGCTCTGAAAGCTGCCCATCTGTGTACTCCAGCTCTATGAGACCCAGAGACAGGCCAACAGGCCAGTCTTCATGGGCTTGTGACTTGAAGGATACTGGACCTTAGAAGGGCCCCATGCTTGGTCTAATGCTCTGCTGTGGCTATCTTAAAATCCTTAATGTTCTTTGAATGAAATCCCACATTGTCATGTTCCTCTTGGCCCTACAACTTTTTTGGCCTGTCTCCTGAAGAACTAGTGGATCTTTGTGATAGATCCCTGGGCGCTCAGGGAACTGCGGTTGTGTGGGAGAAATTGCTATGCTTTTAATAACAAAACTCAGGACTAGAAATCCCCCAATTAGTAATATAGATGAAAACTGTATTTTCATTAGAGCAGCATGTATTTTTTTCTAAGAGGACTTTTTAACTTTGGTATGACAGAGGAAGAGAAAAGACCTGCTCTCGGACAGCTATACCCTTAGTGTCTTGGAGAAGGACACTAAGAGAACTCTATAGATTTAACCTGGACAAATTTCTCTCTAGCACTATTTAAAGGGACTTTGTTCTAATTTTTTAAAAAATAAAGAACATAATTTGACATATAAGAATAAAGTTAATAATGCTTTGATAAAACCTGTGCAAAAGAAAAATAGCTTTACTGAGACATTCACCAGCATTTTGACCACACAACTAGACTAATGACTTTGTTGAAAAGTAAAGTAGTAACATTCAAAATCACAGAAGTACGTTCCCAAAAAGCAAATAACTTTGGATCCGATTAGCATTTTATTCTAGACAACTGGAGGAGTTCAAACTAATACTGTCCACAACATGGGCCCACCTTTATACACTGGTATTAAGAGAGGCTTTGCCAAATGATATGTCCACCATGGAGAGCTCCACCACATCATTTCCCTCCTGGGCAGACAGGAGGGCTGAAGAAGCAGACTGGTGAGAAATGGGCAGCTCACTCTGAATCTTTGCCCTTTGAGTTAATTCTAGTTGACCTACTTGAGCAATGATTGAGGAATTTTTGATTCAGTTTGCCCTGATCTATCCCCTGGTGAGCATGGGCTTGTTATTTTTTAATGAAACTATTTTCACAGCCTGTTGTTTTCAGTGTCAGAGATAGAGAAGAGTGAAGTTATTCTTTTTATTCTTATTCCATTTTGTTCATCAATCCTAGTACCGTTTATGCTGCTGAATTGCATTGAACTGGTGTCTTGCAGCAAAGCATACTTTCTAGCAAACTGTGCAAGAACACTAACAAAGGATAAAAATAATACCAGGCAATGACCAGTGAGAAAAGCACACACACACACACACACACACACACACACACGTGCGCACACACACACACACAGCAAATACCTTTTCATAGCAGATGCCAGAATTGTAATTATATAATTTTGTCATCTCTCTTGCTTTATGTAACAATATCTGTTGGGAAGTACTTGTCCCAACATTGAATATTTCTCACCCAACGCATATCTTATCTCTTAAAATCAATGTAAAAGTACTACTTTACATTTTTTGCTGGTAAACTGAACTCTGTTTAGTTACTCCAGTTTTTGCCCTTCAGCAGTAAGGGTGGGTAAAAGTCAATCCCTGTTCTCCCAAGAGGAGTTTTCCAATTAGATGCACTTTATTTCTAGAATAAGGAGGATCTGACTGCACAGCTAGCACCCCCCATTTGTGAGATTTCATCACTGCCTTTCAAAACTTGCTTTAGTGGGATTGGAGGTTTTTTTTTGTAAATTACTATTAAAGTTTCAGAACTGGATAGATATCTCAGTTATTTATAAAGCAGCTGGGTACAGAAGTCAAGCTGAGCTAACTTTTAAAATAAAACAAATGAAGAAGCAATACTGCAGAAAAGAGTAGATTTATTTCACAGTATGAGCTTTAGTACATTAAAAGCACAACTAAAGGCAATGTACTAACAGTAGTCAGTGCAGATTTGCAGATAAGATGTCCTTAGCTACCTAGCCATACATCTTCATTTGTTTTCCCATTTCTTAATAAAACGATCAGAGAATAGGTTTACAAAACTGAGTGTCATTATCATGACTTTAATCTTGTTTAAATTCAAAACTGTCCTCTAGGGTTAGTATCTAAAGGGGAGATTTATAGTAATCTGTTTAAAAAAAAAAAAAACCAACAGTAGATTTTATAGGAATTACTGTTTGGATTCTATATTTCTAAAGAAAGCAACTCTGTAATTTTTGGAACAGCTCACTATAATAAAACATCAGTAGACTTTTAATTTCAAATGAATAAGTGATCACAGGAAGAATGTATCAGCATACTAAATATTCTCTAAAGCTGGTAAAATAACTTTCGTATCTCTAATTCAGGGTCGGGATGGGTAATTGAACCATAGAAATAACATCTACAGTCAATACTTAGACACAACAAAAAATTAAATATTCGGAAATGTCAATGGTATTCGGTGGAACTTCCTAATCAAGTCCTGAGTGCCAAGTGGAATTACTCTAACTTAGAAAATACTTCAGGAGCAGCTTAAAATACAGAAAATGTCCTGTGGGCTTATCACACATGGTATATGTGTCATAATCATCTCCAAGTGACAGTCTTTTGCCTCTTTCCTTGATATTCCCCCCTTGGTTCCTCCAACATTGCTCCACCATTCAACTAGTATGACTGGGTCATGAAAGTTCCATCTTGGAAAATTCAAATTACTTACATTCACTCCACTTTTTGTGTTTAATCCCTTGACTTTAAAATAATAACTCCTAATATCTTGGGGAGGAGGAAGTGACATTACAGTCAACAGTCATGACTTTCAGATTCCTTCTGAACCATCTAAGTCCTCCATCTGCCCTACTCCCACCTTGCATTTTATCATGAAGTGACACATAGTAGAAAAGCAGTATAATAAATTTAAACCAGTGACTTACTAGTTTCCCCAAGGGTAGAAATCCCCTCTGTTTCTTTTATCTTTTGTTTCCAGGTTAAAGGTTGCATTTGCAGACATCTAATACCATGTATGCTGATCTGAAGGAATTTCCCTGGGGGAATGTGAGATGTATATGTCTTTTTTATAGTCTCATGGGAGACTTTTACTTTTAGATAATCACAGGTAAATCAATATGGTTTTAGTCCTTCTGAACCAATAATATATGTTTACTGAATTGGATTATAAAACATCTTATACATTAAAATTATCTTATTTTCTTTCTTAAGATGCTTTTTAGTACTTTGTAGTGATATGATTTCTGTAGTGGAATAGTCTATTGAAACAGCATTTCAGCCAGGCTCCGTGTCTCATACCTGTAATCCCACCACTTTAGGAGGTCAAGGAGGGAGGATCACTTGAAGCCAGGAGTTCGAGACCAGCCTGAGCAACAAAGTGAGACTCCTTCATCTATAAAAAAAAGTTTTAAAAAATTATCTGGGCCTGGTGATGCACGCTTGTAGTCCCAGCTACTCGAGAGGCTGAAGCAGGAGTTTTGCTTGAGTCCAGAAGTTCAAGGCTGCAGTGAGCTATGATCCTGTGCACTGTACTCTGGCCAAGGTAACAGAGTGAAACCTGTTTCTTTAAAAAAAGAAAGTGTTTTGATACTTCAAATTCTCTTAAAAATTGCTTTGTTAAGTGTATAAATTATGCCCAAAATTTGTGCCATTTTAAAACTCAGTCAGTGTTTTAACTAGAATGCTTTATCTTAGACTAAAAATGTTATCTGTTATATAATTACTTTCTATTGACTCACAGAAGATGCTAGAAATAACTATGTAATTACTCAATAATGAGCTAAGTTTCTAGGGAGTGAAGGGAGTTGTCCTTGCTTAAAAATTGGGTAACTTTTTAAACTTACCCAATTTTTAAAGTTAGCTTTTCTAGGGTTTAAAGATACATTTCTGTAAAAAATATTCATTTGTTTTTCAACCTACATTAAAAGAATATTATGAGTACCTCTTATTTATTTTGAGATGGAGTCTCACTGTCACCCAGGCTGGAGTACAGTGGCATGAACATAGCTCACTACAGCCTCAACATCTGGGGCTCAAGTGATCCTCCCACCCCAGTCTTCAGAGTAGCTGTGACCATAGGGGTGTGCCACTATCCAGCTAGAGTTGGGGTTTCTGTACGTGGCCCAGGCTGGTCTCAAACTCATGGTCTCAAATGATCCACCCATCTCGGCCTCCCAAAGTGCTGGAATTACAGGTGTGAGCCACAGTGCCTTGGCCTCTTTTTAAAAACACCTTCCCCACCCCCTCACCCCCTCCCCATGAAAGGACAAAGCTCAGTTTGTATTTTGTATAGCATGGTATTTGAACAAAGTTAAGGGATTGGTTATTATTAAAATAGTTGTGACACGGTCTACTAAATTGTTTGTGTCTATATTTAATACATCAATACTGAGTTATAGAAGTTCACATATAAAATGTGGTATTGACAGTGGAAGAAAAGGAAAGGATGCAAGATATATTAGAGAGAAATAAATGACAGATATCTGATTGTCTAGCTCATTTCTTATAAATGATTTAATACATGAACATTATTCGCCATAATTTCTGTGATTGTCAGAAAATGACAATCAGTATAATATACTGAAAACTGATTTAGATTAGTTGTAGTCCTAGGCTCTTCACTTTCTAAAAATGTGTCAATTTATCCCAGCACATTGGAAGGTGGAGGCAGAAGGATCACTTGAGCCCAGGAGTTGGAGACCAGCTTGGGAAACATAGCGAGGCTTCGTCTCTACAAAAATTAAAAATAAGTTAGCTGGGGTCTATTCGTCCATTTTCATACTGCTATGAAGAAATACCTGAGACTGGGTAATTTATAAAGAAAAGAGGTTTAATGGGCCCACAGTTCCACATGGCTGGGGAGGCTTCACAATCATGGCAGAAGGTGAAGAAGGAGGAAAGGCACGTCTTGCATGGCAGCAGGCAAGAGAGCTTGTGCAGGGGAACTCCCATTTATAAAACCATCAGATCTCCTGAGACTTATTCACTATCATAGAACAACACAGGAAAAATCCACCTTCATGATTCAATTACCTCTCACAACATGTGGGGATTATGGGAGCTACAATTTAAGGATGAGATTTGAGTGGGGACACAGCCAAACCATCTCACTGGGCATGGTGGTGTCTCAAGCCTGTGGTCCTAGCTACTCTGGAGGCTGAGATGGGAGGATCTCTTGAGCCCAGGAGTTTGAGCTTGCAATGAGCCATGATTGATCCACTGCACTCCAGCCTGGGCGACAGAGCAAGACCCTGTCTCAAAAAAAAAAGCCTGTCACCAAGTTGCTGTGAGTTAAACAATTGGAAGTGGTGCTATGAAAAAGTAAAGCATTATGTAAGTGTTACCTTCTTAGAATTCATATAGAATCACCAACTTTAGAACTAAAAGAAGTTTTTAGAGACCTCAAGCCTCTCTGACTCCATTATGGAAATAACGAAATACGCCCAGGGAGGTAGGGGCAATTGCAAGACCGGGACCTCATTTCAGACCTCTGGACACATCTAATTTGTTTACCTGTGTGTTTATTTATTTATTTTTATATATTTACTTTTAGAATGTAGTCTAAAATAGAACACTATTGGGATCATTGAGAAGTGTATTGTTGTGTCTTTTTTTTTTTTGGAAATGTAGAAGCCAAGAATGAAAATGCTGTAGAGATTTCTTCAGTTACATCCTCCTCTGTTTAGAAGTTCTGCGGAATGTGCCTGTCTTTTAGCAAGTGGAAATGTCCCTTGCAAAAGTTGTCTAGCTAGTTTCAGGCTAAGCATCTTAACAAATCCTAGCTTTAACCTACCAGTACTATCTGAAGTCATGTAATGAGTTAGACACCCCACCTCTCCCAGTTTTCCCTTTTATTTCAGGTGATTTAGCACTTCCTGAGTCTCCTTCATAATGAATTAGTATGATAAATTTTTACTGTAGCAACTAGAATGGAGATTATGATTGAAAAATAACGTCATTTCAGTGAGTTTTGGGGCATATTATTACACTATTTTCAAGACAATTAGTGAACTTACAGTCATACTTTCTAGCATAATGCTGTCCAATAGAACCATAATGGGCACTACATATTTAATTTTAAGCTTTCTTGTACTCACAATAAAAAAGTGAAAAGAAGCAGCTAAAATTATCTTAATAATATTATTTTAATTCAATATGTCTAAAATATGTCAACATGTAACTAATATTTTTAAGCTATTAATGATAGATTTTACATTCTTTTTTTAATACTGTCTTTGAAATTCAGTGTCTATTTTATACTTATAGCACATTTAATTTGGATTTTAAATTTTCATCAGAAATACATGATCTATATTTGATTTCATAAAATTTACATTTGAAAAAACTAAATTTACATACCCAAGTTATTCCAAAGATACGTAAAATTATTCCAATAACTGAATTAAGCATCAGTCATTGATTTAAATTTTAAATCAATTTTTATAAATTGAAATAAAAAATTCAGTTAATCAGTTATATTAGCCACATTTCAAATGCTGGATAGCCACATGCAGCTAGTGGCTACCAGTTAGAATAACAGTTCTAGATATTCAGTGCTGTCACCATGACTGTTTCTGTAGAAGAGAGATAAAAAGTTCATCTATCCATCTATTTTATTTTATTGACTAGCACTTTATTTTGCGATGCAAACACTACCTACATACCTTCTGTAATTAATACTTAGATTTTCCTTTCCATATTGAATAGTAAGACTTCCATTATAAGCACTGATGGGAAGATAAACCTTGGGAAATTGCCTTAACTGTGATTGTTAGTACTGGAATTGACCAGATTTTCCTTCCAACAGCTTTGCATGTTTCGTGGGTTTGTATAACAATGTGCCCTGCTTTATAAATACTTCCAGTTTAACCTGCTTTGTTTCACTTGATTGCTCTAGTATGGTTAAAGACAAGTGTTTTTGAATAACAGCAGGCCTATCAAATTGCCAACTGGGAAATCCATGGAATATGCTTAGGGCAGCTTTTTGCATCATTTCCTGTACCTGGCAAAGAATTTTTGAAAAAAATGTTAAATAGCACAATGGATTCTTAACTGGCAGACTCTAGGAAACACTTTTATATATAATATATAGGCTTACTAGTTGCCATTACTTTTTAAAAAATTAGTGCTTTAGGCCCATGTAGAGAGACAGTATAGCAAATAAATCAAAAGCATGATTCTGGAGTCAGAACTATTTAGAAATTACATGAATGTGTCCGAAGTTACTTAACCTTTCCAAATCTTAGTTTCCTCATTCTAGAATGGAGATAAGATTAGGACCTACTCAATGAAGTTATTGGAGAATTAAATGAGAATATGTCCTTGACTTTGTACCTGTCACAGAGTAAGTGCTCAGCAAATGAACTGTTACTCTACAAGACTAGTGGAACCATAGGCATCATTACACTTGAAACTCATCACCAGTAGTTAAGAAGAAGGAAAACAAATACTGTACATGACCACTGTGAAGTTAATTCAAGGAGCATAAACCCTAAAGAGTGGCGTGCCAGTGGCCTCATCCCCAGTTTGTTTATTTGTTGTTGTTTTTAGTTAGTGTGCAAAATCTTTCCATCAAGAAGCAAAAGGAATTGTTCATCAATTTCACTATGTGATTTTTGCTTTTCTTTACCTGTTCCAAATTGGCTAGTTTGATTATATTGTGAAACAAGAACTTATAAAAAATTTTTCTAAAACCATTCTATGAGTAACAGATCAGACTTTTAATCAAGGTATCATTTTATGTTCTGCAAATTATAGCAAAGATAAACATCATGAAGTACATTTGCTAGTTTTATGTAGTGCCAGATTGGTAAATTACTGTACATTTTTGCTGTCCTATTATTGTTGTTGGTGGTTATTTTTGTAATTTACATCATCCTTCATGTTCCTAGACTCCTATTTCTCAGAACCCTTTTCCATATTATTATTATTAATGTGGCATGTTTAATGTTTATAGTATTTACATAAGAATAGGTCATCTCTGGTAGGTAGTTTTCAGTTTTAAAGCAAATGTGCTTACTCATTGAATATGAAAAATATCCCTCTGGAACAAATGTAGAACCATCCATCTCTTGAGCAGAATTCTTATGGGTTTTACTTATCTGCCTAACTGCCTTGAAAACAGCTTGGAAATCATTCCCATACTTTTGGGGAGCAGTCAATCATTTAGACAGTTTCCACTGAACAGCTTAAAATAATCAGGTTATTACAAATAAAAATATTTTAGGATGGGTATCTATACCAGCTAACATGACAACCCATACCGAACTGATGTTTAAGATGCATTATCACAGGCAAAAAGAAAAAAATCTTACTTGGTTTTTTGCACTGGCAGATTACAAAAGTTCATGGGACAGCAGTCATAGAAACACAGAGTTTTAGGATGAATTATGCATTATTTTAAAAATCTTTAGTATTGAGTTGTTAGCCCTCCATGTGTATAGAATTTCAGAGCCCTTGTTATTACATTTTAAAAGTGAAACTAGGGCAGAAAGTGGCTCAAAATTAGAAATGTCAGGATCTTCAATTTTGAGGTATGGCCGTTTATTCTTAAAGACATTGCATTCAAACCAAAAGGGTTCAGCTGAGATGGCTCATGCCATTATGATGGATCATCTGCATCTCAAAGGATTAAACACCATTGGATAGAGAGGAACAGAAGGCTTCAGGTAGAGACAGTGGTGTGATCAAAGCCATTCATGTCTTAACTTTACAACTGTGTTGAGTGCTCAAAAGGAGGAAATATGTGAGTAGATCAAAAGATCAGTGTTGCAGTAAAGGAAGTGATAAGATTGAAAAAATGTGGAGAAGTGAATACTCAGCCCACAGTACATGCAGAAAGTATATCTGGGCTCAAAAGTTGTGTCAAAGAACTCAGTTAGAAATTGATTGTAATAATACAGTGGTGAGCTAGGAGAGAATGAACAAAGAGATGGGAGAAACATTAGAAAAATTACAGGGAGAAACACTGACTGCAGGTTACAATGGCTGGTCAGAAATGGGTCAAGACAAATTTCCAAATGGGTACCAGAAGTAATAGTGGTACCATTAACAGACACTGAGGAGAGCGAATGTCAGGAGATACTGGTTGGGAAGGACTGAGGCTTTTTGGTGTTTTAACTTGGTATAAAACAGAGTAACTTTTAGGTTTTATTTTATGTAACAATTTTCATGCTATAACAGAGCTTGATTTTTCTCAGGTCATTACTAAAATATCACCAAAGAGAAGAATTCTGGATATATTAGAACTCAAAAAGATATTAAATAGAAAAACAAGACTGGAGAATATATTTCTTTTTTTTTTTTTTTTTTTTTTGAGGCGGAGTCTCGCTCTGTCACCCGGACTGGAGTGCAGTGGCCGGATCTCAGCTCACTGCAAGCTCCGCCTCCTGGGTTTACGCCATTCTCCTGCCTCAGCCTCCGGAGTAGCTGGGACTACAGGCGCCCGTCACCTCGCCCGGCTAGTTTTTGTATTTTTAGTAGAGACGGGGTTTCACCGTGTTAGCCACGATGGTCTCGATCTCCTGACCTCGTGATCCGCCCGTCTCGGCCTCCCAAAGTGCTGGGATTACAGGCTGGAGCCACCGCGCCCGGCCCCGGGAATATATTTCTTAAACATGTGTAAGATGTTTGTAGGTTACAAGCAGACCTCCATGCAGTCTGTCTACTGGAGGAGTCACCGTGGTACTGGACCTTCAACCACTGGCAAGCACTAGAGATAAAGTATGGATAGCCATCAGTAAACAGAGTAATTTTGCTGTAAGAATAGGTTGGATTTACAGGAGTCCTCTTGTGGCAGTGTATAAGCACTTTTTTTTATTTCCTCTTATCTAACAGAAGAACCATCTACTTGATAGCAGTGGACACTTCTGAGGCTTTTAATTGTAGAATCTTGGAATAATATACTGTGCTATTAAAATTGTTCTTTCTAATTTCTATAGTTCTATGAAATGGAAAACCATTTGGCTTTAGTTGTTACTTATTTAGTGATGACAAAAATGAATTTGAATGAAAACACACATTTTTTACAAGAATAAAATTGAGTAGTACAGCAGTACGGATTTATTCATCTTTCTGCAAGTAGTCATCTACCATTTTTATAGGTTATGAGCACTTCCGCACATCGACACAATAGGAACAAAATCATAAACAGCACAGTTGTGTTCTTAGAGTGTGTTTGAAATAAAACAAAGTCTTTATGAGCATGAAAAGTTTTTTTTTTTCTTTCACTGCAAGTCTACAAAGCCCTGTAAATGGATAATATGAACAGGGAGCCCATAATTGTTCTAACGGTTGAGAACATTTCACCTCGGTCTGGAAGATTTCTTATTCCCACTTTCAAATCAGCTCCAGACCTCCCCCTGGGCACAAATGCAACATGAAGGCACTCCTGTCTCTTCTTCTCCTTTTTAACCCTGTCCTATCCATACATTCCCCACCTAATATGTTAGTAGCATCAGTCTTCAAGCAGCCACTTCATTCCTAACTTGTCCCTCCCCTCTAGTGCCCACATCCAATCAGATATCTAATCTCAATTTAGCCTTTAGGAGTCTTAAATTTTGTTCCCTCTTCTCCAAAGATGCTATTTTGGTAGAGGCTCTCCTGGTGTCTCACCCGCTTTGCAATATTCCCCTGCCTGCTCACCCCCTTTCTGTCTTCTATCCCTCTGATCCCTCTTCCACATATCCTACAGCATAGTCATTTTCAAATGGAAATCTGGACCTGTCATTTTCCCCCTGAAAAATTATTTAGTGGCCTCTTGCCAAGATGTCATTCAAGCTTCTTGATTTGACCCATTAGGTCCTTACCCACCTTCCAGGCTTTATCCACACTCAGGCAGTGTAGACTGTGGTCCAGCTCTACCACACTCCAGGGCGTTCTTCACACCTGCTCTGCCCAGCCCCCTCCTGGAACACGGTGAGTGTTTAGAGTGCCCGGACACACACTCCCACCTAAGCGGGTCATCTTTCAAGGTCCTGCAAAACATGATCTCATCTAACCTTTTCCCCTGCAGCCCCATCTGTTCCCTTTGCTTCATGCTTATACTGTTACTCTTGTATTTGTAATCATTTTCAACCTCTCTCTCCATGACACCATGTGCTTTTTAAAGATACTATCCATAAGCATTCTATGTTTCTCAAGACCAGGTACAGAACCTAGCATGTAATAGTTATTCAATAAGTATTTCTCTCATGAAGCTAAGAAAGTAGGCACAGATGGGCTTCACATTGGAACCTTATATCTATACATAATGAAATATTTGGGTTTGGAACACAGCATCCTAGTTATTACTTTATCTTAGAGTAAATCATTTTTGAACACTCTACTACTAATTTAATTAATGGCTCTTTATGAGTTAAATTAGTTAATACTATTTACAAATGTGTTTAGTATACTGAAGTAAAATAACATTCTGAGACAATCTAGTTCCCATTTTTTAACCAAAGAGACAAGTTTGAGTTTCCTGATGTGAAGAGGAAACCATTTGGTCTTACCAAAAATTAAGATTGAAAAGTGCAGTTATTTGCTAGTGTAATGAGAATGTCCATGTCTCCATTTATTAAAAATTGGGAAGTTTATATTAAAGCTGGTTGTCGTGCTTCAATTAAGTTGGCAGATATGGATGTCAATTTTATCACAAATGCAACAATAGAACTGATGTTTGGTCTTGTCTTGAATGCAATGATTAAATTTAATCCAGTATTCAACTCTCTCATATTGAATAAGGAGTAAATAGCCTGCTGTTTTCCATATCATGGAAATCTCCCTCGTTTGCTGTGGTTGGGTGTTTATACATACATGCAGTTAGCAAAAGGTAAGCAGATTCATCATTAAATTGTATCGAATCAGTAAAGTGAGAAGTGAATCTTAACATACCAAAACAGAAATCTTGAGAAATGGCTATTATGGGACTAGTTTTGTATAAAAGGGGGAAACATAAAATCAGTAGAAGAGATTTGCTTTTAACTTCCCAGTATATTTTATGTGTTTAACAAGAACAATAAATAAAACCCATGCACATATAATTGAGAGTGCTTATTCCTTTATAACTGTTCATTAGTTTGGAAAAGAGGTCTGCTCATTAGTTTGGAAAAGAGGTATAAAAATAAGAGAGAGAGAGAGAGTGTGTGTGTGTGTGTGTGTGAGTGTGTTTAAACACACACATACTTATATATCTCAGATAACTGATGTGTCCTTTGCTGGAAGAAGAAAACTACGAGAAAATGTTGGTGATATACTTTTTCTTCTTCTGTCTTTGTATTTGTTATTTTTGTGCTTTAGTTTTGATATTGCATTAAACTTTGGCAGCTTTGCTTACTCTTTATTCTAGGAATGCTTCTTGTATAGGGCCTCTGTTATCATATCCTGCTAACAATACAGTAAGTGGAAATTTAGGGAAAGCAACAATAGGAACTGCTGTGTATCTGCAGTAAGTTAATCAGATTTTGATACCCCAAAACCAACACAGCCCACAAGACTGATAGCCCAATGCTGCAGTAAATTGTTTCTTAGCAGGAAATCTACAGTAGCAGTGTAATTTGGACAATGGAGCGTTTGACAGCTAACCCATCAAAAGCAGTGCACCCTGAGGAAGTTGCTCACTTCAGGCTTTACATTCAGCCAAGCATTGATAAAGCAGTGGCTAAGTAGTAGAATCAATTTAAAATCAAATGATAGCAAGGCTATTTATCCCATTGCCAAAAAAGGACAGAAGGAGAGGGTAGATTATTCCACCTGAGGACTCTATACTGTCCTTATCAAAATGAGGATGGGTCACTTATGCCTTCTCAATTCCTTTTGAGTGCCAGTTTTCTCATATATTAATATTTCTCATATATCAATATAAGCATGATTAAAAGCTAAGCTATTGTCTATTCTCAAAAGATGGATTTATGCAAAATGATTTTGGATTATTCTTCTTAATGAAAGCTCTCTTTTTTTTTTTTTTTGACAGAGAGTCTCACTCTGCCACCCAGGCTGGAGTGCTGTGGTGCAGTCTCAGTTCACTGCAGCCACAAGTGATCTTCTTCCCTCAGCTTCCCGAGCAACTGGGAGTACATGCACATGCCACTATGCCTGGCTAATTTTTTTTTTAATTTTGTAGAGACAGGGTTTCACTATGTTGCCCAAGCTGGTCTCAAATTCCTGGACTCAAGCAATCCTCCCTCCTTGGCCTCCCAAAGTGTTGGGATTACAGGTGTGAGGTGCAGCACCTGGCCTGAAATTTTTTAAGCTTCAGGTCCCACAAAACTTAAATGTGTTCCTGAAGGGCCACAGTACTGATCCTGGTAAAAAAGACAAACACTGCTTGAAACCGGCTACACTTGACCTGAGCGAACTCATTAGCACCAATTGCAGATTGGCTGGGAAGCTTGGAGACAAGCTTCTTACTTCGTCTGGGGCTCCTGAGCTTGGGAGTGGATGCCTTAGTAGCCCTACAGTTTGGGCTTTGCTCTTTTCTTCTAGAGAGACTCTGTTACCCACCAGCTACCCCATACACACACTTATACCTGCATTCCAGGGTTGTGGTCAATAACCAATCACTATTAAACTGGCATCATACCAATATGAAAGTTCTCCACTGTCTCAGCATCCCAATAGCCACGAAGATCTATAGTTCTGATTTAACATTTTAGCAGGTTTTTTTTTTTAAATCTAAGCACTTACATTGCCATTTAGTTAATAAGTGTAGATGCAATACATCATGCAATAATTTCAGATCTTCATTGTTGACAGTAAAGCACTGAAAATTCAGACGTAAACCACCAAATAATTAAGTTGTACAATGTAATGTCACATTCCAATATCTGAGTATAGACATATTCCAAATTTAATTTTTTTGTTAAATTTAATAGCACTCAAGCTTACTGTCTCACAGACAGTGATAAATGGTGGTGGAGGAGGAGGACTGGTGGTTCTTCTTTCTGGTAATAAAGCTAGAAAAGTCATGTTTGTTTGAAAAGATGAAATAAAAAGACACACAAATAGGAGTTGTTGCCCCTTCACTCCAGTTTTCTTCTAGAAACTTGGCATCCCCACACATACACACATTCTCCTTTCATACCAGATCTGCTGTGAACTTCAGGCCATTGCATACATTCATAAATAATTTCACAGAAATACACAATCAACACATCCAGCTCCATGGTGTAGCTCTTCAAAGTGGCTCTCATGGACGCACTATGGATGTTCAGTGATGATGAGTGTTCACACTCAGGAGCAAGCATACATCTCACGCTGTACCTATGAGAAACTTTTTTCTTGTTTGATGATAGTGCAATACATTTTTTTAAGTATATGTTTCTAAAATAAAAAGCTCCTTAAGAAGGTAGTTATGCAAAGTAATTATCTTAAGTATTTGAATTAAGAATATTAAATCCTAAATACATTGTTTTCTTCTCCTATGTAATGAGTAAAATCATCTTTGATATAAATTACATACTTAACAAATATTCATTACAATAAAGGTTTTAAATTGGTATGGTAAAATTGCACAAAATATGAACTTTCACATTGCAGTTGTCACGTGGTCCCTGGGAGAACCATCCTTTCTGTAATGAGGTTAAGTTAATTAAAGTGAGCTCAATGCTATTAGCTGCATGCAAAACTGAAGGTAAATGCTTAATCATAGAAATTAGAGATGATCATTTAATGAATTCTGAATAAATGTGAGGTTTTATTCCAGGATGTTTGCAAAAGGGGATTGTTTATTACACATAGAAAGGTAAGAAAAATGTCATTATAGAAAATCTGTGATTTAGTTTGCAGGGTTTTTGTTTCATTTTTTGTCTTTTCTGGGTAAATGGTGATTTTAAGAAGTTACGTTAAAAATGGTTTGTAGATCAAGCATGGTGTCTCATGCCTATAATCTAGTGATTTGGGAGGCTGAGGCAGGATGGCTTGAGGCCAGGAGTTCCAGACCAGCCTGGGTAACATAGTGAGACCTAGTCTCCACAAAAAAAAAAAAAAAAAAAGGTTTATTAAGTATTAGACATGAGGAAAAATAGCAATTTGTAATAGCAATTGCATTAGTCATCTCAAGATTCTTTATAATGTATAATTTCTATGTATCTAAATTTGACCATGTTAATGAGACAAAATGTAAATTGATCACCTTGACTTTTTAAAATAAATTGAATTGTCCTATATTATTTTAAACATTAAAACCAAAATATTTTTAGATACATATAAAGTACACAAAGGAGCTAGATTTGAGAATATAGCTAAAACCAAAGTAAGAGCATGAGAAAATGAGACAAAATATGATTGATTCCCATCAATGTGGGCAAAGCAGCAGCGAGTCAAGACAACAGAGAGGGCATTAAGATAAAGGAAGGACCAAAGAGAATTTTGGAAGTGGAAACGTTAAAGAGGATGTTTCAGAAAGTTTCTAATGGAGTAGGAGCACAGTAATCAATTAAACAAATGCTGCAATAATAGCTAATCATTTTACCTCATGCAGCCACACGTCTTTCAGCGACCATTTATGTCTTACCACACCTACAAGCCCAAACTAACAACCCTTCCCTAAGAATAGCTGACGGAACTGACGAAAGCCTGAGGCAGCGCAGCCATCTTGTCACCTCTGTATCTTAGCGCCTGGTGCCCTCTCAGACTCCTTATCCGGCCTAAGAAGTGCCAAGCCGCTCTTGTTTTGATGGCTGCTGAGCGCTGATCTACCACCATGTGAAACTAAGTCATGTGAAACTAAATCCAAAATTCCACAAGGAATGAGGTCGATCTATCAGTGAAAATAATAGCCCATTTGAGCGCTTCTTCTTTCTCTGACCGGAAGGCAAGCTCTCCAGAGTCCACTGGGGATATTTCCTAAAAACACTTTGAAAGCTCACACATGTGTACTGTGATTTTTAGAAAGCAGGATACTCCGCTTGGGGAATAGGAAAGCCTCTGTAACAATGAAAAATGGTAGAAATGGGAAAGATTCATGAGCATGTCCAGAGAGGTTTTCGCATAATTTAATGTTGTTTGTGTTTTTAAAGCTTAGATAATTGCTTGTTAAAGACTCCAGCAAGTTTATAGATAGAGTGCTTGCTACATGATAGTCATTGTATGGCATAAACCTATTTTAGCAAATTTTCCAATAGTGCACAGCATGCATCTGTGACTGAGACAAAAATCAATGCTTATGGATTTAGCAGTGTAATCCTATCACTTGTTTTGTGAGATATGATTTGAAATGTAAAGTACGTTAAGACTTAAGTGAACTTGGAGGCATGGAGTCTCTGGGGTGTTTCTTAGTATCCTATTTATTATTGATCAGACTATTTCTTTATTGTCTCTGTACTCCTCACCCCAGTTATCCTTCCTCCCCTCCACCAATAGTTTTTAAATTATGTGTATCAGAACCAATAAGTTATCCTCAGTATGAGTATTTAATTCCTACTTCTAAAGCGAGGAATAATGTGTAATTTTTCCTACGCAGAACATAATCGTGTAGCCAATCAATTTAAGTCTTAGAATAAAAATACTAGTAAAACGTTAGCTCAAGTTTCTAAGCTTTGCAAAGAAGACTTCGTCTTTTTTCTAGACGCATTACACAAAGACAGTAAATCTACTTCTAAGCAACTTTAAATAACCCTACATTATTGTACTTAGTAGCTATAGGAAGCACTAGTGTAAAATTTTAGAAATTGTAGTTTTTAATCTGATTTTATCAAGATCTTAAAACCACGTGCTTGTTCTACTCTCAAATTTACTATGAAAGAACAATCAAATACAGTTTGATGTAGTTCTACCTACCTGGAATTATTCATTCATTAAATACATATCTATTGAAGATCTATGATATGTCATGTACTGGGACAAAGTCCTCAACTCTTATAATGCTTTTACTCTGGTGATCCATCAAAAGCTATTACTCTATGGAAGCTATTACTATTTAGAATTTGCAAAAATTGTGTTTGTTTAAGTAAATGCAAAAAGTGACTCTTTTCTTAGCTTCTGAAATGATCATTAGCCACAATACCCTTAAGATATAAAAATTATGATAGTTACATAGGTTTTTTTTAGTACTTCAATCTAGCCTGATTTGAGATAAAATTCTGTTGAATTTAGTAAATGTTCTTCTTATTAATAGATTATGTATCTAAGGATCTGATTTTTAGTTCCTACTTTGAAAATGAGTTACATTCTGCATTTACTGTACACTTACCATGTGGCCAATTTAGTTGCAAACTAATATGAATTGTTAAAACTATAATTCTCATTTCCATCAGCATATTCCTTTGGGAAAGAACATAACCTGTCCATGAAAGGACACTCTCTATATAAAATACTGAATCTTGGGTTTCTATTAACTATGTGACTTTTAGACCTAGGCAAATGTAGTGAAAAAAAAATAATGTGAGCTTGCATCTAATGAGACCAGACTCTGTGTGTGAAAATAATTATTGGAAGGAGGGAAAGGAACCTGTGCCCATTCACGTGAGCTCTTCTTGCCGTATATTTAGAGCAAGTCAACTATCGAGAAGGAATCCTTCAGAATACCATGAACATATGGAAAGTAGCTGCTTATACATATTGTCTGACTCTTTTAAAAGTTATTTTGTCTTTAAAAGACCAAATCCACAGAATGACCTTGAGTTACTATTAATCCACCTAACTGTAGGGCGTGAACACAGAACACATCTGCCATCTGTCAGCTGAGAATTCCCCCGGCACCACCCAGACTCCCACTCCTCACAAAGTCCTCTCGGGGCTAAGATGACTTAGAGAGAGGTCTTTCTTTGCTGGCAAAGAAGGAGTGCATTTAGACTAATCATTAAAACCCATTACCTAACAAAGTGCATGTTCTTAGGGAACACAGTGATACTTGCCAATGAATTAATCAGCAAAATAGGCTAGGAGAAGGTGGGATTTAGCAGTCTCAGAAAAGATCAGAATCCATGAGATGCCAAAGCAGTTTCACTTGCCATAAATCTTCACCCAATTAGAGGGATTTTATCTTAACATTTCAGGATTCTATCTGGATTTAGTCTCTTTGTTGCTCCACAGTATGTTATGGCTAGGGCTGGAACAACGACCAAGGTTTTCCTGGAGCTTGATAGGGAAAATCATTTATTTGAATAATTGATCATTCAATTAGCAAAGCAAATGTTGAACAGTTGGACAGCTCTTTTTATCAGTGTTGATGGGAAGTAATTGGCTGTAGTTCATTACAAAGCAGAAAATTGAAAAGTATGATTTTGAAATAATATTAAATACAACTTCCCCCACCAAATAAAGCCCTCCTGCCTCCTCTTTTTGTCACTGTTGTTTGGTTTTCTTTTCCCTCAGTGCTATTATATTCCAAAGTAAAATCAAGCAACTGATTATGTTCCCTGGCTATTACTGAACAGTGATTTCCCTATACCAGTGTGTCTAGTGTTAAATAATTCTACAAGTGGAGAATGATATTAGCACTTCATTGGCTTAAAACAACAGCAAAAAGGCAGACAACCAGAACTGTTGTAAAGGGAGCACTGGAGGGGCTCTTGCGTTCAGCTGAGTTTCCACTCAATTTGTAAGAAGAAACCATATTTTCAGTAAAAATACTTGCATATTAGTGGTCAAATGTGAATTTTTAACAATAAAATATTGGATGGATGTAGAATGCATTCATTATACACAATAATAGTGGTTTATCTTTAAAGTAATTTGAAAATACTTAGAAACAATTCAATACAATTCCAGCCTATTCTTATTTCAGAGTAAGTGTAACCCTCATGTCAAATGACTATTTAGGTTCAAAATAATCAGTTATCATCATAATAAAATATTTTACAGGATCACCTGAACATTTCAAGAGGTTCTTATAACTTGGAAAGAATTTTGTAACCCCATTTTTCAAAAAAAGAGCTTCTAAAGGTACAAATTGATTGCTGGTTCTCAAGCTGATCCTGTTTTTAGCCAACATAAATATTGATAAACCAGCATAGCACTTATATATACTTGTTTATATAGAATATGAAAACAATTTTAATGTTTAAAAGGAATCTATTTTCTTTTAGTTTCTAATATCACATAACCTGCTTCTTAGAGTAGAAACTAGATTATTGTATAGCTCAGCAGTACAGAATTGAGAACAAAATAACTTACTGAAAACAAATATATATTTGTGTGTATACACATATATACATGCACACACATATAAGATATATCTGTATAAATATATACATATTAACACATACATATGGGATGTATGTATAAGTACATATAGAAAGAAACAGATATCTCAAGGGCAATATCTTAAAATGAGTTAATGAATCAAACATTGATTCTGTTTATTCTGTGTGTTTTTTTTTTTCTTTGAGACAGATTCTTGCTCTGTCACCCAGGCTGGAGTGCAGTATCGCAATCTCAGCTCACTGCAAGCTCCACCTCCCAGGTTCATGCCATTCTCCTGCCTCAGCCTCCCAAGTAGCTGGGACGACAGGTGCCCGCCACCATGCCTGGCTAATTTTTTTGCATTTCTAGTAGAGACGGGGTTTCACCGTGTTAGCCACGATGGTCTTGATCTCCTGACCTTGTGATCTACCCACCTTGACCTCCAAAAGTGCTGGGATTACAGATGTAAGCCACCAAGCCTGGCCTATTCCATATATTTTAAAACTATTCTTGGATGAGAAATACTTCCACAATAATATTAAATAATGGGCATGCTTATTTTATTCCTGGATTTAAAGGAAATTTCTGAAGAATTTTCCCATAAAGAATTTGCTTTTCACCTTAAGATAGGTACTTTGCTGTTAGAAAAATATTATTCTAATCTTATTTTCAGTGGTTTTCTTAAGAATGAGTGTTAAATGTCATCAAATACTTTTTTTGCCTCAAATTAATTGTATGATGCTTTTGTGGGTTTTCAAATTAGCATTTTATATTAACGTGTTTTTTATAACAATCATCTTTATATTCCAATTTTTGTTCTGTTTCCTCATTGTAAAAGGAATACTGACATATTTCTTGAAAATGGTCTCTTTTAAAATAATCCAATGCCATTTTTTCACCCTGTTTGGAAGTATGGATAATGTATTTTTCTATGACATGAAAGAATCTTAAGAGAAACTACTTTGATATTGGTTTCTTCTTATTTTTACCTAAGTTTTAAAATGATTTCCTCAATTATGTTCTTCATAACCAATTCTAATTCATTTTTATGGTGATTCTGAACTCCTATTATGTGTTCTCTGTGTCTGTCATTTTCTCTCATCATTTCTTAATTTAGCTTTTGTTTGTTCATCTCCTTCTTATCCGAATGTTTATTGCAAGTCTACTACATGACAAGTTACTAGGCAAGAGGGATGAAGGAAAGGTAAATACAATAAAATACCCACTTTCCAGTCTCTGTTAAGCATTTTTACTACATGTTACTCTAATCTATATTCTTTTCTACATCAGTTCAACTATTTAATGCTTGAAGTGCTGATTTAAATATTCAGCATTATAGTTCAACCTATGATGTTATTATAATTTAGCAACCATGACATTTTTAACTTCCTGAGAATCAGTAATGTGAATTTTTCTAAACTTTGTATTTACTTTATATGACATATATATTGTACTTGATTTCCATACTTTTCTGCCTCCTTTGTATCCTCTTGAGAAGGAGTCTGACTGCACCAGACCATGCCTCACTTAGACTGGTTTAGAGGGCCTGCCACCCTGGGCCTCCCTCTCCAGAGGGTCCCCATTTTGGCCCTTCCCCAACTATGCTCCTCCTCACCTACCATCTCTTCTAGATTATGCCTTGGGTAGCCAGAATTCCAGAATTTTCTGCTCAAATGGCTCTTGCTTGCTTTCCAGGGTCTGCATGGATCACTTGCTTGGGTCTGTCCTCTCAAGGATAAGTCCTGCTGTCAGTGCATAAATCCCTAGGTCTGAGGGGAGATCTAGGAGCAACTGCTTGTAAGGGGTGTGGACAGAGCATGTGCATGGCCGGGGATAGCCATAGAGGCACGTGCAAAGCTGCTCATGGCAACTAAGGAATCTGGCCATTGAAAACCCATAACACCGAAAGCACTTAAAGAATGATAACTTGGAGCTTAGCTTTATAATAAATCTCTAGAAGATATATTAGTCAAGATTAGAGGACAATAAATACTTTACTTAATACCTTGTTTCCTTGATACATAACCTTGAAGAATCTAGGCATATGGTATGCAAGCCTCCATTTGCACTCTTATCCTGAGCCCTGCAAATGTTGAGGGCAAATCTGCATTGAAATATTATTCTCCTTTGTTTTCTTGAATTATTTTCATAATTCATTAAGAAGAATCCTGAGGCATGTTGCTTTGACATCTCCTTCCTGTTTTCTTAAAGTCAGAATATGTGCTCCCTGAGTTTTTGTTGGCATGTCAACTTACTTAGAGTATAATTTAAGGGCTAATTCAGACCCATTCTTCAAATGCAGGAAAAGATCACAGTTGGCAGCCAGCTGGAGATCAGATCTCATGTGTAGTGATTTTATTCGAGATTGTCATCAAAACAACTTCATCATATTTAGAATGGCTTACCAAACTAAGATGAAATAATTTTTACTCCTGCTTTCTTATTTTGAAGCATAACATAGTTCAACATCAGAGGGACATTAATGGAAGCTTGCCACCCCCTTCCTACATTTGTAAAATGAATCAGTGTCTTTCCATCCCATATTCAACAGCTAAGCTATTTACGTCCCATAAACTCGGGGCTCATTCCCTTATTCAGCAGCTATTTCCTGAGTGTCTACCTTGTGCCAGTTGCTGTGCTAGTGCTGAGGATACAGCAGCGAAACAAACTGTTAGGACATTTGGGAGGAAGAATCAGATAAACATCATATCAACACATAAACAATTGCCATAGTACTGGGAGAAGATAAAGGTCACCAAGAAGAATGAAGTGGTGAGTAAGGAGACGGATCACAGTCAGGGAAGTATTCTTTGGTGAAGCAACAGTAGAGAGCTCTCCTGGATGCATGGAGGGAGCAGGATATGTGGATACCTAGAAGGATATTATTTAGTAAATATTAGAGGAACACCAAGAAAGTCTGAGTGGCTGGCATAGAGTATGGGAGGGAGAAAATATTAGAAATAGAATAAGAAGAGTGTCAGCTCATATAGATGTAGGGCATTCTAGGCCATGGTAAAATGAAGCCATGGAAAGCAGGGGCAACAGTTAAGTAGTGTTGTGGCATGTGTTTACTTAAGTTTTTAAAAGATCACTCAGGCTCTTGCGGGATAGTTGCGTTTAGGGATCAAAACAAGGAAACCTGCAAGGAGGCCATTACCATAGTACAGGACAAGAGATAGTGAGATCATGGTGGCTTTGACTCTGTTGGTTCAGAAAACATCGTAGGAGTTGAATCTGAGGTATATTTGTCTGTAGGAAATCAGAACTTACATAATCCTAGCTTCAAGGAGTGTTGGCAGAATCTGCTACACCCCTGTATCGTTTATACTCTCCTGTGATGGTGTAGCTGCTTGAGGATTCTTCTGATCCCGACCTAGGGTCTGGTGCCACTTCTTACACCCAACTTTTCAGAAATCTAAACTGAACTGTTTTGTTATATTTGTGCATCCTCTGAGCACTATAGAATGATTTCTCAGTACTTTGCTTAGAAGCAGAGCAAGAAAATCTCTCCTGTGTTAACAAACCACCAACTACACAGTAGTTCTGCCTTTAAATGCTATATTTTATATCTATTTCTATTGTAATATGCCTTAGATCTAATTTTGAATGTGGAACGAATACTCATTTTTAATAAAAATGTAATAGTACTCAAAACAGGGCCAAAGAAACTAAAAATCAGGATGTTAAATCCCATAAAATGTTTTTGACTATTTCTCAATTTTGTAGAATAACAATAAGAGGAAGAATTAAGAAATCTCTCTGAAATCAACCATACCTAATAGAGCAACCCTTTCCTGTTTGGAAATTGCTTTTCTGTATGTAGTAGGGGATGTCATCTGAAATATCATGGAGACCATTATGTCTGCACTTGTGTCAGTGAGTTCGCCTAATTTAGGTCTCAAATACACGGATGCCAAACACTTAGAAAGCAGCTGTTCCTCTAAATGTATTAAGCAATTTACTTTAGGTAATGTAGCCTATAAAATTTTAATTTTGGATTAAATAAGCCATATCCTGCAGTATGCCTACTGCACCTTGATATTCAAAAGATGAAATATGGGCATATTTAGTGAATTTCTTCTCAGGATGCTCCACTGGAGAAGGGTCAATAGCTTCCTAATGAAAGTAGTCAATAGCAATTCCTCTTAGGAAGCTCAAGGAAATTAGCATTAAACAACAGGCATGGGTGTCTAAGGTTTTACACAATTATGTGATAGGTTTGTTACATGTTTCAGGAAATGGTGTCAGGAGGCATTGCACTGAAGAGGCAATTGATAGGAAACAGTGCAATTGTCCTGGCTCTGGTGCTGGCTGTATTATAATGTAGAAATCAGAAAGACACATAGCTTGAAAACCTATACTAAGAAATGCAGAACATGGTTTTATAAATAAATTGCCAAAGTTAGTAAGGGTTATTGCATTTTAATGTCATGATTTGGAAGAGAACAGATGTTTTATTGGGTGAAAATTTGAGTTAAATACTCATTTGATTTCCAGCTTCTCAAGTGTCCTTTATGCTACTGTAAGGTTTTGAGCTGTGAAAAACTATTTATTGAACAAACACTTACATAGCCCTGGTGTTCCCAGTGCTTTGCACATGTTAACTCATTTAATTTACATAACAATACTTTGAAGCTGGTGATTCAATTATCCCTATTTCCCAAGTGAATAAACAAGGCACAGAGAGGTTAAGTAACTCGTCCAAATTCACACAGGTGCTAAATAGTGAACTCAGGCAATGTATGTAGATGCAGAATTTGCCTCTAAACCATCAGATTATGCTGCATCTTCCAACCAGTTTTCATCTTTTCCAACTCTAACCTCGATCATATTTGATCCCCCGCCAAAATATAATGTGTTTTTCTTTCTTATCATAACTATAAGTTCAGCAAATGTTGAAGAACAGTGACAGGTCTGCCTTATGTACAGTGGGTTTTGTAACATTTTAAAAAGCAGTATGGATTTTTCTCATCTTTTACATTTCTTTTTATTTCGTGTCCCTGTTTCTGTCAAGATATAACCTATGGAAAAACGTTATGAAACAGCATTACACTGAGGAGACTATCACAGCTGGGGGAAAGCTGCCTCACCGAAGTATTACTGAAAACAGACAGGCTTTCAGTCCATGTTTAAAGGCACTTCTCTTTCCCAGTTAAAAAAAGGAAATTGGTCATAAATATTGAGCCAAGAAAGTTTATCGGTTTCCTCCATAGCATTTTAATAAATAGAAAGTGAAAAGAAAATCAATGCTTGCCTATTTTCTAACGCCAACTTTGGTTTATTTCATTGTCTGATTAACATTTGACATACCGTGTAGTGTGTTAGAGCACACAGAATTCACTAGTGGCCTGAAGCAAATTCCACTGCTGTGATTTTTGTTAGATTTTTTAAGGTAAGTTGTGATGGAAAAAGTGAGTTGTAAGGGCTCGCCAAGGGCTATTTTAATGCTTCAGGAGTCTTGATTTCAAAGATGACATTTGTCCATTTAAGTATATCCAAAATTAATGTCAGCTGTTCTAAAAGTATTAGGCGATAATCACTCTCCAAAATTCCTGTTATTGGCTTAACACAGGTCATTCAGTCTTACCTAGTCCTTTCTACATGAAGAGTTGGTACAGGTTTAGGAAATTATACTTGTCTCCTTTTGCCCTCAGTGTTTTTCAGCTACAATAGTAGTCTTATCATGATCCCATCTGATAAACAAATGTCTCATATTCCTCAGTGTACATCTCATTTTGCAGCTCTGTTTAGGCAATTTACTGAACATGCAAGGCCAGAGAGGTAAGAAGATACACTCTTTTCAATGTGTTGATAATGGAAACAACAAGCCATAACCCAAGTTAGATTGGTTATGGAGGCATGGAATGAATATGGATTTATTACACCTAAGGAGTAAAAAACTCAAAAAGAAGACAACATTAGATCTATGAGTTTAAGGATAGGAGAGATTTTGCTACCTAGAACAGACATTCCCAACCCCTGGACCACAGACTGGTACCAGTCCATGGCCTGTTAGGAACTGGGCCGCACAGCAGGAGGTAAGATGCAAGCAAGTGAATGAAGTTTCGTATGTATTTCCAGCCACTCCTCATCACTTGCATTACCACCTGAGCTCCAACCTTTTGTCAGATCAGTTGTGGCATTAGGTTCTCATAGAAGCATGAACCCTACTGTGAACCGCACATGCAGGGGATCGAGGATGCACACTCCTTATGAGAATCTAATGGCTGATGATCTGTCACTGTCTCTCCTTACCCCCAAATTGGACCATCTAGTTGCAGGAAAACAAACTCAGGCTACCACTGATTGATTCTTCATTTTGGTGAGCCGTATAATTATTTCATTGTATATTACAGTATAATAATAATAGAAATAAAGTGCACAATAAATGTAATGCACTTGAATCATCCTGAAACTATCTCCCTTCCCCAGTCTGTGGGAAAATTGTCTACAGAACTGGTTCCTGATGGCAAAAAGGTTAGGGACTGCTGACCTAGAAGATGCATAATTAGGCAAGGGATGAGGGTGCCTCAGAATCAGAAGAAACAAGGAACAAATTCACTCAAGAATTTTATCCATTCATTCATTCATTCATTCAACAGATAGTTATTGAATGCTTGGTATGTTTTAGGAACTGTTCTAATCATTTGTAATGATAAATACATCAAAGAGGAAAACAGACAAAGATCCCTATTCTGGTGGAGACTGAATTGTAATTATGTTAAAACTGATGGAAAATAATAGAGAAATGAGTAAATTGTTGGTAGGCTAGAAGCTGACAGATATGAGAAAAATATAGAGCAGTGTAAGAATTGGGAGTGCTGGATGGGGAAGGGAGGGTTGCAATTTTAATAAATTGAATGAAGATTAAAGAAAGAATAAATGCCAATAATTAAGGATTAAGGCCAACAATTACATTAAAGCCACGAACTAGAGTACTATATGACAAGAGTAGGTTGGAGAGATATCATATTAGGCTGAAAAAGTGGACATGAGCCATATTATAAAGGACTTGGAATACAAATAAAAGATGACTGATTTTAATGCCAGAAATAAAGAGGAAACATGAAAAGATTTTGGAGAAAGTCAGTAATATGATCAGACTGGATTTTTGTAAAACAAACAAAAAACATGAACAATGTGGTATTTCATTCCAGGTCAGAACAGAGAGGTGATTCTGCTAGTAATTCAGGTAAAGCTGATGAAGATCCAACTAAACAAAAGCAGATGGGAAAAGAAAACAGGAGATGGCATTTAGAAAATTTTAGAGATACAATTGCCATAGCTTGAAAATGGAATGGTTGTGGTGGGTAAGGAAGAGGCAAAAATGAAACTTGATTCCTAGGTTTCTAAATTTGTTGACTGGGAAAAAAGTTGTATAGAATTAACTATATTTAGACTAAGGAAAACAGGAAGAGAATCAGAATGGTGATCATCTGATAATAACTTGTGTGAATATGAATTACTTTGCATGTTGGAGGGTGCATACAAATATCAGCTTTCTTTTACACTCTCCCTTCTCTCCACTGAGTGCAAGCTGAATGCAAGGGCTATTCGTATGTTTGTGTGAAGGTGTTCAACAAGATGGCAGCTTGCTCTTGACGCATACAAGTCTAGAGATACAGATTTATGAACTGTGGAACCTATATCAGGGAAGGAAATTAGAGCGCGCTGGGAAAGAAAGGTAAAAAAAGTCAACTTTAAGGAACCAAACTATCTTCAAGTAATCACAGGAATTGAAATGCTAACTCAAACATCAAGACTTTGATTTAATTAAAGAAATAGCCTTTTCCTTCCAACATTTTCAACAGTTCTTCTTGATAACTCTATAAATTATAGTCTATACTGTGCTATCACATATATATATAAAATCATAAGTGATCCACCTAGTATCTCTCTCGCAGTTCTGAGCATTTAACATTCTTTCATTATGAAACATTCTTATTCTACTGATTTCTTTTTTTCCAGCTCATTGAAGATTGGTTCAAACCAATCTGACTCTATTGAGTCAGAGAGAAAAACCACAACATGTCATTCTTTGCTTTTCTTTAATGTACTGATTTTGAACAGCAGCTACTTTTTTTGTTTAATGCCTTCTCATGTTACCTGAAGAGCATAACAGAGAAATGTATATATACATAGAGGCATATACATATAGAATCATGAATTACTAGTTTTGATTTTCTGTTAGAGGACTATATACTTGGACAATTCAACATTTAGATGGAATGTAATCACCAAATAGACTTACAATTTGTTATCAGACAGAAGACTGAAGAGATCACAAGGTTAATGTCAGCCATGTGCTGTTTCTTGTCTGATGGATTCAAAAATTGCTCTGTTGCATAGTAAGGATAACCCACTTGTAAATTGCTTAAAATTAATGTTAACAGTTAGAGAGTGGTTTAAGAGTAAAAATTCTGTGGCTTTATTAAATGTTACTAAAACATAGATCCATTGTGCTCTATATGTGACTAAAAACACATGGTAGTTTCTTTATAGGTTTATTTATCTCTTCATATTTAGTACATTATTTAAGCAAAGAGTAATGCCAATTACCTAGAAATTAGAAACTTCTAGTTGTTTATTGATAAATGTTACTTTAAACATTGTTTAGTCCAAAAACTTTAGGTTACTAAATTTAAAAACAAAAAACAGTCCTAAACTTAATCAACATGCTACTTCAAGTGATTAAAAAAAAAAAAAAAAACATATCATCAAGCTTGAAAAACCAGCCTCAGCACTCACTTGAGAATTATTGCCACAGTAATACTAGCTGGTAACAGTCATCCATCCCTACCTCAGGCGCATCTTTTTCAACATAAAGACAGCCTGTCTTTATTAGTCAGTTCCCACTCTGCTATGAAGAACTACCTGGGACTGGGGAATTTAAAAAGAAAAGAAGTTTAATTGGTTCATGGTTCCGTGAGCTGCACAGGCTTCTGTTTCTAGGGAGGCCTCAGGAAACTTACAATCATGGCTGAAGGTCAAGGGGAAGCAGGCACATTTTCACATAGCCAGCAGGAGAGAGAAAGAGAGAGAGAGAGAGAGAGAGAAAGAGAAGGGGAGATGCTACACACTTTCAAACAACCAGATCTTGTGAGAACTCACTCACTATCATGAGAACAGCAAAGGGGAAATCTGCTCCCATGATACAATTACCTCCTACCAGGTCCCTCCCCCAGCATTGGGAATTACAATTCTACATGAGGCATGGGGAGGGGGGCACAGAGCCAAACTATATCATTGTCTTTTAACTTGGTAAAACTGAGTGATAGAAATTCAGAAATGCTCACATAAAGTATAATAAAAAAATAAAAATAAAATAAAAATACAAGTAAAGAAATTGAGAGATATGTTTAGTTATAGAAGTAAGGACATTAAAAGACTAGATCAGTCTTGGAATCCTATCTCTGATTCTTCCTCTTGTGGACTCTGGAAAAGAAGACTGAGAAATATACCTTTGTCTATTACCAAGGGAAGTTTGGCAGTATTTTCTATTACCAGGAAACAATTGCCTGGAGTCCTCTGCAGGCGGAATTTATAGATTAATACTCTGCCCACCAGTAACAAGTAGAAGCACATCTCTAAAACTTTATATTTGTCATTGCACAACTCTTTTCATGGTAGAAGGATACCTTAATGCAAAGTCCCAAGCTCTATAGTCAAGACAGACTGTATTCAGTTTTCTGCGCAGCCATGGAGAAGTCACGTGATCTTAGGGAAAGTATCTTCACTTACCCTTGGTTTTCTTGTCTATACATGAGGTTCATACTGAGCTGATTGTTATATGGACTAAGAAGACTATGTACAAAACTGTCAAATAATGTGCTTGCACACAGTAGGCTCTCAACAAATACATAAATTCTTTTAGGGAAAGGAGTTGAATTAAATGAATGGAAGATGATAGATATTGGCCATGCTAACAAAGAAAGAATATCAGATAAGCTATTTCATGATATCAGCTCTGTATTACTCAAGCCATAAATTAATAGACAATCATTAGGGATCAACCCCTAGATGTATTATTTCTTTTCCTGTCCATCTCTTCCAACACTTCTTACATTTTTATTAAAAAAAAAAAAGTATCCAAATCCCATCCCTTTGAACATTGTGTTCCCAAGGATGTGCTGCTTCTATTTATCATTGAGATTTTAGGTAAATAATCCTGAGAATAAAAGGCAGATATTCTGCAATTAATATCCCAGCTTGACTCTTTTAGAAATTCACTTTAGTTAGTATTAGAAAAACAATTATTTCCCAAAACTAGAGAGTGTGTCATTATATGCATTTGAAATACACACAGATCCCCACATGGGGTGCTAAAGTCAGTGTTTACATAAGCTGCCATTCACCTTCTTGTCTTTCAGCAATATTAACCTTTCAAAAGGTGAATTATATTAGGTATTTTCTGTTGCAATCATCCAGGCAACCTTATCAACCCTTTAAAAGAAAGTACTGGAGTTGATGGACCTCTAGTAGGCAATCATTCTGTATGACTCTGTCCTTTTATGTTTCCTGTTGAAAGTCAGTGCTTGTAAATGGTGTTATTAAAATGGTGTATTTTTAATGAGATTTCACTATTTTGTATTCTAAGGGCTCCCTTTGTGGGATCCTTAGAGGCGCATTACCGCGGCATTACAAGGCTGGCTAAAAATCTGCTCCTCGTTATCTGGGCCATGCAAGAGTGTGTTGTATTACAGCCCCAGAGCTACAGGCAAAATTCCTTTCAAGAGCCAAACACATAGAGTATGTGGTATGAGAGCAAACTTTTTATGTGCCTGATGGGTGCCAGGAAACTTCACAGAGGACAGTAAGCATGAGATATGTTGCTAGCACCTCAGCAGAATGAGCAAGCGCCCTCTGTGCTGCTTTGCACTAAGGAATTGGTGACAGTGCCATGTGCTAAGACAGAGTGCTGAGGCCAGTTATGATCGAGTCCCTTAGGCAGAGATGGTCTCCAAAAACCTGGTGTGATACTACCACTTTTTAAGTTCTCCACACTGAAGTTTCCAGATGCCACTTTAGTATATGCACAAACAACACAGGCAATCCAGATTCAAGTAATAACTTAGTGTTGGTGCAGCACTATGGATGCTACTTTTTCCTTCTCCCCACCCAGCAAGGGTACCGCAGAGCAGGCCACAGGAGTAGTTCAACACTCTTTCAACTTTCCTGATGGCCCCAGGACCCTGCCATGTATTGTGATCACTAGATAAACCACGTCAAGACAAGCTTAAACCTATAGCTTTCCCTCTGCAGACCACTTGCTTATTAGAAAAATGAATGACCACTTTGAACTACATATTCTTTTGAATTACATACTCTTTTGTACAATCCAGTGATTATTATATTCATATAATCATTGGAAATCATGTAGTGCTTTCCTTATGATGCTGTTGTCTTACGGTGATAAAGTATAAACCTGTACACATAATTACACGGTAATTACATAGAGTCACCCACAATGGGTGGTGCAGTTTGCTACTTTTGCAACTTCAGAAGAAGGAAAAACACAAATTAAGCTGCCAAATGTAAGTGAGCAAAAAAGATTAACAAAACAAAACAACAATCAGCTGAAAACGAGTACAAATAAACCTTTCTTTTCATGTAGGCCCTACATTTCATGAGTGCACCCAATTTTGCTTCCAAAAGCCAGTGACAGGAAACTAAGTCCTAAGCCCAATTGTGGCCAGGAATATGCAGCCTTTTCCTGCTAGCATATTGGTGAAGAATTCTGTGAATATCAGAAATCACGTGTACAGGCAATGCTGTGACATAAGCAAATGTAAACTTTCTCTCTAGATGACGCTATATAATATAAATATAATATGACCACCTATAAAATTTAAAATTTTCTAGTAGCTGCATTAAAAAAGCAAGTGAAATTAATTTTAGTAATATAATTATATAACCCAATATGTCTAAAATATCATTTAACCTGTATTCCATAGTAAAATATTATTAATGAGATATTTTACCTTCTTTTATGGCCTAAGTCTTTGAAATTTAATACATATTTACACTTAAGCCACATCTCAGTTTGGATAAGCTATCTTTCAACGCTCAATAGCCACATAGGGCTACTGGCTAATGTGTTGGAGAGCACAGCTCTAGACCAAGCTTTTCTTATTCTTTAAAAGAACTTGAAATGTATACTCATTAGTTCTTTTCTACCTCTAAAACTATGTCCTGTGTATTCTTGCAGACAGTGAATAAACAGATGGTAAAGTTTTTCCGGGAACAAAATATGATAGAATAATCTTGGAAATAGTTTTGAAAAAAATATGGGCTTACAAAAAGGAGTTTTATCCATACTTGTCATTTCAACTTGTTTTCTTCCTCTGGAATGCCATCCTTCCTGTTCATTCATATTTTACCTACTGCTGTAGTAGAAACTTGCTATGTTGTTTAATTTGTTTGGATCTGTACTATCCAATATAGTAGCCCCAGCTACATTGGACCATTGATACCTTGTAATATTGCTAATGTGACTGAGAAAATGTTAATTTTATTAAGTTTTTGTTAATTTAAATTGAAAACTCCTACTGGATCCAGTTATTAAGAAACTTTTCAGTACATTTGGAATATTTGTATAGGTTAATCTACTTTTTTTTTTTTTTTAGATGCAATCTCACTCTGTCATCCAGCCTGGAGTGCAGGGGCGCAATCGTGGCTCACTGCAGTCTCTGCTTCCTGCGCTCAAGCCATACTCCCACCTCAGCCTCCCAAACAGCTGGGACTACAGGCATGTACCATCACACCTGGCTAATTTTTATGCTTTTTTGTAGATTTGGGGTTTCATTATGTTTCCCAGGCTGGTCTCAAACTCCTGACCTCCAGTGATCTGCCCACTTCAGCCTCCCGAAGGGCTAGGATTACAGGTGTGAGCCACCATGCCCGGCCTTACTTTTTGAACTATAACTTTTATGGAAACCAAATTCAAGTCAAGATTTCTGGTAAAAAGTTAGCACCCAAATTGATATTACAGAAAGTATACATAAAAATACACACTGGACTGGGTGCAGTGGCTCATGCCTGTAATCCCAGCACATTGGGAGGCCGAAGTGGGAGGATCCCTTGAGGCCAGGAGTTCAGGACTAGTTTGGTCAACGTAGTGAGACTCCATCTCTACAAACAAATTCAAAATTTAGCCAGATATGGTGTATGTTGAGGCTGCAGTGAGCTGTAATTGTGCCACTATGCTCCAGCCTGGGTGGCGGAGTAAGACTTTGTCTCAAAACACAGACGCACGCGTGCGCACACACACACACACACACACACACAGAGGATTTTATAAACTTGGTACAAGAAAAAAATGTAAAATATATCATCAATAAAATTTAATGTTGAATATATTTTGCAATAACAGTACTTTGGACATATTGGGTTAAATAAAATATGTTTTTAAAATTAACTTCACTTGTTACTTTTTACTTTTTTTAAGTGATGACTTGAAGATTTTAAATTACATATGCGATTTGCATTATATTTGCATTGGACAGTGCTGGTTTAGGTCTCACCTGGACTTTGAGAATGTCTTAAACACTTGATTTGGAGAGTAATGGCCAAGAATATAATGCATTCCTAAAACCTGTAAGTCATAACTGGCTTACAGGTGGCCTCTTGAAAAAGTCACAGGGCTTAATAAAGTGCATCATAAATATACATTAGCTGTCATCAGAGCCAGCCTAGCTTTCAATTTATTGCTCTGTGAAAATTTTTTGCCTTTTTTGTTTCTGGAATTATTTGTTTTCCTTTTTTCATTTATTTACATTTTTAAATGAATTGATAATTCTTACCAATGCCATAATGGGATGTGAAATGTAGTAGTAAGCCTATAATTTGCAAAGCATTTTGAAATTGATAGTTTTTTTTTTCAAAAAGGATGTTATAAAAACACATTATTTTACTTAGTTTCTGTAGACAGGAAAAGAACATAGACTTATTAGCTTATTGAATTTGCTTTTCTGAATACCTCAGTATTGAACTGAACTACTCATTTATGATACAATTTCATACATCACAGATAACTAGACAGTGTTATTTTAGATGTCAAAATGTTTTTAAATCATGAAAGGAGTATTCATACACTATGCTAACAGGCTGTCAGCACACCAGAGGCTGATTTAGACTGTGTCTGGGTTACTTTCATGACCTCTAATGCTTCTGTGAAAGCATCTATTCACTGCACCATATCTGTCTTTCATCAGAATGAATTTGTCAGCCATTTCTAGGGAAGATAATGTAAAATAATTTTCCATATGTACTATTTGTATTTCATTGCTAGCATGATCTATAGTGTCCTTAGATAGAAGTTGATCAATTCAAAAAGAATTTCTTAAGCACCTACGATGGGCTAAGTATGGTAGGTAATATAATCCAATTCCTTGAAACAACTAAAATTTATATGAGTTACTGAAATTAGCCTATGTGAAAAGTTTAAACATCAGAGTAAAGAAAGATAAGTTAATATTATTATGATAAATAGTATTTTCAAAGTTTTATTATCATCAAGGTTACGTAATTAATATTCGTATAGTCCACTTGTCTAGGAGTTACCAATAAGGTTTTAGAGGAGAGGTGATCACATTTTTAGAGGCTTAGTACAAAATATTTAATAGGTAGAATATTTAAAATATCCAACATTTAAATTCAAATAAAGTGGCAACAAAGCATAGTGTTAAGAAGGACAGGAGAAGGCCAGTGTGGTGGCTCACACCTGTAATCCCAGCACTTTGGGAGGCCAAGGTGGGAGGATCACTTGAGCCCAGGAGTTTGAAACCAGCCTGGGCAACATGGCGAAACCCAGTCTCTAAGGAAAAACATAAAATACAAAAAAATTAGGTAAGCATGGTAGTGTATGCCCATAATCCCAGCTACTTGGGAGGCTAAGGTGGGAGAATCACCTGAGCCCAGGAAGTGGAGGCTGCAGTGAGCCATGATTTGCCACTGCAGTCAGGTTTTTTCTTTTTTTTTTTTTTTTTTAAAAAAAAAAAGGAAAGGGAGTAGTAAGAAGACTCAAATTCTAGGTCTGACATACCAGTGACCAGTGGTATGATTTGGGGATATGTCAAGATTTTTGAGCCTTGATATGATACGTTAAATGAGGATTAATAAACTCTGCCCTGCCTAGTCTATGGGGTCTTAGTGAAGATGAAATGATACAGGTTTGTGAAGGGTTTTCCTGAACTCCAAACGACTAGTCAAATGCAAGACATTATTATAAATGTAACTTCCTAAATTCCTGTGACGGCTTACAATATCTCTCTGCTTTCCTCAACTGCCAGCAAGCCTGATAGCATTGCAAATTATCTTTGGGCAAAAACAGAAAAGTTTTGGTATAAATTGCCTCACAAAGAAAAGTTATTTTTATTTTGAAATAACAGCCTCAATGTTTAGCTCTGCTGTTTTAATGTGACAAAAATTCACTTAACAATTAAAAAAGAAATAAAACCAAAGTTAGTTTTGACCGGACTTAATCAGAAGACCTCTTAGGGTTGTCATCTGGAACTACAGCCTTTGAAAATCATTTTGCACTTAGATTTGCAACTTACAGTTTTATGTTGACAAAGGTCCTACCAATAATTGCTTCTCATTAAATTTTACAGTAAACTTCATGACTAGGTTAGTATTTGATTGTTTTTATTCAAATAGAAGATTTTGGAATGTGAAGCAATTTCTCAAAACATAGCGCCATCCAGGAAAGAGATTGGGATTTTAATTGTGTTGCCTTCATTATTGTTGGATGCGCCACGCATCCAACTCTAGCTCCTCAAGAAGTCTGGATAAAAGAATACAGTGACTCATCTCTTACGATAAATCTTGGATGAAATATAATTTGTAAGTTGATTCGTGTTTTCAGGATCACATAGTTAATTTAATTTCATTTTATTTTATTTACTTTATTTTGTTCTTCAGATGGAGGACTCACAACATTGCCCAGGCTTGTCTTGAACTGCTAGGCTATGGTGATTCTCCCACCTCAGCCTCCTGAGTAGCTGGGACTACAGGTGCACACCAGTGCACTCAGCCCATCACATATATTTTATTAATACAAAATAATGCTTACCTCGACTTTACTTCCTAAAATATCATAAACTTGTACCTTTCTCTTCTGAAAAGTAGGTAATTCCAGGCCCTTTGTGACAGGATCAGATAGTGGGTTGGCAGTACTTTGCTGTAGGATATTCCACTGAACCAAATTTAATTTCTCTTCAAATGGAAGAAAAGCACAGCATATTATAGCTTATAATTTTGGTTTAAAAAAAAAAACACTTCTCAGGAAATTCTTTAGAGCAGAGAAATCCTGGGGGAAAAATCACATCACTTTTTACATAGCAGGTAAACCCTAGATAAAAAGGAAAATAATGCCTGGTAGATGAGTGCCTGAGCTTAGATATCTAGAAATGATTAGTCATCCAAGACAACTGGGTCTTCCTGTTGTACTTACCTTTTACATTGTTTATTCTCAGTAATTGTTCATATTCATTGATATTTAGAACGTCTCATTTTAACTCTGTATATTAGAAATCGATCTGCGTTTGAAAAGATAAAGATCAATTGGCATTTCAACACGTTTGAGCATTGAAAAAATATTTTAAAATAGGTTTCAGCCATTAGAAATAATATTATGAAATAAAATATTTAAACAGATTTATAAAATTTTCAGTGAGGATATAATTGTAACAGCAAAATGGGGTAGTACTTTTAGTGATGTATTTTAATTTTGAAAATGCATATTTATATTTTACATTATATATTTTTATATTTTTTACATTAGATTTATATGTAAAATATAGAAAATACTATTTTTATATTATATATTTTTAAATATTATATGATTTTTTATTGTATTTTATAGTATTTTCTTTCTTTCTTTTTTTTTTTTTTGAGACAGATTCTTGTTCTGTTGCCCAGGCTGGAGTGCAGTGGCACAATCTCAGCTCACTGCAACCTCTGCCTTCCCAGTTCAAGAGATTCTCTTGCCTCAACCCCCTGAGTAGCTGGGACTATAGGGGCATGCCACCATGTCCAGCTAATTTCTTGTATTTTTAGTAAAGACAGGGTTTCGCCATGTTGGACAGGGTAGTCTCGAACTCTTGACCTCAGATGTTCTGCCTTTCTCGGACTCCCAAAGTGCTGGGATTACAGGTGTGAGTCACCACACTGGCCTTCTCCTGTCCTTCTTAACACTATGCTTTGTTGCCACTCTAAATATTTATTTTTTACATATAAATAAATATAACATACACTTAAATATATCTATAATATATTTGTTATATTCTTTAGTTTTGCTTATGATGTCCTTTCTTGATAAATAATTTGACAGTGCTTACAAAAATACATCAACTGCAGTGAATAAGATAAATCCTTGAGAAAGTTAGTAGGGCAGAAAAATAAGGCAATGACGATAATGATTTGATGACGATGAAGTAGTTCTTCAGTGTGGCATCAATGCTAAGCACTGCTGTAGACACTTTTGATGTAGCTCCTCATGTAATCCTCACAATAACCTTAGAAATATCTTAGGATGAAAAAGAAATTAAGGTACATATTCCAAGTCACAGAGTTAAAAAAGCACTCATATTTGAAATCTGTCCTCTGGCCTTTGAGCCTGGGCTCTGGGTCACTGAGCTCCCCTGTCTTCTCCGTAAAACCAGCAGGTAAAATTACATATACACTTTACAGGGCGCCACACATTTGGTGGTTCTAAGACTTTTAGCAGCTAAATCAAAGCTGCAAAAGCAATCGTAGTGTCAATAGGATAAAATATCAGTCATTTTGAAGATAAAGTGGAATGCTTTACAGATTTACTTGAAACTACCTCTACCAAATATTGAATGCCGTGTCAAATTGTCCTCATATCAATAATGGGATATAGTTCTTGAAAGTATCCACACCTCCTAACATCAACATTTTAGTACCATTTTGGTGTATCAGAAGAGGTTTCCTCTTCATTATCTCCAGACACAATGATGTATCTTGTGCAGTTGTTGGTGGAGTCACATGTTCTGTGCCAGAAAAGCACCGTTATATTTTGCCAGCTCAGCTACAGTCAAGCCTGTCAGCCTTCAGACCTTTGGTATTTTTGAAATGCAGGCCAGGGAATGCTCCAGAAAGTTTCACAGCACGGGTGAGAGTGGCAGCAGAAAGTGGGACCAGGAGTGATTGAGATGGGTCATTTTGAGCATGCAGTCAAGTGGCACATCTTAATATGTTGGTAAATACAGATGTAAAAGTATATCAATATGTCACCCCTACACTTTATCCAAACAATTTGCCCAGTATAGTTCAAATGGGGTTTTCAATTGCTTACCCTGGAAGTGCGAGATTCAGCATCTAAGTATGGTAGGCGAATTGCCCCAAGCCTAGGGCTGATGCTATCTAGTTGTGCAAAGGAGAGAGGTGATTAGGTCTGAATGTGACTCCTGGAGTGAGGCCTTGGTGGGTGGGGGGTGGGGGGCGGTCTCCAAAGTGTCAAGGGGTACTGTGGCTGCTATTTCACCAATGAAGAAAAGCAGCATCTCCATGAAGGTCTCAGAGGTTTTTCCTTTTTGCTTCTTTTTTGTTTTGTAGCTAAACAATGAACTAACTTGGCACTGTTTCAGAAGGGGCATTACATCAAAGAACATTCTTTCTCTCTCTTTTGTAACTGATAACAAGAGACAAGCAAAGCCTCTTTTATAGAGTGCATATTAATCACTATCAAAACACACAGCTGTTGCTTAAATTTGGCTACCAATTTACTTATAGTTTGATTTTGCCACTTAAAATGAAGTATTATCACTGAGGCAACAATGTGAAAGTATGTTGTTGTAAACGACCTCTGAGTCATAAAAGCTCCACTTGTTTTGCCAAAAATGTAATCTGATGTTCAATGAATCTCCCACTGCCCAAAGACCTCTGTAATCCTGAGATGCGACATTTTGTTTGCAGACTCTTGATTTAGTGGTGCCTCTGCCAACTGATCACTAACAAATGATAGCACAGCCAAGTGAGATCAGTGAGATTTGCGTCTGGTTTGTGTAATGGTAAGCTGGTGGTGCCAGCTGTCTGCCAGAGACTCCCCCTAAAAACTCAGATATAGGGAGCAATAATCAACTCATTAAAAATGAAACAGTCAAGAAGAACCATTATGGTGATTGAAAACACTTGCTGGTGCAAGCGTTTCCCCGGCCCAGTCCACCAGCTGGCAGAGGTGTAGCTAGGGTTTCTGAGTGTGTGTAACTCCAGGGGGTGACGTTTCATAAACTACAATATGAATGGCGCCCCCTAGAGCTGTGTAATATGATATCCTTGCATTTTGTAGTCTTACACTTTTTACCTTGTCCATGGTATCCTATTATTATTTAACACGTTTGTATTTCCACTTGCCTATAAACTCCTTCATAACTTGTTTCACTTTCTTGATCTTCATATTCCCAGGCCCTAGAATGTCTATGGCATAGAAAAGGGGTTTTTATTTAAAGTTATTCAGTGAATGAAATAAAAGTGCAAATATATTTTTCAAAGCCAAGGATTTTAGCTTTTGTGTTTTAACAAGCAAGAACTTTCCAAAAATACCATTCATATTGGTATGTCAGCTAAGTTGCCACATGATATAATAGTGAGGAATCTTATGGATGCAAGTGAAAGAAGCCTAAATCAAGCAGGTTTAAGTCAAAAAGATAAAAAACACATTTATTGGTTCATGTAACAGAAAATCCCAGAATTAGACCCATCTGGCTCCATCACAGTCAAATCCATTGCCCTAAATGATGACCTGACTACATTCTTGCCCCATCTCTCAGCTGTGCCTTTCTCTGTGTTGCTCATTCCATCTTGCTGTTTCCATCCCACATCAAGATGGCCAGCGTCACACTAACAGCCAATCTTTCAGCAATCATTTTCTTCCCATCACAGCAAAATCCCAGATTTCATTGTAATTACACTGCCTTGGGTCATCCTAAACCAATAATTGTGGTCAGAGGATTGGAATGCTCTGATGGGCAGGACGGGAAGTGAGTGGGAAACTGAACCACACGGCCTAAGAGGGTGGGAGAGGTTTCTTTTTCAAAACAAGAAGAAACAAGAAAAAAGAAAAATAAAAAACAAGATACTTTCCTGACATCATTCCTCATTTAACAGGTGGTGAAACTAGGGCTCAGAGAAGATATGTGTCTTGACAATGTAAGTCTTCTGACACTGAGTCCAGTATGTTTTTTACCTTATCTTTCATTCATTCTTGGGCTGCTTCAGGTTTTTAAGTGATTAGATATAAGATATATGTATCTTATTTCTGACAGACATATCTGTTATGTATATACATACATATATATATATATATATACACACACATCACATAGCATGGTGCTCTGAGAACACTGAAGAACGAGAATAAGCGAATGGGTTGATTGATCATTAGACTCATAAGAATATTTTTTGAGTCTTTGGTTCAGAATGATTCAGCTTGATTTTTTTGACAGATCATACAAGTAGGTAGAAGCTTTTTCAGAATTACTGGCAGTGATTTCAACAAAAAGCAATCCAATGCAAATGGCTGTCTTATTTCTCTGCACTCTTAACTACTGAAATGTTTTGTTTGCTTTGATTTGGATGTGGGTCTGGTTTTGGTGGGAGTGAAGTGGCCTGAAGGACTGTGTATTTTAGAGCGTCACAGACATTCGATCTGCAGCCTACACTGCACAGGAGACACTTTCATAAATGCTGCATGATTCTGTGTCCACATCTGCACAGAGCAGCACATCCTTGATGACCACATTTTATTTTAACTTAGTTTTGTTTACTGTGTAATTCACTTTTTGTGGCAGTTCATATTGAAGGTATGAAAAGGATAATGAATAATGATTTCACAAGAACTTGAGTTGAACTCATGCAGAGGAAGAGGGAGTTAAAGGGACTGCCCTGAAATCAACCTGCTTATTTAAGTAGATTTGAAGAAAAACAGAGCATGAAAACAACAAATCAGCCTGACTTATCTAAGAAGAGTGGATAAAATAGTCCCTGCAGGAGGAAATGTGTAACCAAATACAGTACTTTATCACATCTTCACGAAACCTTGAAATAGCTCTATGAATTTATATTGTTTCTGAAAGACATGTGAGCCGTGCTGTCTTATCCTGCCCCACTGTGAACCCTGAAATCAATCCATTGCTCCCTCAAACTTTGGGAAAACGATATGCTGGAAATGTCAATGAACTAACTGCAGTCACAGAACGTGTTTTCACTTTCCAAGTTTACTGAAGTGGAAGACAGAAAGGACGTCTTCCGAAAAAAATAACCGCATATACTCACAGACCTATATTTTCTAGACATGAGTATATTTCTGTTAAAATGCCTCCTTAACATGAGAAAACCTTGTAATTACTTTCCTTCACAAATCATTTGCCTCCTTTATATTTCCAAAGATGGTCAATTCTGATTTCTTTTTTGGAAATTTTATAAAACAGAGGCCTTGGAGAAAGGAAATGGATACCGTTCAAAGAAATCCACATCCTGAAACAAAAGGCCAGTTAGATCTTTGGTGCTTCCGTCTTTCCACAAATCACCCTCCTCTGTTTCAGCCTACGTTAGTTCATAATCATTGTTTTGTATTGTAGATATTCTGAAGAAGCACTTTATCAATGGATAAAATGCAATTTAAGACTTCTGGCTCATGAGGAACAGTGAAAGGTGGCTAAGCATTAAGGTGAATTGTACTACTCAACTTAGAATCCTTTCCCTGTATACTTTTTGCAAATTTTCTATTTGTTTATTTATTTCACAATAATTTTAACAGTGCTGATCTCTTACTCTGTGGAGCAGTTAACTATTCTCCAACTGGTTATACATATCCTGTGCCATTTGTGTCTTACTGCTCCTCTTCATATTGTGGACAATGATTTGCTAAGTCTTTTTCCTTTCACTTACAGATTACCCGTAATTTTATATTCACAGATAACTTTTAAAACATTTTTATAAATATGTTGGTTGAATAAATTAGAAAGTAATGCAAATGAAAGAATAATAAGAACATGTCATTGTAATCTCTGAAGAGACCAGTATGTATAGTATGTACAAACGTATTGTTGAAAGGTAGCATCTGTATATTTCTCATTTAGACCTATAACTAATAAATAGATGTTGGTATCTCCGTGGGAAACTCCACAGAGTTTATTATTCATCAGATGGTTCTCTAAGTCTATGTATTGAGTATTTGTCAAGCAAAAAGGGAATGTTTGCTACTTACTAGCTTTATAAACCTTGGGCAAGTTAATGGACTTCTCTGTGCCTGTTTTTTAATCTTCAGAATGGCAGTAATGATATTACCCATGGTGCTATTGTGAGGGAAAATATCCAAAGTCCTTAGTAGGATACCTGGCATATTATAAGTGCTTCTTAAGTATTTGTTATTTTTTAAAATAGTTTTTTCAATATTGTTACTAACCATAATACTGTTAGAGAATTATTTTCCAAACCAAGCTTTCACATTTTGGGAGGCAGTGTCATGTTTACAGCAGTCAGGTTTACAAAGCCAGCAGTACCTAGATTCCTTTCCTAGCTCTTCTGTTAAACAGATGGAGAGTCTTGGGACACACTCAAAGTTTCAAAACCCAATTTCATCTAGGAAAAACATACGGAGGTTAGAAAGTTGCATCCCAGAGGGTAGCTGAAAAATAAGAAGGTAATATTATTAAATAATGTAGAAAAATGGCTTCATAAAGAAAACTTCCCTCACCTTTTTTTTTTTTTTAGAAACAGTATGGATAGCAATTACTAAACTGAGAAAACACTTCTCTAGTTTAACAAATGATGCCGAAGCTTGTCATTAAATCTCATCCAATTTTTTTTGCTCTAGAGCTGAATACCTTTAGCCAACAAAAGAAGTTACTTGCCTGATCCTTAAATTTGTAAACAAGAAAACATTATTTTCTGTTTATTTGTACAATGTAGAAGTAGGTCTAAAGTAATTGGCAATTTGGCAAGTTTTTATGTTATCTCAACAGTGAAAATACTTAAGCTGTGTCATAGTTTCAGACTTAATTTCTTATTTCACTCAGTCTTCACTTTTGTCTTCTGATAAGTGGATATCAGCTGCTTAATTCTTAAATACAATATGATTTCCAAAACAAACTTATTGGGCATGAGTTCAACTATACTGGTTGGTTAATCTTTTATTTTTGATGTAGAATTTAATTACAGACCTCAAATAAATCTACCTCCAAATATAATATTAAATCTTAAAACTTTAACTGCCTTTAAGCATGGCCAAAGTCCTTGGAACTTTTTATTTATCTGCAGACTTCTACAGAATAACAGTTTCATGGCTGCTGAAACATTTGTCATATTTCAAAATCTAGTCTTTATCTGTGGCCTTAAAGTAGATTTAGGTCTTGCAAGACTTTTTTATCTTATAAAAATAGTTCACTTCTTTCAACTACAGGTAAAGATTGCAGGCTGGGCTAAAGTGACAAAGAATGCCTTAAGGGGAACTTTGAATGAATAACTTTAAAGGAAACTATTTTCACCAAAGACTTGTCCAGATTTAATTAGTTATGAGGGTCAAAGGGAGGGAGAAAAGGCCAGAAGCCTGAAGGGATTGCCAGAGTAAAATGTTAAGGAGAAGTGAGGACTCACGTGGAGAAGGAAGTGTAGCTACTTGAAGGTTTAATAATTTTGTGACCTAGTGTCAAGTATTGTGATTTCTAAGGGCAGGAGAAGTGAAAATGTGAAATATTAACCAGCACTGTTCATTGCTAGAGGTGACTCATACCCTTACCATCTTCTTCAGCATATTGGGTATATTATCCTTCAAAATAATAAATTTTGGAAGAATATCATTTGCTCCATCAAAAAGGATGAAATAAATGTGGTTTATAGTGAACATTTTCTCTCAACAAACAGAGTTAACACTCTTCTTGCAAAGCCACAAAAAAATGAATTCTATCACATGCCACAAGGAAGCTATGATTTTAAAAAAGGACATACATGGATCTAGAATTCATTTACTTTAAGCTAAAGGTAGAAATTACATTAATAAGGATTGTGATGCTTTTTTGTTTTTGTTATAAAACACCCACCAAAAATTTGGTACCACGTAAACATTAGCAAAGCCATAAATGTGCAGTGGTGTTTTTTTTTTTTTTTTGGAAATATTGTATGATGGTAGCTTATATTAAACATAGTAGGTCAGCAGTTGGCACATAGTTGGTTTATGACAGCACCAAGTTTTGTAAGGGATGGATCAAGTGAGGCAGAGTATTTACTAAAAAAGCAGTAGCCAAGACACAGAACATGTACAGCATAATCCCATTTATCTGTTTTTGAACACTCTATGTGATTCACACACACACACACACACACACACACACATTCATTCTTTACTGTAAAATTTTAGCTACTACAATATGTTACTATTAGTGTTTTTCGTGGTTGTCATTTTTGGTTTTGGTTTTGTTTTGAGACAGGGCCCTGCTCTGTCATCCAGGATGGAGTACAGTGGCATGATCATGCTTACTACAGCCTCAACCTCCTGGCTCAAGTGATCCCTCCACCTTAGGCTTCCAAGTAGCTGAGACAACAGGCATGCACCACCAAACCTGGCTATTTCTTTCTTTCTTAAATTCTCTGTAGAGACAGAGGTCTTGCTATGTTGACCAGGCTGGCCTTGAACTCCTGGGCTCAAGCGATCCTCTGGCCTCAGCCTCTCAAAGTGCTGGGATTATAGGCATGAGACACCAGGCCTGGCCAGTATTTTAGTTTTTTAATAAGGAACATGTAACAGCATTTAAAAAAAATGCAAGGCCAGGTGCAATGGTGCACGCCTGTAATCCCAGCACTTTGGGAGACTGAGGAGGGTGGCTTGAGGCCAGGAGTTTGAGACCAGCCTAGGCAACATAGCAAGACCCCATCTCTACAAAAATATAATTTAAAAAATTATCTGGGTGCAGTGGCACATGCCTGTTGTCCCAGCTACTCAGGAGGCTGGGGTGGGAGAATCACTTGAGTCCAGGAGTTGGAGGCTACAGTGAGCTCTGGTTGTGCCACTGCTCTATAGCCTTCTAGGTCACAGAGTAAGACCCTGTCTTTAAATTAAAAAAAAAGAAAAAAAGAAAGAAAAAGAAAGCAAGAAACCAATAGTCCATGCAGGTAGCTCAAAATTAAGAAAATAAACCTCCAAATGAATTAGCAGTGGGATTGAAATGTTGTCACAGAGCTTACATAGTCAGAAAATACATAGCAGAGCCATGAAATTGTGGTAGTGGCCTCGAAGGTCTGCCCCTTAATACCTATGCAATCTCAGAAAAGTCACTCAGACCAGTTGCGCCTCAGTTTCCTCTTATGTAAAACGAGACAGTATTACCAACTCTAAAATTCATTGTTGATATTTACTTATGCAACAGATTACTTCTCTATAACCTCAAGCAATGCTCACTCATGTTTCCCCACCCTACAGTTTTGTGACTGCCACTCAGCCAGTGAGAATGGCCACAAAGAAAGGAGACATTTCTCTGAACCTCTTTCTCTCCCCTTGTTACCCAGGCCTCTCTCTCACATAATCCTGATACACAGCCATGGTGGAAGCACAGACTCCTAGAGTGCTAAGGGACTTCTAGACTGCATTCACTTTCTGGAAACTGCCATTTGTGTGTATGGTGTCTTTACAACTTGGATTTTTGTTTACAGAATATGAATCGACCCATCAGCTCACTTAAACACACTTAGAAAAGGCAAAAGATCATTAGGAATGTGGCTAGAATCAATATCAAGTCCTCAAACTCACAGTTCAGTGTTCCTTTCACCACCTGCTGATGCCTCCCAAGCAGTACTTGAAAATAAACAGATTTTGGTAAGTGATATGGTAACTTGAATTTCTATATAGGGAGATTTTTAATGAGCAAATTCTGAAATTTTGTTTATAAATTATATCCTAAATTTTAATAGAGAGAGAACTAAGATAAGACAAAAACAATTTTGTATACCATAGGAAAGAATGAGGAAGAACGAGGAATCTTTCTTTCTTTTTTTTTTTTTTTTTTGCTACAGAGTCTTACTGTCACCCAGGTCGAATGAAGTGCAGTGGTGCAATTACAGCTTACTGCAGCTTCTAACTCCTGGGCTCAAATGATCCTCCCGCCTCAGCCTCCTGAGTAGCTGGAAATACAGGTGGGTGCCACCACACCCAACTAATTTTTAAATTTTTGTAGATCTCACTATGGGTCTCACTGTGTTGTCCATGCTGGTCTCAAACTCCTGGTCTCAAATGATCTTCCAGCCTCAGTCCCCCAAACTACTGGAATAACAAGTGTGCACTCAAGCAGTAATAAGGAGTCTTAATAAGGCATTAACACAAAAACTAATGTCTTATTTATTAAAAGTAGTAAAATGAAGAGTATTGACTTTTACCTTTTTAAAAATTGGGGGAAACATAGTTTTAGGAATCTCTGTGTATTCATCCATTTATTCAACAAACCTTGTCTTTTATTTATCTTTGGTTTTACTATGTACCAAACATGGCTGGGTACTACAGATTCATAAATGAAATACACAGAAACTTGTTCAGATAAACTCTGTTTCATGGTGGGGTGGGGCGGAGGGGGGAGCGCAGAAAAGAACAGGGTGACATATTTCTGTGTGATAGGCGCAATGGTGCAATCATGCCCATTGTGTAGTGGTAGCAGGGGGAGATGGCAACAACCCCATGCTGGAAGGGCCCAGAATGACTTGCTGGAGGAAATAAAGCTTAAGGTGAACTCAGAAGACTAGGAGTTCACCAGGCACAGGGGAGGAAAAACATTACTGGTGGAGGGATTAAAGAGTACTAGAGCTCAAGTGTGTTTAGGAAAATAAGAGAAGCTTGATACCACAATAGACATTCAACAAGAAAATAAGGCAAGTAGAATATTTTTATGTGTGAATATCTCTTCTTGTGGTCATCTCTAAGCTAAGTCATTTACATTCCCTTATTTCATGTAACCCACACACTGTCACCACATTGCCATATCTACAGATTTTACAGCCACAAAAACTAAGATTAGGTGAAATGTCAGAAGTCACATACCTAATAAGCAGTGGTACTCATATTTAAAACTAAGTCTGTGGAATCTCAAAGCCCATTTTTATAGCAATTAAACAATTCATAATCTATGAGAACAAAATCTATATTCTCTCCTAGATACAGACAGCTCTGCAATCATTTATTCAAAAAATACAAATTCAACTCCATGAGCTTAATAAGCACCAAGTATGCAAAGATGCATAACAGCCAGCTAGTTAGCTATGAAGCTAATGATAAAGGGTAGTGTTAGAAATATATATAAGCCCCTAACAAGTTGAAGATAAGGGTGGGAGAGAGAGAGAAAATAGTTCTAAGCTGACACAGGTCAGAGAAAACTTCCGAAAAGAAATGATGCTGCCTGGGCATGGTGACTCATGCCTGTAATCCCAGATAGCACTTTGGGAAGCCAAGGCGGAAGGATCACTTGAGCCCAGGAGTTTGAGACCACCCTGGGCAACATAGCAAGACCCCATCTCTACAAAAAATGTAAAAATTAGCCAGGCATACTGGTGCATGCCTGTAGTTCCAAGTACTCAGATGAGGCTGAGGTGGGAGGATGGCTTCAGCCCAGTCATTTAAGGTTACAGTGAGCCATGATTGCACCACTGGACTCCAGCCTGGGTGACAGGGCAAGACCCTGTCTCTTAAAATATATCTATATAAGGAAGAGTTAGGTAAAATATGATAGAAAAGTCATTGAAGACAGAAGGTGTAGAAACTGTGTGTTGTGTACATAGGATGATACAGGGTCTGTATTTTTTTAATGTGGAGGACAAGGCAGGGAGTGGTGAAAGATGAGGTTTGAGTGGTCAGCAAGCTATGGAGGCCCTGGAGACCATGTGTGCAAGGCTTGGATTCATCTTATAAGAAACAAGGAGCTATAGGAATTTAAACCAAAGACAGACTTATTCAGATCTAACCTTTAGACAGCAGACAAACAACAGCAGTTATGAAGCTTTGAAAATGTTTAGGCAAAAAATGATAATAGTGGAATCAGAAACAGAGAGAAACAGATTCAAAAACTATGTCAGTCATACAATGAGTAGGACTTGGTTGTTTTAATGTTGGAAATGAGGGAGAGGAAAGAGTGAAAGATAATTCTTAGATTTCTAGTTTGGGGCAATCATGTGATTTTGAAGGTTTTGTGTGCTCATGAACTTCATTAAGACTTATGGACTTCTGTACTTTTCGTGTGTATTATTAACAAATCATTTCACTGAATTGAAGTAATAACTTCTATACTCCATAGTCACTAAAAATGTTTTTTTAATTTTTGTAGAAAATCTCAAATTAGAGTTTTTAAATGGTTATTTAGTTAAAATATACTTTAAACCATATGGTCTTATCATTGATTATAACTATTTTTAGTGTCATAATAATTTTAATGATAAACATTGTGCTACATCAACCAAGTTTTCTTTTTTAAATAAACCAAATATTCTTATTTTCAACATATCTCTATTTTCTTTTCTTAGTTTCCAATATTATGAATTTAATTCTTGTTTTCAGTTTGGTGATGTTAGTCTCCTTCACTATCTCAGCCTAACACTCTGATATTTTCCATGCTTGTGACTTCTGAATATTTATAAAAGAGTTTTTTCTTTGAAACAAAATTGGCACAGTGTTGAAATTTCTTGAAGATGAGTTATAGGTACTTGAGGTTCTTTGTTACTATCATTTTGCCTTTACTTAATTTTTATAATCATTATGAAATATATAATACATGCATATTTTTGATATAGATAGATATAGTTAGATTATATTCAGGTAATTTAATTAAAAATATATAATCTATCCATGTGGATGACATGAATTTTCTTCATAGTTCTTGAAACAAGTCATCACTTTTAGATGTGTTCACTTCAATTGAAAAGTTTTAGAACCCACTTAGGTATGTGGTAGAGCTGACTGCAGTAAAAACATTGAGACCATCAAATTGCATTAAAGGATTTTTACAGTTGAAGAGCAAGTAATGGTTTTATCTGGGAAGATTATTAATAGATTTTTGAATGAACTCAAAGTCAATAAGGAATAAGGCATTAAGTGCAGAATAAATAAGTGAAAGTGGAAAAAATTTTAAAGGCTACATTTACGGAATATAGAATCACCAAATCTAGCTTTGGTGGAATGGTATTAAGTGAAATGGAAATTAAATAAGCTTTGGGCCATGTTGTGTGGAATGCTGAAAGTTTCCAGCAGAAGCTGTTATAATTACACGTTCATTTGGGAATGCTGATGTAATGATGTGGTATAAATGGAATTGAGAGAAGAAAATCTAGAGCAAGGCAAATCAGTATCGAGGCTCTTGTAACAATTCAAATAAAAATGATAAGGGCCTCAACTTGAGTTCTGGTGATGAAAAGGAGAATGGGAGTTGAGGGTGAGTGAGATAATGGAGCGCTGATATGTACTGTGATTGTCGATGGATTAGACCTGAAAGGGAGAAGGCATTTCAAGCTTTTGAAGGATCTTGTGGTCTGGATTGGGGAGCTGAGTCAACAGGGGAAGGTAGTTTTAGAAGGAAGGTAAATTCATCTGATGGACAAAGTTTCTGATCCCATAAAGCTTGGAGTTTTGTGGGAAGGTAAAGGAAATAAACGACTAACTTAGTAAACAAGCAAATCTGAGAAAGTGATAGGTAGGAAGAAATAATCAGATACAGGACGGGCGCAGAGGCTCACGCCCGTAATCCCAGCACTTTGGGAGGCTGAAGCGGGCGGATCATGATTTCAGGAGATGGAGACCATCCTGGCTTAACACAGTGAAACCCCATCCCTACTAAAAATACAAACAAATTAGCCGGGCGTGGTGGTGGGCACCTGTAGTCCTTGGGAGGCCGAGGCAGGAGAGTGGCGTGAACCCGGGAGGCGAAGCTTGCAGTGAGCCGAGATTGCGCCACTGCACTCCAGCCTGGGCCACAGAGCGAGACTCCGTCTCAAAAAATAATAATAATAATCATCATCATCATCATCATCATCAGACAGATAGAATGAAGCATTCTCAGAGGTAGAAATACACTTGAGATACAGTGGTCAAGAATCTCTTTGTCCAGGGGACAACCTGAACTGAAACCTAAAAGGCAATGAGAAGAGGAAATATCCTTCCTAGGGAAGTGAAGGGCAAGTGTGAATACTCTAGGGTGGAAATGAGTTTGATATGTTCAAAGATACAAACACCGGTCTGTCTGTCTAGAACATAGTGACAACAAATCAGGAGCCTTGAAAATGAGACATAGAGGCTGGCAGCAATCAGATCAGGGGAGTCCTTTTCGGCCTTAGTAAGGAGTCTGATTTCATACTTGCTTGATGCAAAGGCATTGAAGGGGTTTAAGAAGCAGCAGAGTGGAGTGGAAGGTTGTCTGTGTGACATGATCTGCTAACTGAAGCCACAGTTAGGATGAGATGCCTGGGGGAGAGACTAAAAGAGAAAGCTTGGTAAGTATATGACTGTATTTAGGCAGCAAGGAAGAAAGGGAAAGGTCGAAGATATAGGACAGGAAGCAACAGGGTACTAATACACAGTCCCCCAAAGAGGAGGAAGTCTGCCAAAGGAGAGAGTGGTGCAGTGAGGTCAAATGTCAGATGAGACCAAGAGTTTGAAGGGGCACTGTATTCAGAGGTGTCATCTTATTTCTCATTCACAACACGATTTAGAGTCAACTTTAATTATTCAGTGAAGGAATACATTTAGTCCAAGGCTCTACACATCCCATGGTGGATGGCATTAGCACTTGCATAGAAGATATATATTTTTTTAATTTTTCATTTTTTTTTAGGACACAATCTCACTCTATCACCCCAGTAGGAGTGCAGTGGCATGGTCATAGCTCACTGTAGTCTCAATCCCCTGGGCTCAAGCAATTCTCCCTCCTCTGCCTCCCAAAGCCCTAGTATTACAGGCATGAGCCACTGCACCTGATCACATAGAATTTTTTAAATGTGGGAACTGGATCTGTACTTATAAACACTAAAGGAACGATTTTTAAATATGCACTTTTCTGTTTTATTTTGTACAAGGATTTCTTCCAAAGTTTCACGATTTTGACTAATAGAGTAATTCCTATAAACTTCTGTCTTATCTTACAGAACCTCTTTAGGAACCGCAATGCAAATTAAAAAAGAAAACAAAAAACCTAACCCTAAAGTCCGGTTTACTGCCTGACCCTGAAGTAGACATTGGTTATGCAGCAATGAGTAAGATAAGCACTGCCCTTCACCCTCTGAACTTGCCATCTAGTGGGGAAGAAATGTGAACAAGGAAAAGAGCAGGGAGCAAAGGGAGAGGTTAACAAGGGCTTATGTCCTGGAGTGGGGAGGCCTTCAGGTGAATGGGCATTTAAACTCATATCTGAGAAATGTTTAAGAGTTCTGAGGAATGCTGGGGATGAAATTGTGGGGAGGAGAATCTGACAGTTTCTGCCTGGCCAGACTGTAGTCCCTAGTTGTTCAGTCAAACACTAATCTAGATGTTGCTCTGAGAAGCTTCAGCTCTGCTTTTAAGGCCTTTCAACTGATTGAATCAGACACATCCAGATTATCTAGAATAAGCTCCCTCACTTAAGGTTGCTAATTGTGGTCTTAATCACATCTACAAGATACCTTCACAGAAATACCTAAGTTGATGTTTGATTGAATAATGGGAAACTCTAGCCTGGCCAAGTTGACCCATATAATTGACCATCACAGAGATTTTTCCAGAAAAGAGAGCATGTGTCATGCAAATATATTGTAATAATGAATTTTCAATCTTTATTGGATTATTCTATATTATAAATCATTCTTATTGATTAGCTAGTAAGGCTTAACCCTATGTTTGAGTTGCCCTATTTGTCTGTCAATAATTATTTAATTTTTACAATATTCCTATGGGTAATCTTTTCTTATTCTTCAAATTCCTGAGGTTCATAATACTAGTACAGGGTATATAGCTCTAAGCATTAACAGGCAGTAAGGAAATGGTAGAACCTTTTTTGAGATGGAGTCTTGCTCTTTCACCAGGCTGGAGTGTAGTGGCACGATCTCAGCTCTCTACAACCTCCGCCTCCTGGGTTCAAGTGATTCTCCTGCCTCAGTCTCCCGAGTAGCTGGGACTACAGGCATGTGCCACCATGCCCAGCTAATTCTTGTATTTTTAGTAGAGATGGGGTTTCACCATGTTTGGACAGGATAGTTTTGATCTCTTGACTTCATGATCCGCCCATCTCAGCCTCCCAAAGTGCTGGAATTACAAGTGTGAACCACCACGCCCAGCCAGAACTTTTTCTTAATTACCTGTGTAAGACCCTTCACATATTAACAAACTTTTCTGATATCCTAAAATGAAGCATGTTACACTGAATGTCAAGTACTAATGAGTTACAAATTAGTTATAAACATGATATTTATATAACTAGAATAATAGACCAGTTTCTATCATAAAGTCAGATTATCTTAAATTTACTATCTTCTATTTCATGATTTCTTTTTATAAGTAAAAAGATTTCATTGAAATGTAAAGTGTAGCTTCCACTATAGTAGCTAAGACAGTCTCAGCAAATAGAAGGTGATCAACCAGTATTGATTTTTAAGCAAAATGTGAGAAATATACTGAACTATGTTAGTTCAAAGTCAGAGGTCACAGACATGAGGACATTAGGGCATTGGAAAATAAGAGAAAAATGATATAAAGGCAGGAAGAATTAAAGAAATGTTACACATTATACTTATAAGTACCACGGTCTGTAAACACAGGTTTTAATGGAGACATCAAGTGATTTTTTTATAGAGTCAGTATCACTGATTTGGGAGAGTTGCATTTAATGAAGAGACTTGTAGTTATTCTAAGCTGAAGTAATAGGTTGCATGTGGGAATATTTTATTTCTCCATCTCTTAATTTGAATAAAAGCTCAAAAAGCTGAAAAAATAGGAATCAACCATAATCTAGGATTTGAAAATTCTGTTTCAAATAAAGGTTAAAGTCTCCCATAAAGCCCTCTAGTTCTTTTCCCCAGAAGTAAAGACTGTCAATATTTGTGTGCATCAGCTTCTAGGTTTTACCTTATACTTCTTGTAGTGTGTGTGCGTGTGTGTGTGTGTGTGTGAGATTGTGTGTGTGTGAGAGGGAGATACAGCCACTTACACACACACACACACACACACACACTCCCTTTCTCTCTCATTCTCTTTATTTTTTTTCTGCATTTTTAAAAATTTGTAATTTCTGTGGGTATATACATTTATGGGGTATACATTTATGGGGTGCTTGAGATGTATTGATTCAAGAAAACAATGCAAAATAATTACATCAGGGTAAATGGAGTATTCCTTACCCCAAGCATTTATTCTCTATTTGTTACAAGCAATGCAATTATACTCTTTTAGTTATGTTGAAATGTATAATAAATTTTTGTTGACTGTGGTCACCCTGTTCTGCTATCAAATACTAGATCTTGTTCATTTTATCTAACTATATTTTTATACTCGTTAACTCTACCCCCTCCTGCCCTCTCCCTCACTACCCTTCCCAGCTTCTGATAACCATCACTCCATTCTCTTTCTCTGTGAGTTCGATGGTTTTACTTTTTAGCTCCCACAAATATGTGTGAACCTGTGAATTTTGTCTTTCTGTACCTGGCTTGTTACACTTAATATAATCTCCACCAGTTCCATCCATATTTTTGCAAATGACAGAAACCCTCTTTTTTATAACTAAATACCATTCAGTCATTAAAAAAAATCTTTTTTATAGATTGCAGTTTTCATTGGATTTCTGTAATGATCAATGGTGTTGAGCACCTTTTCATATATCTGCTTGCAGGCAGTTTACAAATGGGTACTTTGAAAATGCAGTAGATGTACACAATGGAGTACTATTCAGTCATTAAAAAAGTACTTTTAAAAAGTGTACTTTAAAAAAGTATTTTTTAATGACTGAATAGTACTCCATTGTGTATATCTACCACATTGTGCATATCTACCACATTTTCTTTATCCATTCATCTGCAGATGGACACTTAGGTTGCTTTCGAATCTTGGCAATTGTGAATAGTGCCACATTAAACATTGGAGTGCCAATATCTCTTCGATATACTGATTTCCTTTCTTTTGAGTATACTTAGCTGTGGGATTGCTGGATTGCCTGGTAGTTCTATTTTTAATTTTTTGGGGAACCTCCAAACTGTTCTCCGTAGTGGTTGTACTAATTTACATTCCCCCCAACAGTGTATGAGTGTTCTCTTATCTCCACATCCTTTCCAGCATTTGTTATTGCATGTCTTTTGGATAAAAGTCATTTTAACTGGAGTGAGATTACATCTCATTGTACTTTTGATTTGCATTTCTGTAGTGATCAATGGTGTTGAGCACCCTTGCATATACCTGCTTGCCATTTGTGTGTCTTCTTTTGAAAAATGTCTTTTCAAATCTTTTGCTGATTATTTAATGAGATTATTACATTTTTTTTGCACAGTTTGAGCTCCCTGTCTCTTCTAGTTATTAATCTCTTGTCAAATGGGTAGTTTGCAAATGTTTTCTATCATTCTGTGGGTTGTCTCTTCACTTTGCTGATTGCTTCCTTTGCAGCGCAGAAGCTTTTCAACCTGTTGTGAACCCATTTGTCCATTTTTGCTTTGGTTGCCTGTGCTCGTAAGGTATTATTCAAGAAATCTTTGCCCAGGCCAGTGTCCTGGAGAGTTTCCCCAATGTTTATTTTTAGTGATTCCATGGTTTGAGGTCTTAGATTCAATTCTTCACTCCACTTTTTATTCAATTTCTGTATATGGTGAGAGATAGGGGTCTAGTTTCCTTCTTCTGCCTATGGATATCCAGTTTTCTCAGCATCACTTATTTAAGAGATGGTCCTTTCTCCAGTGTACATTTCTGGCACCCTTGTCAAAAATGAATTCACTGTAGGTGTATGAATTTGTTTCTGGGTTTGTTCTTCCATTTCATTAGTCTGTGTGTCTGTTTTTATGTCAGTACCATGCTGTTTTGGTTACTATAGCTCTATAATATAATTTGAAATCAGATAATGTGATTTCTTCAGTTTTGTTCTTTTTGCTCAAGAGAGTTTTGGCTATTCTGGGTCTGTTGTGGTTCCATATAAATTTTGGCTTTTTTTTTTTTCTATTTCTGTGAAGAATGTCATTGGTATTTTGATAAGGATTGCATTGAATCTAGATTGCTTTGGGTAATATGGACATTTTAACAATATTGGTTCTTCCAATCCATGAACATGGAATATCTTTCCATTTCTGTGTGTCCTCTTCAATTTCTTCTATCAATGTTTTACAGTTTTCATTTTAGAGATATTTCACTTCTTTAATTAATTCCTAATGATTTTATTTTATTTGTAGCCACTGTAAATGGGATTATTTACTTGACTTCTTTTTCAGATTGTTTGCTATTGGCATACAGAAATGTTACTGATTTTTGTATGTTGACCTTATCGTGCAACTTTACTGAATTTGTTTATTAGTTCCAATAGTTTTTTGATGAAGTCTAGGTTTTTCCAAATATGTGATCATATCATCTGCAAACAGGGATAATTTTACTTCTTTCTTTCCAGTTTAGATGCCCTTTATTTTTTTCTCTTCTCTGATTGCTCTAGCCAGGACTTCTAGCACTATGTTGACAAACAGTGATGAAAGTGGGCATCCTTATTGTTTTCTAGATCTTAGAGGAAATGCTTTCAGATTTTTCCCATTTAGTATAATACTAGCTGTGGGTTTGTTGTATATTACTTTTAGTGTGGTGAGGTATATTTCCTCTATACTCAGTTTGTTTTAGGGTTTCTATCCTAAAGGATGTTGAATTTTATCAAATGGGTTTTCAGCATCATATGTTGTTGATTTTCATTCTCTTGATAGGATGTATCACATTGATTTGTGTATGTTGAACTATCCTTGAATGCCTGGGATAAATCCCACTGGGCCATAATGAATTATCTGTTTAATGTGTT
>NW_012113475.1:7141175-7145411 GCF_000951035.1 Colobus angolensis palliatus | reverse complement strand
TTGTTTGAAGTTTTTCTACTTTTCAGATGTAGGCACTTAAAGCTATAATTTCCTCTTAATATTGTTTTTGCCATATCCCATAGGTTTTGGTATGTTGTGTTTCCATTATCATTTGTTTCAATAAATTTTTACATTTACTTTTTAATTTCTTCATTGACCCACTGGTTGTTCAGGAGCATATTGTTTAATTTCCATGTGTTTATACAGTTTCCAAGATTCCTCTTGTTATTTATTTCTAGGTTATTCCATTGTGGTCAGAGAAAATACTTGATATAATTTTAATTTTTTAATTTTTTAAGACTTATTTTGTGGCATAACACATGGCCTTTCCTTGAAAATGATCTATGTGCTGAAGGGAAGAATGTGCATTCTGTAGCTATTGAGTGAAATTTTCTGTAAATATCTATCAGGTCCATTTGGTCTATAACGTAGATTAAGTTTGGTGTTTCTTTGTTGGTTTTCCATCTGGATGATCTGTGCAATGCTGAAAGTAGGGTGTTGCAGTTTCCAGCTTTAATTGTATTGGGGTCTACCTCTTTAGCTCTAATAATATTTGCTTTATATATTATATTTAAGTGCTCTGGTGTTAGATGTACATATATTTACAATTGTTAATGTCCTCTTGCTGAATTGACCCATTTATCATTTTATAATGACTTACTTTCTCTCTTTATATAGTTTTTGTATTGAAAAATGTATTTTGCACAATTATTCCTACTCTTTTTGGTTTCCAGTTGCATGGAATATCTTTATCCATTCCTTTATTTTCAGTCTATGTGTTCTTTTATAGGTGAACTGTGTTTCTTGTAGGCAACAGATCATTGGGTCTTGTTTTTTGTTTTGTTTTATAATCCATTCACTTACTCTGTGTCTTTTGATTGAGGAGTTTAATCAATTCATAGTCAATATTATTATTCACAAATAAGGACTTACTCCTGACATTTTGTGATTTGTTTTCTATTTGTTTTGCAATCATCTTATCTTCCTTCTTTCCATCCTCCCTGTCTTCCTTTTAGTGAAGGTTTTTTCTTCAGGCGGCATTTTTTAATTTCTTTGTTTTTTATTTTATTTTGTGTATCTGTGTATGTTTTCTGATTTGAGTTTATCATGAGGCTTGTAAATGATATCTTGTAATCCATTATTTTAAACGAATGACAACTTAACACTGACTACATAAATAAATAAGCAAACAGAAAACTAATAAAAACTCTACACTTTAACTTTGTCCCTCCACTTTTTAAATTTTTGTTGTTTCTATTTATTCTTTATTGTGCTGTCTATGTCTTGAAAAGTTGTTGTTATTATTTTTGATCAGCTGATCTTTTAGTCTTTCTACTCAAGATATGAGTAGTTTACACACCAGAATTATAATGTTATAATATTCTGTGTTTTTCATGTACTTGCTATTACCAGTCAGTCTTGCACCTTCAGATAATTTCTTATTGCTCATTAACATTTTCTTTCCAATTGAAGAACTCCTTTTTGCATCTCATGTAGGGCAGGTCTGGTATTGATAAAATCTCTCAGCTTTTGTTTGTCTGGAAAGTCTTTATTTCTCCTTTATGTTTGAAGTATATTTACTCTTGATGTACTATTCTAGGAAAAGAAGACTTTTTCCTTCAGCACTTTAAATATTTCAGGCCACTCTATCCTGGCCTGTAAAGTTTCCACTGAGAAGTCTGCTGCCAGGTGTATTGCAGCTCCATTGTATGTCATTTTTTTCTCTTGCTGCATTTAGGATCCGTACTTTATCCTTGAATCTTTGGGAGTTTGATTATTAAATGTCTTGAGGTAGTCTTATTTGAATTAAATCTGCTTGATGTTTTGTAGCCTTCTTGGACTTGAATATTGATATCTTACTCTAGGTGTGGGATGTTCTCTGTTATTATCCCTTTGAATAAACTTTCTACCTTAATATCTCTCTCTACCTCCTCTTTAAGGCCAATAACTCTTAGATTTGTGCCTTTGAGGCTATTTGCTAGTTGTGGTAGATGTGCTTCGTTTTTTCTCATTCTTTTCTAATTTGTCTCTTCTGACTCTGTGTTTTCAAATAACCTGACTTCAAGCTTATTAGTTCTTTCTTCTGCTTCGTTAATTCTGCTTTTAAGAGACTCTGATGTACTCTTCATTATCTCTGTTGCATCTTTCAGCTCCAGAATTTCTGCTTGTTTTTAATTATTTCAATTTCTTTGCTAAATGTATCTGATAGAATTCTGAATTCCTTCCCTATATCTTAGATTTCATTGAACTTCCTCAAAGCAATTATTTTGAATTCTGTGAAAGATCACATATCTCTGTCTCTCCAGCATTGGCCAGTGGTGTTTTAATTTGCTTGGCATGGTCATGACTTTTTGGATGACCTTGATACTTGTGGATGTTTGTTGGTGTCTGTGCATTGAAGAGTTATAATCTAAGTTTTTGGTCACTCCAGCCATATGTGCATTAGGTGGCATCCCAAGCCCAATAACACTGTGAATCTTGCAGACTCATAGAGGTATCACCTTTGTGGTCTTAGATAAGATCTGGAAGAATTCTCTGGATTACTAGGCAGAGACTTTTGGTCTCTTCCCTTACTTTCTCCCAAACAAGCAGAGTCTCTTTCTCTGTCTACTGAGCTGCCTAGAGCTTGAAGAGGAGTGACATAAGCATCCCTGTCTCTACCCATCACTGGGACTATGCTGGGTCAGACCTGAATCTAGCACATACTGGGTCTCACCCAAGGCCCATGGTAGCCACTGCCTGGCTATCATCTATGTTCTCTCAAGGCCCTAGGACTCTAGCAGCAAAACCAGCCAGGCCTTTGTTCTTCCCTCCAGAGAAGCAAGTTGTCTCCAGCCCTGTGCGCATCCAGAGAAAACATCTAGGAGCCAACGCCTAGAGTCAGAAACCTTAAGAATCTACCTGGAACTCTATTCTGCTGTGGCTAAACTGGCATCCATGCCACAAGACAAAGTTTCTCCCATTCTTCCATCTCCTTTCCACCATCAGAGGAGACTTTTTCCACGGCCACTGCCACCCCAGGCAACAGCAAGTACTGCTTGACTACCACCAATGTTCACTTCAGGCCCAAGGGCTCTTTAGTCAGCTTGTGGTGACTCTTCCTTCAGGGCAGTGGGCCCCCCTTTGGCCCAGGGAAGGTTCAGAAATGCCATCCAAGAACCAAGGCCTGGAATTTGGAACCTCAAGGGATTCATGTGGTTCTCTGTCCCACTGTGGCTGAGTTGGTACTTAATGTGCAAGACAAAGTCCCTTTTATTCTTCCCTCCCTTTTTCTCAAGCAGAAGGAGTCTCATCCCAGCCCACTCTCACTACAGCTGGGAATGTGCTCAATCTGAAGCCATCTGAAGCCAGCACAATTCTGAGTCTCACTCTGGAACCACCGCATGTACTGCCCGGGTATTGCTGCTGATTATTCAGAGCCTAAGGTCTCTTTAGTCAGCAGGTGATTAATTCTGCCAGGACTTGGTCCTTCCCTTCAAGGTAGTAGTTTTGCTTCTGGTCCAAAGTGGCTCTAGAAATGTCGCCTGGCAGCTATGGCCTAGAATATGGGCCTCAGAACTGCCCGGTACCCTATCCTACTGTGCCTGAGCTGGTAGCTAAGGGACAAAAGAAAGTCCTCTTTACTCTTCCCTCTCGTCTCCTCAAGCAGAGGGAAGGAATGTCTCCTATAAGCTGTCAGCTGTGCTGCCCATAGTTAGGGAAGAGGTGGCACAAGCACTCCCTTAGCCACCCTGGCTGGTATCTCACTAGGTAGCATGTTCCCCAAGTCCACTGGTTCCGACCCTGGCATAGAACCATTATTTGCCCAAGAACTGCAGTCTCTGTGGCCTGGACTGCCTTTCAAATTTATTTAGGACCCTAGAGGCTTTAGCCCATGGTTGCAAGGCTTAATAGAACTCAGGTTCTGACTGTAAGGATGGGTGACTCCCCTCTGGCTAGGGCAGTATAAATGCTACCTCTGTGGGCCCCAGCTGAATTCTGCCCCATTTTGTTTTCTGCTGTGACTGCTTTCTGGCACTCTGTTACAATGCAAAGTTGCACAAGCACTGCTCTCTTCCTCCCTCAAGGACACAGATTCTCTCTGCACACCTCACAGCTACTGCTAGGAGTTGGGAAAGTGGTGACATTAACAATTCAAGACTGTCTTTCCTACATTCTTCAGTGCGTTTTTCAGTGATAGGAAGTTAAAACCGGGTACTGTGATCACTCACCTGAGTTTTGGTTCTTATGAAGGTG
>NW_012113475.1:7111170-7140640 GCF_000951035.1 Colobus angolensis palliatus | reverse complement strand
GTATTTACATTTTCATGTCATTCTGTCTGTAATATGGATTCCAACAAGTGGGATAGCTTATTTGGAGATATGCAGAGACTTAATGTTACTTATATTGTCAAATTATATCTTCTGTGATACCCATTTACACTCCAGCCAGTATATGCAATTGCACATTTTTTCACCTCCTCATCAATCATTCAGTATTTTTTAGCTAATCTGGTAAGCAAAAATTTTATTTTGCAAAAAACATTATATTACATTTATTAAATTATTTGAAAAAGGAGGTAAAGTTGTTTTTGTGAAAATGTTTACTAAGAGCACACCATAGACTACATGGCAGAGGTAGAGATGATAGGCAGGAAAACACTTAGGAGGATAGATTAATTAATAAAAGTCAGAGATCATGAAGGTTTAAGGAGGCAGAAAAAGGTGCCTCTTTTTCAGAGTTAAGTGGATATCAACTAGCACATTAGCTATATATTGTTATTACTAATGTATGGGCATGATTTGGCAAGTATTTCTTTAAAAACAAAAGAAAGTTTGTTTTGAAGTTAGAAATCATTCAGTACTTCCAAGTTGTGTAATACATTTAAGGCATTATGTATTCAATGACTTGAATTTAAATGATGAATCCATTAATATATTGCTTGAAATATAGACCATAGTCTTTGTCTTCCTGAGGATATTTTAATCAAAATATTAAAAGTAAGCTGGAGTCTCATTCAAATAGTTAATTTCAGCTGCCTTTTGTTGTAATATATCATGAATTATCTCTCTGATGGATGGGTAGCCAAATGCAGATAAAATTAGCTTTGCAGTCATTCATTTTAAATTGCTCTCGAATCACTTGGAAGTAAATTCCATTTCAGAAGAATACGCTTTAAGTCTCAGACAAAGAGATAATGGTCCTATATTTTATGATATAAGCAATAATAGTTTAAGTCTTATGATTCAGAAATATAGAAACTTATGTATTAAGTTGATGAAAATTAAGGCTTGATATATAGCAATAAAACCAGCAACCTAAAGCTCCCCAGATTGATGTTCATAGCATAATATTTTCCTGTGAAGAATTAGGTGGAATGAGAGTCTATAAAAATAATATATGGTGAATAGCTTTCTCTTCTTGGATATAAATGAAAAAGCAAAAGCCTATGTGAGAACAGAAAAAAGGAAATACTGAGATTTATTGATATCAAGATAAAAATGGTACTACTGTTGGAATGTCAGTATTGAGTAATAGTAGAAAGTGGAAAATTAAGTCAAATATTGGAGGAGGGTAAAAGGAATAATAACGTTACATCTAAATCAAAAAAATGTTAAGTTAATACTGAATTCAATGTACAGAACAAAAGCAACTCTGGAAATTTACCTTGTTAATTTGAATGAACTACAAGTACAAAACTTGTTTCACAACTTAATTAGTCAAGTTATTTTGCCCAGATAGCACGATGCAGTCAATACCAGTAGCTGGGGTGTGCATTTATAGAAAATGTAATAATTTGGGATACCTGTGGCATGTTGCCAGAAATAAGTTCGCAGTCTAAAGTTACTGTTCACAGACTGAATTCCTATTGTCACCCTAATATCACTCCTTCAGATATTTATATTAAGAAATAAAGTGGTAAGAGGATGTACTCACTGATGTCCTTGAAGAAAAAAAATCAATTTTTTTTATAGCTTCAAGTTTTGCAGCATGACCTTAATAGTATCATAAAGCTGGGTTTTTTTGTGTGTGGGTGGGTGGGTTTTTTTTCTAGTATGGTAATATGAATTGCATGAAAGGTACTGATCTCAGTAAACAGTCTACCACCTCAGGGTGGAATCACAAACTTTCTTATCCCCATGGGTTCAGCAGTCCTTTAATGCCCTGAAAAAGTAAAAATTTTAGCATGGCAGGATTTTACTTATTTTGGATCAGAGCCCCTTTGATGGGCACTAGGGATCATCCAAAGGAAGGCCACAAACACATAAAGTCACACACCTTCCCTTGCACACCATTGCAAATACACTTGCTTAGAGAATTGATATGAGTCTGAGATTCTCAGTCTGAACAATTATGCATGCTTTCCTTTAGAAAATATCTAATTACCACAAGAAGCTGGGAAAAACAAACTAAGTTCCAAAATGAATATCCAATAATAAAGATGCAATTTCAGTTTTCAGACTTTCCATGAAGTGACATGCTCATTTAACTGACATTTGTAGACAGGGCTGGCTTCACGGGTATGTGACCTCTGCTGTCACACAGGACCAGTGTTTGGTTTAATGTTCTGCTGTCACCATCTCAGAAATCTTAATAAATTTTTAACCAGGGATCCTGAATTTTCATTCTGCATTGGGCCACACAAATTTTGTTGCCAGTCCTGTTTGTAGATATTTCTATTCTTAAAACATCTTATAATTGTAAATGAATCTGAGGCACTATAAACTCTAAAATCCTTTGTGAATCTCTTAGAAATGACCAAAGTTGCCATTAGTATAATATTCATGCATTTGTAAGATTTTTGTTGACCCCATATAATGTGCTAGACTTATGGAAAATGAAAATGAAAACAATATAGCCCCTGCTTTCAAAGAGTTTCATTTCATTTCTAGTGTTAGGCATTTGTTATATATTTCTAGTTTTTTGAAAATTGGTAATAGTCTTATAAAACGAATTACAAAACTGAAAAGTAGATTCCTCCACTTGTATGACTGGCAAATGCATTGCACAGAGGAGCTAAATATTCATGTAGGATAAATGGTATTTGTAGCTGATCACTTTTTATCTTTAAATACACGTAGCTATAGCCATGCTGGATGTTTAAATAAGTTTTCATCTATTATTTTAGTTGAAGAGAATTGGCTTGCTTGTTTGATTTTCAAAACTTTCTCTAGAAAAGAAAAAATTAGGATACAGTTTCATAAAAAGATGATTTCTAAAATAACACTGTATCTGAGAATTACTGCTGAAACTTAACAGTTTTGTATGGAGCAAGAATCAGAAAGTGTTCTTTCAGTATGTTTAACTTGATAGTGGGACCAACTTCCATGGCTGAGTAAGGTACCCAGGTCATATATTGTATGTGGAGAAGGTGAGGGTTTCACAACAGTGGTGAGCCTACTGATAATCAACTTATTTGCATTTTATCATATCTGTCCCACTGTACGTATCTACTAACCCAAGGTCTTGAATTTTCTATATTAATATCATTCTCAACAACTGAATGGAGTAATAGAAGTGATATGCCATATTGCCTGTAACAGGAATTCATCCAGGGCATAGGCTTGAATTTACTTTGTGAATATTATAGGAACTCTTAATAAGCTAATATGCTGGGGTTGGCCAAGGCATCTCTCTAGACCAACTTTTAAGAGATTGGTTCTGCTGGAACTATAATGATACGTAAAAGAAAAACTGGATTTATTAAATTAAAACATTTCTAATGATAGAAATCTTCCTTAATAAGTTGTATTTTCAAGTGTTAACAAACGTCTTGAAAAATCAATCCTGTGTGAAACCTCAAACCAAGATATAGGTTCATTTCTCTTTACTTGTTGTGATCATGTTGTCTTAAAAGTCAAAATTAAGGAAATACAAAGTTAGTTTGCCCATACATTGTCTAAATATATTGTTATTACTTTTTTCCAGCGCTTAACAGAGCTGCTTTTGACTTTAAAATGTGTGACTTTTTTGCTTCCATTTGTCTTTTCAGTAGTTTACAATAAAATAATCAGAAGAAAGAGATATATGCTTTGGCAAGGCAGAGTAATCAGTTTTTAGTGCCTATAAAGTTTTTCTCTAGCATGTGAACATATAAATACTTTTGCTATATTACTTAATAAAGTAAGGTTGTATACAATCATCTCTATCTTGCAATCATTCCTTTTCAAGTTTTACCTTCTGAAACAATGGCTGAAAAATTTATTATACTTTGCATGCTTAAATAAATATAGTTATTAAATACATTCACATGTTTTTGTGTGTACAAACATAGTTAAAAAATAAAATCTAGTTGACCGTCTGCCTTCATGAATAGTAATAATTAAAAACAATAGCTAACTTCTATAGAATTTGAGTCATGTTTTTTGGAGCTTTTTTGATTATCAGCACTGTCCATCATCACATATAATAGTAAGTGCTTTAGAAAAAAAAATTGGATAAGACCTTCAAGACATCAGTTTCATGCTGATGGATTTGTCAATAGTTCAGTTCCTCATCCCTTTGCCTTTCTGAGTTATGTTTATTTAAGCAGTCTTGAATGTTCTTGCATATTGACTAAAGGAACTGCAATTGATGGAAACAAGGTTATTCTTTAGTAAGCTGACAATTTTGGTCCTTGATGTTCAACAATGGAAAAACTAGAAGTGATGCCCTGCCAAAAGAAAGCAAATTAAGGAGGTAAAGTGAGAAAAAATATCTAGGTATAGGAAACAATATTTACATTTCAGTGTCATAAATTTACTACTGTGGGCAGCTTTGAATGCTAGTTTTGTCCAGTGATGCAAGTGAAGTCAATTTTTACTGCAAAATAGATTAGCAGAGACTGGACATCATTACTATTTGACAGCTATCTTATGACTTGAATGAAAAAGTTCCAAGCCAGCTTTCTTAGTGGACAGATAGATGTCCACTATACCAATGGCTATCTTCCAACACAGGGCAACAACTGAAGGAGAAATAAAATGACTTTCAAGACAACATGTGAGCAACCAGCCTTTAAGTACCAATACCATACTCTATACTACTGAATAAAAGTACATTTAAAGAACTTGTAAAAATTTTTAATTTTGACATCAGAGTTTTCACATGATGTGTTTGTAACCAATTTGGGGAATTAGTAATAGCTTTATTCTCCTCTGTCCCAGTTGGAAGCTTATTATTAGGCTGAACTTATTTATGGTGTATTGAAAAGACTGTTTTTACCTTGACTGTTGTACAACACAAGAATAGGTTTTTATTATACAAAGCACTTTTATTATTACTTTTTTATTTTGAATCATGCAGAATCCAGGTTTAAAATGTATCTCAAAGTGTGCAAACTATCTAAAGTGGTTTTTAAATTTTGGGTTGAATGAATATTTCACACAATGACATCTTTTGAAAATAACAACAGATTTGAGTTTGAATGTAAAGATCCTTAATTAAAGTTTCTAATATTTCTGCTCATCTCCTTGCAAAGGATGTAAACTTTATCTATGAGCCTTATGCTTTTCAAAGAAATGTTTCCAATGAAGTTGCTCTTGCTTTTGTCTGCTCTCAAGAGTGACACTCTATAATAGGAAATGTAGTGATACTTTGGGAAGATCATGGTTTTTAATTGAGATACACATGAATTCCAGTTTCAGCTCTGCTATTTACTACCTATGTGCTCAGGGCAACTTATTTATCCTCCCTGATGTTGAGTTTCGCTGTGTATAGAAATGGGAATAATAATCCATATCCTTAGTTAAACGACCAGTCAATAGATCTAACATACTGCCTAACACACAGCAGGCATTCAAATCCCTTAATTACTGCATTTATAAGTCACTATTTTTACACGACTAGCAAGTAAAAGGCAAGTTGTTACAATGTGTTAACCATTTTCCACTTTCTTCTTGTTTCTCAGACGACGACTTTTTTCATGAACTCCCAGAAACTTTTCCTTCTGATCCACCTGAGCCTCTGCCACATTTCCTTATTGAGCCTGAAGAAGCTTATATTGTGAAGAATAAGCCTGTGAACCTGTACTGTAAAGCCAGCCCTGCCACCCAGATCTATTTCAAGTGTAATAGTGAATGGGTTCATCAGAAGGACCACATAGTAGATGAAAGAGTAGATGAAACTTCCGGTGAGTTTTCCATTGCATTTGCATTGCAGTTCAAGATTCAGTTACTCACTACTCTAGCCTGGGGCCATACTATAATTTCAGTTAGTAGAATGGAAAATGGAGTTATTCTTTGACAAAAAGTTTTGAATTGGTTGGTTAAGATTTGGTGATCTTGTTTCATGCGTTGAAAAGTAAAATGGTGTGAATAAATCTTGACTTGATTCCTGTTGGACTACATGAAATTAAAACATAGTTCATACTTAAGAAGATACATAATGCGAATTAATAGACTGACAATGTTAAATGCCCTAGCAAATAATATTCTTGAATTGCACTTGCGTGGTAGTCAGATCTAAATATCCTGAGATCTGGGAAGCATTTTTAACTAGGATAAATTGAACGTGTTTACATTACTGTCTTATGTTAATCCATGTGTGTAGTTTGCCCTTGTATTTGTTAAAGATTTGTAAATGTCGTAGATTCAAAGTATCTTATACTCATAACTTACATCCAAAAGTGAATCCTAACTTCCTAACTCTTATCTAAAATTAAATTGAGGGTGATTCAGAACAGTGATAGTGTAGGATCCATGAACAGAAGAAATGGTAATTGTAGCCCTTTCTCAGAGGGTCTTGATCTGATTATCTTTGCCCCTGGCATGGTTAAAACTCCTGACTTTGTTGCTCTGTAAATATCATCCTTAAAGATAAAATACTAAAGGCAAAGAAAGGATGAAATAGATTCTAATAACCTGTGGGATTTCAATTAGATATAAAGGAAACTTTCTTGATAGCAATTTTCTGCTACACAATGGATAAGTTAGGGTGGTTGTAGAATCTCCTGGAGTTCTTTTAAATTGGAAACATATATATCTTTCCATGGTAGTATAAGTGTTTTTGCTCTCCAGCAGAGACAATAACTCTTTGAACTTTCAGATATCTTCCAGACTTATGATTTTGTAATGTTGACATATATTTAAGTATTAATACTTTATTGTTCAACATTTTCAAGCCAAAGAATATCAAGCATGACAAAAATTGAAGCATTTAAATATCTTTGTTATTCTTCATAGATGTCTTTCTATACCAAAATGGATACACATGTTCAAAATCCAAATTGTAAATAATTCATATTTGTGCCCAAGGGTTGGATTAACCAGAGACAAGTAGAGACCAGCACTTGAGGGTTCTACTTTCTACTTTCAAGGTCTCCAACAAAGTAAATAGCATACTGAGGTGACAGAACATAAAGAAACAGAACTGACTATGAGAGGACTGAGAAGAGGCAACTTTTTAAAAAGCATGTGGGGCATCTTCTTTATAACATAAATGGTCTTTGGAAAATCAGGCGGCAACTCTACATAATTGCTTGTCAATTTGTGAATCAATATACTCACTGAATGCAAGCTGATGACTGCAGATACAACTGGGTATCCAATTGTAGGGTAGCTTACTTCAGGGAATTGTCCCACCTCTTGGTCTAATTACTCAGAAAATAACTCCACCAGATGTCTTCAAAATCTCAAGTGGATTCAGTTTTATTTGTTTCAGCTCACGTATTTGTATAGATTTCAAACAAATAAGCTTTAATGATAAAAGGAAAGAGAAAGAAATCACAAAAGCTCAAATATGTCACAACATATTCAGGCTTATCTTTACTAAAATAATGAAATGCCTATATAGGAAGATTATAAATAGAAACAAAGCTATTCTAATATTGAATGCTTCTAACAATTTCATGCTATATTGGTAACACACCCATATACACATATACACATATATTGAGAGAGATTTCCTTTCTGTAAAGCCCTTATTTTTTATAATTACAAAATTAATTAATATTACATACATCAATGATTAAGACTACCTTTTAAATTAACTATAAACTAAAATAGTTTGCATGTTTTCATTTAAATTCAGGAGAGACAGATGAGAACTAAGGGACGATTTAAGAAATTCAATACTTTCTCAGTTCTCCTGAGATTCAGGAATGGAGTGAAATACAATATAGCTTTATTGGGAGCTTTCATTTTCATCCAAAACTTTACAAAAAAAAAAAAAAAAAAAAAGCCAGCATCCAGCCAAAAGCTAACACACTAGACTCATGTAAGTATTACCTTTAAAGTTAGGAAAAACTTGGTGGGAATGTAAATTAGTACAACCTCTATGGAAAACAGTATGGAGATTTCTCAGAGAACTAAAAATAGAACACCATTGAATCCGGCAATCCTACTACTTGGTATCTACCCAAAGGAAGAGAAATCATTACATCAAAAAGATGCCTGCACTCATATGTTTTTCACAGCTCTATTCACAATAGCAAAGATAGGGAATCAACCCAAGTGCCCATCAGTGGATAATGAGATAAAGAAAATGTGGTATATACAAACAATAGAATACTATTCATCCATAAAAAAGACTGAAACCATGTCTTTTGCAGCAACATGGATGGAACTGGAGGCCATTATCTTAAGTGAAGTAATTCAGACCCAGAAATATATTAATAAATGCCACATATTCTCATTTGTGAGAGCTAAATAATCTGTACACATGGATGCTGAGTGTGGGATGATAGACAATGGAGACTCAGAAGGGTGCAGATGGGTGAGAGGGGGTAAGTGATGATAAGTTACTTAATGGGTACAGTGTATGTTATTCGGGTGATAGATACCCCCCAAAAGCCCTGACTTTATCACTATGTAATCTATTCATGCAACAAATTTTACTTATATCCCATAAATTACTACAAATAACAAGAATGAAGTTAGGAAAAAGACAAAGATGCCCACAGATACCATTATTAATTGGTATTATTCTAATCTACCAGCCAGTGCCCTTAGACAACACAAGTAATGAAGAGGTACAAAAATAGTAAAGAAAGTGGAAAATCATCATTTATGACAAATTGTGTGATTTTGTGCTCCTGGAAAATGTATGCATTTTAAAAGAAAAAAATTTTTTTTAATCAAGAGAACAGAGAAAATAGCTGATAAAAAATTTGTATAACCAACCAACTTTCCTATATACAGACAGCCAATTCAAATTAAAATGCAGTAAAAGATGTCATTTAGAATAGCTATGTAAAAGAAAACATGTAGGTATATACTTAACAAAAATTTTGCAGAATTTTATAAAGGAATTTTAAAACTCCTACTTAGAGACAAAAAGATATCATGACTTACATTAAGGAAAGACATATTATTCTTGAATGGAAAGGTCAAATATGTTTAAATGTCTAATACTTACAAATGAATCTGTAATGTCACCGTCATTTTATTGAAAATAATTTGGGAAAATAGCTGAGAGAATTCTTAAATAGTAGAGTAATGAGAAAGACCCAACTCATTATAAATATAATGCTAAAGAAGTTAAAAGAGTTTGATCTTAGCAGAGGATAAAACGTACAGATTAATGGATTAAAATAGAGATCAAGAAACAAAGACCTAAGGCATTTGTACCTATTACATTACCTAGAATGTAATAAAGATCAGTTTTTTAACCAGTGAGGAAAATGGTTTATTCCATAAATGATTTCATAAAACAAGATAGGAAGTTCAAATAGGAAAATAATAAAGAAAACCTGAATCTATCTCATTCTTTAGAACAAAATAAATGCTAGATATTGGGGCTTACAATCATCATCATCATCGCCACCATCACCATCATCGTTAGGAGAAAATGTGGCAGTTGGTTGGTTGGTTTCAGTGGTGAGCATAGTCTTTTAAATCAGGACACACAATCTCGAAGTCTTACAGGAAGGCATTATTAAACACGAATATCCAAAGCAAGAACACCACAAACAAAACCAAGAGACAGATTTAAAAACTAGTTATAGTATCTGTGGCTATATATTAGCCAACAGGCTAATTTTATAAATATATAAATAGCTCAAAACTATATTTAAAGAAAAGATCAGCAACCCAATAGAAAATTGAGCAGAGTTGTTGACACAACAAGATACAGGAACAGCAATGTAAATGGTAATTAAGTATCTAAGGAGATGTCATCAGGATCAAAACATTTGTTAACATATGGTGTTGATTAAAGGCATAATTTGTTGATGGGTATTTAAATTGATACAATCTTTTTGAAGGCCAATTTGAAAATACCCTCAATATTGAAAGGTATATAGCTTCTACTGAGTAGTTAGAAACCTAGAAACTATCTGAAATATAATTCCAAATGTGTACCAAGGTTGACCATTGAACCTTTGTTGCAGTTGCATATCAGGGACTGTTTATCCCTACTGTGATACTTTTAAATTTATTTTTTATTTTTTTGGAAACAGGGTCTTCATCTGTCTCCCAGACTGGAATGCAGTGACATGATCATAGCTCACTGCAAACTTTAAACTCCTGGACTCAAGTGATCCTCCCACTCAGCCTCCCAAATAGCTACAACTACAGGCACACTACCATGCCTGGCTAATTTTTCATTTTTTGCAGAGATGGGGTCTTGCTATGTTGCCCTGGCTGGTCCCCAAACTCCTGTGCTCAAGTGATCCTGCTGCCTTAGCCTCCCAATGCACTGGTGAAACAGGAGAGTTCCCTGGACCACTTCTGGGGCTTGCAACAGGGGTATGGCTCATTTACTATTTAAGCTACACTCACACACCTCTCGAGAGGAGGAGCATGCAGGTGAGGGGGTGCAGGAGGTAGGGCGAGTGCCTTTGGGCTCCAGCAGGAAGGAACCCTTTACCAGCCTGCAGCAGTGACTGGAAGTTGCCTGTGACAGAGCTCTGGAGCCCCAGAGGGCACGTGTTATAAACGGTGCTCTTTTAGCTTTGCCTCCACAGATGCCTTAAACGTTAACAGCTCCGTGAAGAATCATTGTGACAGCCTTTTTGGGTTCCTGCACCCAGTGTGTCCTGAATTCTTTTTCAACATTAAGGAAGAATCAGGTCACAGGAACAGTTTGAAAGGTGATGAATGCGGAGGATTTTATTAAGCGGTGAAAGTGGCTCTCAGCAGAAAGGGAGCTGGAAAGGATGATACGGGAAGAAAGTGATCTTTCTGTGAAGCCCGGCCATCTGCGGCCAGGCTCCTCCTCTCCAAAGTCATGCAGTCAGAAGTTATACTACGTCTATCTGTAGTCTCCGATGCTCAGTTGCTTCTCTCGACATTCAGCTGCTTGTCTCTCTGCCAGCTAAGGTCTGGGGCTTATGCAAGCACAGGATAGAGGGGCAGGCCAGACCAAAAAGGTAACTTGGGCAGGAAAACAGGGGGCTGCAGTTTCCAGGCTTGAGGGTGGGGCCTTTGCTGGGGAACTGCCCTCTTCAACTGAGTATTTCCCTGCCTCCTGTCCATATCACTGGAGCTACAGGGGAAAAGGCCTACCATACCTGGCCATCATACATTTTAAAACAATGAGGTTGCATCAGATGCATATGAAGCTATAGAAAACTCTCTGAGATAAAATTTAGAATGAAAGCCAAAGTAGAGAAGACTGTGTACTGTATGTGATATGCTTCCATGTATAAAGAAAGAGGATGCATGTATATTTGTAGGTGCATTAGAATTTTTCTGGAGAAACATATAACAAGCAGTTGACACCTTAGAGTCTGGGCTGATAAAGGCACTTTTATTGTTTGAGTTTTTTTTTTTTTTTTCAATCCTGTGAATGTGTTATTTTCATAATAAATAATGAAACCTGATAAAAAGCCCGTACCACTTTATTGCCTCTCTTTGCCTGCTATCATAAATCCCCAGTATGGACAAGTATTGGTGGAGAAATTTGTAGGCTTTTTATGTTAAAGTTTTTTGCTTTCCTGTGAGATCAGAAATATCGTGAATGCAATTGAAATAAAGGCATTTGTTTTTTTAGGGGTGGGGGTTGAGGGGTTTTTCCTGAAGCTAAATTCACCCTGCAACTTTGGTTCTCAACTGGAGTCTGACTGCAGTATTGTTGGGGATTTATTGGTTCTTAATAGCAAGAAATTTTAGAATACATTAAGTCCTGAAATGTATTTCAAATCAGGTATATTTTCTTAGTATTGGAAAAAAATCAAACCTGGTTATCCTATGATAAGACAGAGAAGAGACATTGCAAACAAGTTGTTTTTATACATACCTCTGCCTTATAATCATATTTAGAAGGATATTTATGACAACCAAGCTACATTACCTTGAGACTAAGAAAAGTTGACTACATTCAATAAAATATCTATCAAAGGTAACTTCATATTTAAAATCTGCAAGACAATAAAACTGAAATAAAACAAATATCTTCTCCAACTCGTAAAATTTTCTTTTAAATTATGAAATCATTAAATAGGAAGCAAATACTTATTTATACTCACTGATTATATCTATCCATTGATCATAACAAAATGTACTGAATGAAGATCATTCATTACCATTACTCTTTGCCTTTCCATCATTTAAACCACAGTTGCATTTCTTACATATATGTAATATAAGAAACAGAAAAGTGGAAAGCAGTTTATAATAAATCATTTAGAAATTTTCAATATTTGAAAGTTCTTGATTTGGTAATATAGTAATACATGCCTATGTTGCCTTCAAAATTCCATAGAAATCATGATCTACTCAATATTTTGTGGTTACGTTTTTCAGAAAAACTCAGGCTCAGCTGTTCGCTTTCTATTTACTTGAAGTCTTTTCAACTCTTGTTTCCATGGTACCTAAGATCTACCATCTAAAAGCAAATATTTTTGCTCTGTGAAGAAGCAAAAGGGTTTAGAAAACCATGGTTATGTTGAAATTTTAATAATCCCTGAGATTTTCCTTCTTCATCTTTAATTATTCTCAGGTTAGCAGAAAATATCAATGAGGTCAACACAACAAAAATAAAAGTTCCAGGCCTTATACTGAACACCTTATATGTTTTCTGTTCTATAGTCATCACAAGTGTCTTATGAGATAATTTCTAAGAATCTTCTTTGGTAAATTAGGAATCGGAGGCTCAGCAGGATAAAGAAACAAACTTGCCTCAAATCACCTAATGAGGAAGTGACGCAGCCAGGATATGAACCCAGAGCTCTCTGCTTCCAAACACTTTGCTCTCGGCCCTGTGCCTGGTATCTCCCTAGGTTTTGCATAACTACTGAACACAGAACAGTTAGTCTAAAAAACAGCTATGCAATACAATTATTTCTTTTCCCAGGAAGAGAAGGGCTGCTCCAGAGTGTCAGCTGTATGTGCATTTTTCATGTTTGTATTTGCCTTCCTTGTTTTGTGTCAGGTTTTCCACATGCAGGCCTTTGTGATTCTTTAATATAATAACATAAGCTAGTGCTTAGGGTCTGCTTTTTCATTCTTGAAGGCCTTTGTCTTTTGGCCAGTTAGCAAACAGTGATCCTTAATGGAAAAAAGGAAGTGATAAAGAGAAGCTATAATTGGGCATAAATTTAAGTGAATTGCTTCTAATCACACCTCAACTTAGGTATACTGTGCTCACTCAAGATCCCATTTGTTGCAAGAGTGGGAACAATGAAAATCCTCCTCCTTTTGTATTCCTATTTCAGATACCTCTTCTCTCCATCTGGGTACCAAAAATTAAAATCTTAGCTTCATCCTTCACTCCAACAAGCAAAATGATCATCAAGTATTGCCATTTTATTTCCAAATCATCCTTCTGTTTTAAGTCTTGCTTCTACTCCCCTTCTACTCTTTAATATATACCTCTTTGATTATCTAAATAGCCACCTACATCTTCTTTATTTTGACCTTTTTTTGAGCAGTTTATTCTCCAAGTAGTTATAGGCCTAAAAGATAAGTGTTCAAATGATTTTTCCAAGTGGTTGTCATTCCCCTTCTTAAAAATATATAATGGTTCCCCTTTGTCCACGAAATAAAGCATATCCTCCTTGATCTTATCTTCAAAGTCTTCAGTATAATTGGCTCCTAATCAAACTTTCTAGCATTGTCCCATAGTTTCACCTTTACCACATGCCTTATATAGTAAGCTGATAGGGTTTTTCCTCTTAAACTGTGTTCAGCAAACCACCAGTGTCTTATAAGTTCTTAATAGATGTTATTTTGGAAAACAAGAAAACAAAAGCTTTGCAGCCGATGTAGGAAACGCTGCAGTAATTATATTCCCTTTTTGGAGAAAGTACTAAGTCATCTTAATCCATCTGGGCTGCTGTAGCAAAATACCACAGCCTGGGTTGTTTATAAAGAACAGAAATGTATGTCTCAGAGATTTGGAGACTGGGAAATCCAATATCCAGCAGATTCATTGTGTGATGAGGGCCTGCTTCCTTCTAGATGGTGCCTTCTTGCTGTGTCCTCACATGACAGAAGGGGCAAAGGGTGCCTCTCTTGTCTCTTTTATAAAAGCAGTAACCCATTCTTCATGACACTTGCCCCCATGGCCTAGTCACTTTCCAGAGGCCCTACCTCCTAATACCATCACCTAGGGAGTTAGCATTTCAACATATGAATTTGAGGGGATGTGAATAATGAGACCATAGCAAATGTGTATTAGCACAACAGTCCCCAACTTTTTGGCACGAGGGACCGTTTTCATGGAAAACACTTTTTCTACAAAGTGGGAGGGGGATGATTTAGGGATGATTCAAGTGCATTACATTTATTGTGCACTTTGTATTATTATTACATGGTAATATATAATGAAATGATTATACAACTCACCATAATGTAGAATCAGTGGGAGCCCTGAGCTTGTTTTTCTGCAACAGTCCCATGTAGGGGTGATGGGAGACAGTGACAGATCATCAGGCATTAGATTCTCATAAGCTGCATACAACCTATATCCCTTGCACGTGCAGTTCACAATATGGTTTGCGCTCCTATGAGAATCTAATGCTGCCACTGATCTGACAGGAGGCAGAGCTCAGGACGTAATGCTCTCTCACCTGTTGCAGACCTCCTGCCGTGTGGCCTAGTTCCAGTACTGGTCTGTGGCCTGGGGGTTGGGGACCTCTGTATTAGCATGTGAAAGTCTTAGGAAAGGTCTGTAGTGAGAAAACCGTATTTATTTATTTATTTATTTATTTATTGAGATGGAGTCTCGCTCTGTCACCAGGCTGGAGTCAGTGGTGCGATCTCGGCTCACTGCAACCTCCACCTCCCAGGTTCAGGCGATTCTCCTGTCTCAGCCTCCTGAGCAGCTGGGACTACAGGCATGTGCCACCATGCCCAGCTAACTTTTGTATTTTTATTAGAGACTGGGTTTCACCATGTTGGCCAGGCTGGTCTTGAACTCCTCGTGATCCACCTGCCTCAGCTTCCCGAAGTGCTGGGATTACAGGCATGAGCCACCACGCCTGACCTGATAACCTTTTCACTATTTGTCAACTGTAATCTTTTTCACAGAATCTCTATTGAAATATCATGAGATCTTAATGTCACACCAGGAGATGATTTAGGAAATGCCACTCACAGATTTTCAAAGGGGAACTATGGGAGATCTGTATAAACTCTATCAAGTGATGCATACTCTTTTCTTTACAGTTTGGAGCATTATAATCATAGAAACATTAAGTTTTGAGAACTATGGCAGTCATTTAGTGAAGCTTAATTAATTGTTGACATGCTCTTCATTAAATTGAGTGAAACTAATTTTTTATTATCTTGACTTTGTGGGCCTGCTTACATCACAAGGAACTTCAGAAAATAAGTTTGTTCACATCTTGTCCTCTTACTATTAGTCTTAGATAACTTGAAAAAGACAATTATCACATCTCTTTCCCCAAATCTCTCCCCTCTTTAGTCTAAACATTAGAGGTCAAGAGAAGGCTTCATGAAATTCAGGGCCGTGTCTGTCTTTTTTTACTGTTCCTGCTCCTGCTTAACATGGTGTTGGGTACTTAGTAGGGAGTCAATAAATATGTTTTGAATGAGTTAATTATCCTTTATACCATACTTTTCTTCACTCCACCTCTGTCAACATCTTATTCATTCTTAAAGAAGTATCTCAAATGCAATACTGTGAATGAATCTTTCTATAAAAACCCAAGTCATAGGTAAATATGTCCTCATTTCTGTTATTTGTACTTCCATTTTCATTATACTCCTGGTAATTGTGGAAATACTATGATAATCCCTGTGAAATTATCAATATTCGGCATTCAACCTTTTTTTTTTTTTTTTGAGATGGGGTCTCGCTCTGTCACCCAGGCTAAAGTGCAGTGACATGATCTCGGCTCACTGCAACCTCCACCTTCTGGGTTCAAGAGATTCTCCTGCCCAGGCCGCCCAAGTAGCTGGGATTACAGATGCCTGTCACCATGCCTAGCTAATTTTTGTATTTTTGGTAGAGACAGCGTTTCACTGTGTTGGCCAGGCTGGTCTCGAACTCCTGACCTCAGGTGATCCACCTGCCTCAGCCTCCCAAAATGCTGGGATTATAGGCATGAGCTACTGTGCCTGGCCAATGTTCAACCATTTCTGAAGTGCAGAAGTCACAGTCCTATATTCAATATCATGTGTTATTTATTAAAGTTATATTTATGTATACATATATTAATAGAGGTGCATGTATATATAATATATATAATCTCTGTTTCTTCAACTAGATTGGAATGGTATGGTATGGTTTATCTTTTGTAAAGCTTTTTCTTTTCTGTAGTTTATAACAAGGTGCTAAGCACAGGCAATGATCAATGACAGTTTATTTTCTGAGATTATAGCTACTCATCCTACTAAATTTGTGTAACTGAAATTTAGTGAGACAAACCAACAGTGTGTATTTGGAACATTTCATGAATAGGTAATTTGAGGAATACGTAAAGATAGCTTAATCTTCTGTAAGAAGAGTTACTTTATACAATAAATATACCTATCACACCAATTGTTATTCTCCATGTAATCATTTTAAACTCAGTTCTCATTAACAGAGTGAACAATTTCAAAAGGAAGTTATGTGGGTTTTGCTTACATTTTAGTAAATGATGCATAAAATTTGAAAACTCTATGTGAACCTCATTCCATAATTTGTTATTTAAGTCAGTAGGAGTATTGCCTTTGCAAGAATGGAGCTTTATATCTGTAATTCAGTTGTCTGCCAATGAAGATAAATGATTCTGGAATTTAAATCAATTATTTATTTGATTTCTTTCTCAGAGGTACTTATTTCAATACCAGAAACTAACAATTTTTCTTTTCAGTATAAGGCTGGCCCCAGGGCTGAGTAAATAAAAATAGAAAATTGATAAGGACCCATGTAGTACATGAAAGCTATTTCACTGAGTTAATCTGATAACTTCACAAGATAGTAGTTGCTGGTTAGTCATAACAGTATATCAATTGTCCTGGATTGAAAGGTGTAATGTTTTCTCACCTTTACTTTGCAATAATGTTCTAGGCCATATCTGTGCAATAAGTATATGTTATGAAAATTTTCTATACAATATTTGAAGATTCAGTATCCCATGGGGAAGATTTTTTAATGTTTGAATCTTAGTTTTCATTTATTAGTGTTCACAATTGATTCATCCTTATTTCACGTTGACTTTGTCTTTAAACACCTGGGCTAACATGGCCAACATAAACTCAGCCGCAACTACAAAAACATGGTTAGCTCAGAGTTCTAGAACTTGAGTGTTTGTTGCAGTTGCTTCCCTTATATCAGACAGATGAATCTCTGCTAGCTGACTTATTTGGGCTCACCTTCTGCATATAAATGTTTTTCTTTTCATTCTTTTTCTAGCTTACAAAAAGAAGAGAGTACTTGAAAATTTTTAGGCTACACATTTAGATTCTTTTTGTTTCTAATCTATTGTTGTCATGAAGTTTTTATTGTTATTGGTATTTGTTCGTTTTTGGTAATTCCAATATTTGCAAATATCAGTATTGTAGACCCTGTATATACTCCAGAATACCCTGACTATATCCTATTTGCAGAACTATGTAATTTTAATTTAATTATATCTCATGGGGAAGATTTTTAATATTTGAATTTCTACTGTACAGAAAATTTTAATAGCATATATTTATTGTACAGATATGGCCTAGAACATGATTGCAAAGTAAAGGTGAGAAAACATTTCACCTTTCAATGCAATTTTAGCAAGTTGTGTTTCACTAGGGGAAAAGAGAAATTTTCTAAAATTATACACAGTGAGAGTTTTTAGTGTAATAAACACAAAGGAATTCTCCCCTGCCAATTAACACTTAGGGCAAGGTTATTTGTAATATATAACTCCTCTTCTTGTCCACAGTGAAGATGAAAGCACTGATTAATACAATTTAATCAAGAATATCCATATAAGTAGATATGTAAGTACAGACCCACATATTTGTGTGTGTGTGTGTGTGTTTTTCCAAATTCAGAAGAGAAAAAATCAAATTGTATCCATCCTTAGGCCCACACAGAGGCTACAATAAGAAGCTGGAGTCCAAGGACCATTCTTCATCTAGATAACATGCTACTGAAACAGGCATTTCAGGAGCAAAACTAGTGATTGTGTTGCTATAGCAATTTTGCCACGTGCTCAGCAACCATGAGTCTGCTGTGTCCTGAGTTTTAATATGACCACTTCAAAGTGAGAATAGCACAATTGTTAAAAGCCGTATTGTACTTTTTAATGTTGGCTGAAGCATGTGAAGGGTTTAAGAAGAGTCTGTTTTACTTTCCTTTTTTTTTTTTTTTGAGGTAGAATTTCTCTCTTGTCACCCAGGCTGGAGTACAATGGCATGATCTTAGCTCACTGCAACCTCCACCTCCTGGGTTAAAGTGATCCTCCTGCCTCAGCCTCCCGAGTAGCTGGGATTATAGGTGCCCGCCACCACACCGGGCTAATTTTTATATTTTTAGTAGAGACAAGGTTTTACCATGTTGGCCGGGCTGGTCTCGAATTCCTGACCTCAGGCGACCCGCCCACCTCAGCCTCCCAAAATGCTGGGATTACAGGCGTGAGCCATCTTTTACTTTATTTTCATGGCAGAAACATTTAAAAGAGTTTAGGGATCATATAAGACAAATTAAGCATCATTTTAAAGGAAGTTTAAGAAACAATGTATGCTTAAAAGAGAGGGTCCACTTCCAAAAGGGCATAGCTTTTCTCCTAAAATTTAAATATTATTGTTGGGTGTCTGAACCTATTGTGCTAAATATAAGTAAACTGGTTGGTAATTATGAGATAATGATCCAGGCTATTATTCCATTCTATTTGTTTCCGTATCACTGAATCTTAGTACCTTCTGTTCTCTCAATAATTTGGTCAAAATCCTGATGCTATTTCTCTCTTCCCACCCTATCATTTTTTGCCATCTTTGAAAACACAATTAAGAACTTTTTAGTTAAAAATTTCCACAATGGATGAATAATCAAATGCGAACCCTTGAGTCGGGGGTACATCGCTAACTAGCTGTGGATCATATTGTCTTCCCTCGTGTTTACCATCAGTCCTGGGTCATGGCTCAGCTAGTGATAGTCAGACCAGTCCTGGGGAAGCCTGTTGAAATATCCATTCTTGCCAGATCCTCTAAATAGTACCTTTTGGAGATATAAAAACCAGCCCATGTAACATGAGTGCTACCATTAGCCAACTATCAGGGTCTGGCAAAAAAAAATAAGCACAGCATGTAGGAAATACAGTATCTTGCAATGAAAAGCAATTCAGATGAGGGAGCCTTGGACTCATTTCTAATTTCATCAAAGGTTTAACCTGATTATAAAAATTGTGTTCTGGAAGAAAGTTTCCAGAACATGAAGGCAAGAGCCGCAAGGAACTATTAGGGCAGGAACTGTCAACCCTGGCTGCACTTGACAGTTACCAGGGGGGATTTTTGAAAACACCTAGGTCCTGGCCCCAGCCCCAGAGATAATAATTTAATTGGGAACAGGACATAGCTTTTCCTCTGTCTGTTTGTTTTAAGCTCTCTAGTAATGTTAATGTACAGCCAGGCTTGAAAACCAGGGCACGAGAGAGATGCTATTTATTGTAAAACTGTGGCAGAGAGGGAGTACATAGATGTTCTGTTCAAAATCCGTGACCTAGATACTTTACTTGGTGCTGTAAGTAGAGGCATAACCAAGACTTGATTACTGCACTTAAGGATATCCCAGTCTGGAGGGAGCAAAAGAGAGGAGGGAAAAGAGAGATGGAGGAAAATGAGTATGTTTTATGATTTGCTCAGGTTTTCCTCTCATTCTGAGAATAAATTCATGAAACCCCTTGGTAGTCCCATGTATAGAGTTACATGGATAGAGCCCCTGCTTTCTTCAATATCCTTTCCCCTGTCTCTGCCTATTAAACTGCTAAAGCAGAAGGATAGCAGCCTCCTGGGGGAAGCGCGGGGAACTCTCAGGCTTAAGTGAATTAAAATTTCACCCGAAAAACCCAGGGGAATGTTCTGTACAAGGCAAGTCCAGGAATGGCAGGGAGTGAATGGCATACCTCTTTTTATAGCTGTACCCTGGGTGACCCTGGACAGTGATGCCCTCTGTATGAAGTGACCTCAGTGACTAAGAGGCTGCCTCTCCAAACCCATTCTGGGGGCATTTGTGAAACCAGACAAACACAGCATGGCAGACAGTTTTTTCTCACCTTTTTGCTCTGTCGGGTTTCTGCATCCAGGCTTTGAATGGACGGTAAATGCCCTTAGTGACTGCATTTGTCTCCTAGGCTTAAAACAACAGAAATGTATTTTCTCATAGTTTTGGAGGCTGGAAGTCTGAAATCCAGCAGAGCTGCCCTCCTTGGGGAGCTCCAGGGGAAAATCTGTTCCTTGTCTCTTCCAGTTTCTGGTGGCTTCCCTGGCACTCCCGGGCTTCCAGCTCCATCACTGCAGTCTCAGCCTCCATCTTCATGTCACCTTCTCTTCCACATCTGTCTGCTTCTCTGTGTGTCTGTTCCAAGGACTCTTGTCATTGGATTCTGGGCTCACATGGATAATCCAGGATATTATCCTGGATTACCTAAAAGTCTTGTTTATATTTTTCAAGGTGAACGTATTTTTGTCTGCACTGATCTGTATTTTCCCCTCTGCTGTCCTCCCAGGCTGTCTCCTTATCTCAAGATCTTTAACTAATGACTTCTGCAAAGACCTTTTTGTCAAACAAAGTAAGATTCACAGGTCCCAGGGATTCAGACATAGACATATCTTTTGTGGGACACCATTCAGCATTCAGCCCACTACAGCCACCAAACATTTGTCAAGAAAAAAATCACTTAATATGACAGTGCAGGAGGGAAGGGATGGTGGAGAGACCGAGTAGGAGTGGTGGGAGTTGAACGTAAAGGCACTTACCTGGCTGTTTTCCCTCATTTGGCCGGTATTTCTAAAGTAACTATAAATGGAACAGTCAATGAAAGCATTCCCTAGTGTTCTTTATCAGCTTTCTGAGGCCTCCCCCAGTCTGCTGCCTAATACTCAGGGCCAGAGACAGGAAGAGAACTGCACAGCCAGGCTCTGCATAGCGCTCATTTTCCTCCTGCTCACAGCATCCTTGCCAGCCCCTGCACTGTGACAGCCCTCCCATCTCATTCTCATAGCCATGCTTCTCATACAAGTTCTTTTTCCACATTGTTGCCAAAGCCAAACCAAAATAGCCAATACAATCAAAAGAGCTTCACTTTATAATTTCCTTTACACACGCACATATACACGTGCACACACACGCACACACTTATTTTTGCCTGGCCTAGCAACACAATGGGAATGTAAACACGTTGTTAATGCAGCCGCTCTCAGTTGGCTTCCCAGATGGCTTGAGTTCAATAGATTTTTCCCCCTGATTTCCTCAGCTTCTCCTAGCAAGTGCTAAACAGCCATTATGCCTTTTCCTGCACATTGAGATTCATCTGCAGCTACTAAACTGCCTCCAAAGTGCTTCAATTTTGCATGAGCACTAAGCTGGGGACTGGGAGACATTACCCAGTGCTGAAGGCCCAGATCATTAGAAAGAGCATGTAAATCCTCTGAACCAGAAATAAAAAGTGCAGAGATTTCCTTTGTGAAGTCCCAACTGCTGCTTTATGTAAAACATGAACCTTTGGCAAGGTTTTATGTGGCCCCATTCCCTTTTATTTTTGCTTTTTTTTTCCTTTTATTTTAGCATATGTGTGTGCTTTTTTTTTTTTTCCTAAGCAGTGAGATTTCCATTAGGAACATTTGAAATTACAGCCATTCTCTGTCGTTAATTTTCTTCTTAGGACCTCAGATCCCTCTTCACTTTTAATAGGGGTGATACCTGAAGTATTGCTAAAGGATCTCCTACATGGTAGACTTTTTAAAAAACTTGTTGAATACCAAGAAACTTTGAGATGGATGGATTGACATTGATAAGATATGTACAGGGGACAAAAATCTATATTATTTAAGTATAGATGTAAGGAGTGTGCAGATATTGGATTATGGACAGAAGTTGGAATACAAACTAAAAGGGATTGTGAAAACTATTAATGAGAAAGCAGTGGTTCTCTTCTTCTCATTTTTCAATAGGTGCATCCTTGTACATTATCACCTAAAAGTCTTGTTTGTATTTTTCAAGGTGAACATATTTTTATCTGCACTTGATCTGTATTTTCACCTCTGCTGTCCTCCCAGGCTGTTCGTCAGACCATCTTGCCACAAATTAAAAGTGTGCCTGTGGTCAGCTCCTAAGTGCCTGTGAGAGGATGGGGAAGCTAGGCTTGGAATCCTGAGAGCCCTATGGTTTTGCATGCTGTGGGGCTGGGCCCACACTCCAAGTCCCCAGCTTTGTAACAAAAAGCACTTATGATGGAAAGGTTGACTCTCCATCTTTATTTATTATTTCCTTTGCAGTAGGATTTTTTGATCAGTTGTAATAACATTTATTTTGATCTATCATGTAACCATTTAAGAATAATAAACCAGGCTCCTTTTATATGTTTTCTCTATAATTATTTCCTTTTTTTCCATGTAGATATAGAGTAGGTCATGCTATTTTCCTTTTAGGATTCTGAGAGTAAAAATGTGTACTTGATGTACACTTAATGATCAAATACAGCAGTTCATTATTTATCTCTAAACACGTTTCCAAGGACATTTATTAACCACTGATTTATTCAACAGTGAATTTGCAAGTGAAATCTGACAGAGATGTTACCAAATGGGCTTATAATAAGATACGAAGTAAATGCATTCCAACTTGGAAGTAAAAAGAAAATACTAGATGAATAATATGCATACAAATGCACACAGAGATGTTAGGTACACATGTATACTCTCTATGTGATATATCCATTTTTATGCTGAAACTCAGTTTTGTTTGTCAGCATGTTGTATGTATCCTTCAAGCTAAATATTCCTATCCATTAATTTTCCTTTACTGAAAACATAGCTAATCATGAGAATGTCATCATCTTTATTAGTGTTAGTATCATTGCAAAATATTATTTACTGTGATTCATACCTCATGGCTCTAAGTGCATATATTAAATAGCTACCTTTCATCTTCTTCTAGTGGAAATTGTTTATCCACTAAAGTTTGTGTCCTTTGAAGCAATACATTTGTAAAAGAAAGGAAGAAGAACAAAACTTTGCCTGGAGATATGAATAGACATATGATTGAAGCTATTTGTTCAATTGTCAATATTATACAGTTACATAAATGTCTCAGGGAATTGGAGCTCATAGTGGGAAACAATCATTTTTCTTTTTTTTCTTTGTAATGCTAGTGTAGAATAAACACGAAGACATTACAGGTTCCAAACATACTCAGAATCTGGGTTCACTCCTGCCTAAGGCAAGAAGAGCTGCCCTGAACAAGGTCACCTTCCTAAGATTGTTATGACAATGAATGTACCATTTATTGTCACATGTTTCCGCCATTCCATCTTGGGAGTAGGGGGTGTCTAAATATTACAGCAGCTTACCATACCACAGACTTAAATGATATGGAATATAATATGCTTGGCACACAGTAGGTTTTCAGTAAATATCAATTGAATAAATGAATGAAAAAAATACTTATAAAGTCCATGAAACTTTGTTGCTTTTTACCATGATCCAATGCTTAGCTCCAATTAAAATTTATTTTTAATTTGACATTTTGTTAGATACACAAAGATGGCTTTCCATTGATTCTGAGGGTTTTCAAATATCTGAATGTTTGATTTTAATATTATGCCCAACTGCCTCAAAATGCAGAGGAATTTATTACGTAATGAAATGTTATTTTCAAAATTTCATGTTTGCAATATTTTTCAAAATGTATTTTCCAGTATAAATGTTGAACAAATTGATGTGAAATACTAGGCCATAGTGTTTAAGCACCATTATCATTTTCTTTACAGTCAATCATGTTTTGATGCTTTTGTAAGAGATAATAAAACTAAAACCACAGAAAAGTGACATCTGATGTGTGGAGAGCCTTGAATAGCAGCTAGAGAACTCCCTGAGGGGGCTCACATTCTAGTTGGAAAGTGAAGGAAGACTCCAGAAGACATGATTATAGTCATCAATTTTATATCTTTTTTAAAATATGGGTGTTAGCTTATTCTGTCCAAAATTAGTCAAAACTAACCTACTTAGTAATGTCTGTTCAATTGTTTAATGTCCCTGCCTCACCTGTGTTATTGAATAGGGACATAGGGAATGCCTGATGGAGGAGCTGTGCAAGCATTGCGGTTGGCAAAATAAGTAGATCTACACTTTGATTCTTCATGTCAAGGTAGCTCCATTATATCTACACTTCAGGATGGTGGGGTTCTGGAGGATTAGTAAAATTCCAGGTGGGTTGGCTGAAGGACAAGAAACTTAAAGGCAACTCCCTGAACTCATTTCTAGTGTTCTAAATCCATTTCTAAAGAACCTAGCCTCATCTGCATTGCCCTGAACAACTGAAATCTTCACTCAGACTTGACTTGCCCGACTCCACTGAAAATTCCCCAAACCAGTCATGTCTTTCTCATCTAGGTATGTGCCTAATATAATTTTCAATTAGTGGTGCTCTTCTCCTCTGCTAAGTCATTATAGTACCTCAAATGATAATTTAATTTTGGGAATAGAATACAGCTTTATTCTCAAGATAATTTTGATGCAGTACATTTTAAAGACATTTTATGGATTTCAAGTACTTTTGTAACTGTTATTTCATTCCTTTTCTCACAACCCAGCAAGACAAACACATTTTTAGTCTCATTTCGCAAGATGGGAGACCAAGGTTTGATGAATTTAAGATTTGCCAAAAGTCAGAAAATAAACACAGAGCAGAATTCTACTTTCTTATCTCAATAAATCACTAGGTAGTTGTGTGTTAGATGAATATGTTTTCAGTCACCTAGTTGCAGTAATAATTGTCCTGGGTGAGTTGAATTTTTAAACATATGAATCTTTATAGTATTCTTTTTAAAGTTTCATTAAGACTATGAAACATACTGCTTTTCAGATAAACAAATAGCAATCCTCAATAGAACATACTGTGTGTGAACTGTTTTAAGTGGTAGTCACTCAGAGGTGACTGCTGTTAATGCTTGTTTTCAAATCATTTGGAGTAAATGCAAAACGAAAGTCCATGAGGATAAGTAATTATTATTCTGGATACATATATCTGATTTCCAGTGTCAGGCAGTGTTTTTAGAGGGTCACCAAGATTATTGTTCTTAACACTTATGATTAATGACTTGAGGTAAGATCAAAGATCTGAAAACCATTTTGTAATAATAATTAAAATTAAAATTATTAAAATTCCTTTTTTTTTTTTTTTTGAGACAGAGTCTCGCTCTGTCGCCCGGGCTGGATGGAGTGCAGTGGCCGGATCTCAGCTCACTGCAGGCTCCGCCTCCCGGGTTTCCGCCCCCCGGGTTTACGTCATTCTCCTGCCTCAGCCTCCGCAGTAGCTGGGACTACAGGCGCCGCCACCTCGCCCGGCTGGTTTTTTTTTTTTTTTTTTTTTTTTTTTTTTTTTTTAGTAGAGACGGGGTTTCACCGTGTTAGCCAGGATGGTCTCGATCATACTGACCTCGTGATCCACCCGTCTCGGCCTCCCAAAGTGCTGGGATTACAGGTTTGAGCCACCGCGCCCGGCCTAAAATTCCTTTAAAGTAAGTCAATTTATCCTTATTTACTAATAGAGACAAATCAATCTTCCTGAAGCACGTCATTTTAAAAACTGTCATTTTACCAATTTACAATTTTCACAGTCTCACTGCTCCAAAGAGCCGACTTCCCTAGCTGCCATTCAAAGCTCTTCACGAACCTCTTCTATCTAATTCAACACTTATTCCTTTACTCAGTGAATGTAAACTACTCTCCCCTGGAGTGCTCTATGTGTTTTCATCTCTGCTCTTTGGCTTCATGCTATTCTCTCTTCCTGAAGTGTCTTTGATTCCTTTCTCTACATCTTTAAACCGAATCCTTGTTTCAGTGTCAATCTCAAATATTCCACTTTGCCATGTTCCCCCAATCTCTCCATCTGAAACTATTTCACTATAGCTTTTGTCATGGGATTTTCAGAATTTTCTAAATTTTGGATTATTTTTATTCAATAGATCAACGTAGAGAATGGTAACCAAAACCATATTGAAAGCCATGATGAAATGAGGTTCTGTGGCTACGTTGACTGTAGGGCTCTGTGGTTTAACAAATGGAGGGAAAATGGTGCTAATCTGTACTAAACAGACTTCTTTACTGCAGAACTTCTGACCAACGCCTTCAATATATGGATGGACATTCTGAGTTTTGTAGAAGAGGATGTATTACACAAAAATTCCCGAACTTGTTTGACCATGGAATTCTTTTCTGAGACATAGTTTCAGGAATATTGGTGTCGTGAAAGGAATAGGAACATTGGATTCAGACAAATGTGGGTATAAATCTTTATTTTGGCACTTATTGGCTGTAAGAAAAATTGTTTAGATTCTGATCTCTGCTCTTTACCTATTTATTATAGATTTGACAGTATGAATCCCCAAGGATTGTTATGTAGATTAACTGAGATGCACAGTAGCAGTTCAAAAAATACTAGTTACCTTTACTCTTCTAAGTTACAATTAAATTTATTTTATACCTGGGATTAAACACTTTATTTTCTGTTGTAGCTATATATATGTACAAATCATTCACTTATTTGACATATATTAACTGGACAAATATTTGTGCCAGTTACTGTACTGATGAATACAGAATGCATAGGACAGTGCCTATGCTCAGTGAACAACTATTTTATCTCTAGTCTTTGTATCTTCTGAGGGGAGGATTCATAGGCATTTCATCAATGTGGCCACCTAAGAAACTATCATAATGCATGAAATATGTGCTTAAGAATTATCTTCATAATGGAATGTAGCCCACAGGAGAACAGGGACCTTATCTCCTATCTCGCTTTCTCTTCTTTCCTTCTTTCCTTCCTTCCTTCCTTCTTTCTTGTCTTTCTTTCTTTCCTTCTTTCTTTCTTTCTTTGAGATTAGATTTCACTCTGTCACCTAAGCTAGAGTGCAGTTATGCAATGATAGCTCACCATAAGCTCAAATTCCTAGGCTCAAGGTTCAAGCAATACCCCTGCCTCAGCCTCCTGAGCAGCTAGTACTACAGGCATACACCACCATGCCTAGCTAATTTTCTTATTTTTATTTATAGAGACAGGGTCTCTTTATGTTGCCCAGGCTGGTCTTGGATTCTTGGTCTTAAGCAATCCTCTCGCCTAGTCCTCCCAAAGCTCTGGAATTATAGGTGTGAACCAGTGTGCCAAGGTGATACCTGCTTTCTTTAGTACTGTATCCCCAGCACATGGAAAAGAAAAGTGCTTGTCACATAGTAGAGTCTCAAGAAACATCTATTGAATGAATGACTGGACAAGAGTAATAGTGAGGTCTATAATTCACAAGTGTACAGTTAACTAGATTTCCAAGAACACATTACCATGTCCCACTTTTATTAGCAGGAATCATTTTGTTAAATTTTATTAAAATTGTATTAAAGCTACTCATGAATGCATGAAACGAGGAAGCAAATACATGCATGTAGTCAGATTTAGGTCATAATTAGCAATTATATTTTTCAAGAAAAGTGTTGGAATATACATTCAAATATGTATAATATATTTGGTGTTTTAGGACAAATATTTAGAAGGATGCTGCATTTGCTAATTCAGTGGAACATGCTTTGTGCCCTTCCAAATTAAACAAATTGCTGTCATGTATTCACAAAATTGTTTCTTTATATTCCAAAGAATATTGACACACAAGGCATAAGTTAATTACAGAAAGCATTTTAGCTGCCCTTTTAGTATCAGAAAGTCTTTGCACACGAAAGATTTTTTATCACCAAAGTTAAAAATAAGAATTAAATCACAGCTAGTGGTTGTAAGGTTGATTTCTAGCAATTTGTTGCAACTTTAAATGGAAGAGAGAAATATTTTGCATACCCACCCTTCCAGTTATCCCTCAGATATGGACTCTAAGTTTGATGTTAGTTGGAAAGTCAAATCAAAAGTAGAAGGCCTAGTTCTCCCGTAAAACTCAAAACCTGACATTCGCACAAAGGAAAGAGGAAAACTGTGTTATGATTGCCAGAGTATCATTTTTCATTCTATGTAATATTGTCTTATAATTAAAATTTCAAGTTTTAAGGCAGAAAATTGTGCATTGATCTATATTTGTCACAGAGCTTTCTAGAAGCACTAGAAATCCCCCCCGCAACCTAAATACACAATCCAGTGAATATTCTTCTCAGTTCTAGACAAAACAAAAATATAACAAAGCACAGATCCTCATTTGACACAGGCTGCCACATAGAGCCAAGTTACTAAAAACTATGGCCATAAAAAGGAATTGAGTCAATGACCTAGAAATGCTTCCAAGCAAATCCCTTGAATCACTCAGTTTCAGTCATATTAATTCTTTAACCTTTGAATAAATTTAGCCTTCTAAATTTTTCATTAGCACAATTGTATATATTTATGGTGAACAACATGATGTTTTGAAATATATATATCATGGAATGGTTAAATCAAGCTAATTAACATATATATCACCTCATAAACTTCTCATTTTTTTTTTTTTGTAATGAGAACACTTAAAATCTACTGTTTTAGCAAATTTCAAGTACACAACACATTACCATTAACTGTGGTCATGATGTTGCACACCTCTTGAACTTACTCTTCCTGTCTAAGTGAAATTTAATATCCTTTGACCAACATTTTCCCAGTCCCCCATCTTGGGACCCCCACCCTCTGTGAACCACCATTTTTGCTCTGCTTCTATGATTTCAACTTTTTTAGAATCCACATATAAGTGTGATCATGCAGTATTTGTCTTCCTGTGCCTGGCTCATTTCCTTTAACATAATGTTCTCCAGTTTCATCCAAGTTGTGGCAAATCAAAATATTTCCTTTGTTTTTAAGGTTGAATAGTTTTCCCCTGTGTATACATACCGCATTTTCTATCACCACTCATCTACTGATGGACACTTACATTAATCCCATATCTTGGTTATTGTGAATAGTGCTGCAGTGAATGTAGGAGAGGAGATATCCCTTTGAAATACTGATTCACTTACTTTGGGTATATACCTATTAGTGGAACTGCTGGATCACATGGTAGTTTTATTTCTGTTTTGTTTTGTTTTGTTTTAAGGAAACTTCATACAGTTTTTCATAAGGCTGTATTAATTTACATTCCCACCAACAGAGTACAGGGGTTCCCTTTGCCCCGCATCCTTTGTCTTTTTGATAGTAGCCATTCTGCCAGGTGTAAGGTGATATCTCATTGTTTTAATTTGTATTTCCCTGAGGATTAGTGATGTTGAACATATTTTTATATACCCTTGGCCATTTGTATGTCTTCTTTTGAAA
>NW_012113475.1:7063117-7110153 GCF_000951035.1 Colobus angolensis palliatus | reverse complement strand
AGGGTTGTTTGATTTTTTCTTGTAAATTTGTTTAAGTTCTTTGTAGACTCTGGATATTAGCCCTTTGTCAGATGGGTAGATTGTAAAAATTTTCTACCATTCTGTAGGTTCCCTGTTCACTCTGATGGTAGTTTCCTTTGCTGTGCAGATGCTCTTTAGTTTAATTAGATCCCATTTGTCAATTTTGGCTTTTGTTGTCTTTGCTTTTGGTGTTTTAGTCATGAAGTCCTTGCCCATGCCTATGGCCTGAATGGTATTGCCTAGGTTTTTAATTGGGTTCTTTTTCTTGCTCTTCAGTTGACTGAGTTCCTTATATATTTTATCTCTTAACCCTTTTTCAGATGTATGGTTTACAGATGTTTTCTCTCATTCCATAAGTTATCTCTTCAATTTGTTGATTAGTTCCTTGCTGTGCAGAAGCTTTTTATTCCTATTTGTCTATTTTTGCTTTTGTTGCCTGTGTTTTTGGGCCATATTAAAAAAAATCATTGCCTAAACTAATGTCAAGGAGCTTTTCCTCTATGTTTTTTTCTAGTGGTTTTGCAGTTTCAGGGTTTTTAATTTTTAATCTATTTTGAGTTGGTTTTTGTATATGGTCTGAGTTAAGGGTATAATTTCATTCTTCTGCATAGGGATATTCAGTTGTCCCAACACTATTTATTGAAGAGACTGTCCTTTCCCCATTGTGTATTCTTGGCATCTTTGTCAAAAATCAATTGACCATAAACATGTGGATTTACTTCTGGGCTACCTATTTTGTTCCATTGGTCTATGTGTCTGTTTTCATGCTAGCATTACGCTATTTTGATAGTGTAACTTTATAGTAGATTTTGAGATCAAGTAGTGTGATGCCTCCAGCTTTGTTCTTTTTTGCTCAAGATTGCATTAGCTATTCAGGGTCTTTTGTGATTCTATATGAATTTTAAGATTGTTTTTCTAATTCTGTGAAAATCATCATTGGAGTTTTCATATGGATTGCATTAAATTTGTAGACCACTTTGGTTAATATGAGCATTTTAACAATATTAGTTTTTCTAATCCACGAACATATCTTTCCATTAATGTTTTTCTTTCTTTTTTTTTTTTTTTTGAGACAGAGTCTTGCTCTGTAGGCAAGGCTGGAGTGCAGTGGTGCGATCTCAACTCACTGCACTCTCCACCTCTCAGGTTCAAGCAATCCTCTGCCTCGGCCTCCCAAGTTGCTGGGATTACAAGCACCTGCCACCATGCCTAGCTTATTTTTGTATTTTAGGTAGAAACAGAGTTTCACCATCTTGGCAAGGCTGGTCTCGTACTCCTGACCTCAAGCGATCTGCTCGCCTCTGCCTCCCAAAGTGCTGGGATTACAGGCATGAGCTACCGCGTCCGGACTTCCATTAATGTTTTTCTTCATCAATTTCTTTCATTAATGTTTTATTGTTTTCAGTGCACAGCACTTTCACCTCTTTGGTTAAATTTATTTCTGTGTATTTTATTATTTTTGTAGCTGTTACACATGGGATTATTTTCTTTGTTTCTTTTTGGGAAAGTTTATCATTCATGTATAGAATCATTACTGATATTTATATTTTGATTTTGTGTCCTGCACTGTACTAAATTCATTTATTAATTTTAATGGTTTTTGTTTAGTCTATAGGATTCTCCAAATGTAACAGCACATCATCTGCAAGCAGAGACAATTTCCTTCTTCCTTTGTGATTTAGATTTTTTTTCCCTCTTACATAATTGCTCCGTCAAAGGCTTACAGTACTACATTGAATAGAAATGGCAAGAGTGGGCATCCTTGTCTTGTTCCTGATCTTAGAGGAAAAACTTTCAACTTTTCACTGTTGAACATAATGCTAGGTCTGGGCTTGTCATACATGCTTTATTGTGTTGAGATACATTCATTTTCTATCCAATTTGTTGAGAGTTTTTCTCATTAAAGGATGTTGAATTTTGTCAAATGTTCTTTTTACAGCTATTAAGATGATCGTATGATTTTTGTCCTTCATTTTGTTGATGTGATGTATTACATTGATTGATTGGCATATGTTGAAACATCCTTGCATCCTAGGAATATATCCCATTTGATAAGGGTGCATGATCCTTTTACTGTGCTGTTGCATTTGGTTTGTTAGTATTTTGTTGATGATTTCTGCATCTTTGTTTATCAGGGTTATTGGCCTGTACTTTTCTTTTCTTGTGTCCTCAGCAGTTTTTGGTAAGAGGGTAATGCTGGCTTTGTAACATGAATTTGGAAGTAGTCTCTTTTCTTTAATTTTTTGGAAGAGTTTGAGAAAGGTTAAGGTTAGTTCTTCTTAAATAAACGTGCAGGTCCTAGGCCTTTATTTGATGGGAGACTTTTTATTTCTGATGTAATCATCTTACTGATAATTGGTCTGTTCAAGTTTTCTATTCCTTCATGATTCAGTCTCTGTAAGTGTTGCGTTTCTTATATTCATCTTAATCACAAAGATAGTAGATGTAACTTTAACAAAATTATACTCATAATAAAGCTAATACACCAGTAAGTTGCAATTCCCACTTGCACAAAATAACTTTAGTTAAATTATATAGTTTGCTTATATATTAAACAATATTTTAAAAATTCAATTAAAACATTTCAAAGAGTAGGTAAATTTTGTGCTAACAATACCTTCCTGCTATAGTTAAAGATTGTTGAACAACTTCATGTAACACAACATTGTATCTTGATTCTGAAATTCTGCCTTTTAAGTTATCATACTTTAATTACTTTAATAAGAGTTATAAGGTGCTAAAACAATAATCAGTTTTTATGGTATGACATCCTTTTAAATAATGACAGGGTGTTTGCGTGATTTAGTTGATACTAAGACATCTAGAACTGATGTTTCATATTTTAAATAATACTAGTAAAAGCTTATAATAGAATGAGGCACTGGAAGAACGTGTGAAAAGATCACAGTAATTCAATAAAACTTTGTAATGTATTCCAGAACATCCCAACCTGCAACTTTGTACATTTCCTACCAACCTGTGTCCTAACTGTGAATATACTATAATGAGATTTGGTGGAGTGAGCTCTGCAGTTCTTCTCCAATTAGAGAGATTGCTGGAGAAAGTCAAATTGCCAGGCCTGCACAACATGGTATCTTAAAACTTCCTTTTGCCATAAGAAAGATTAAGTCATGGGGAGGAATACAACTCAGGCATACATAATACCTAAGTCTAAAGTTGGGTTAGGATACTTTTCAAAGAAACATACATGGAATATCAGAAGGTGCAAATTCATGATCATGAAAATGTGTTTTAAGACGATGTGTGATTTTTTTTCAGTATCACCTAATAAACAAGATATGTTTATAAAATGTATGGAGAGGCCAGGTGTGGTGGATCACACCTGTCATCCCAGCACTTTGGGAGGCTGAGGCGGGCAGATCATGAGGTCAGGAGATCGAGACCATCCTGGCTAACACAGTGAAACCCCATCTCTAGTAAAAATAGAAAAAAATTAGCCATGGTGGTGGATGCCTGTAGTCCCAGCTACTCGGGAAGCTGAGGCAGGAGAATGGCATGAACCCAGGAAGCAGAGCTTGCAGTTAGCCAAGATCACACTACCGCACTCCAGCCTGGGTGACAGAGTGAGATTCTGTCTCAAAAAATTAAATAAATAAAAATAAAAATAAATAAAATATATGAAGAGCTTAAGGCTTAGTAATGTTTGACTCATCCTCACATTTCTACAACTTAATGTAATATCTGATATTAATGGACTGTATTACTTAATTTGTTTGATAGCACTGTAGATTACATTTTGGGGAAATATAGATATTATTATAAGTAATTATTTAATTAGATTAAGCATGTATTTGTGCTCACTTTATAGTAGTATCCTAGAAAAACAGTATTTGTGATGCCTTACCACTATTATGAAATTAAACGTATGCTAAAAATAAGAAATAAATATCATGTCATTATCCAGTCTTATGGCCATATTCATGTATGCCCTCACAAATATCCAGTCAGAGGGTTGCATTTGAATCTGGATTCCTATATTCATTTGAAATGTATTATTAACAAGTGCACACTCATACTCATCGTACAGCCTCTTGGAATAACATGCTAATTAATTTCCTGCACTCTGACTCCCAAACCACAACGAATCCTATTATAAAAGCAAATCACTGCAAACTTCAAACAGCATGCATCCTTGAGATGCCACTATTAAAGCAAGCACTGTGATGGGAAATCTTTGATGTTATCAGATGCGATGGAAACTACACATTTGTATTTGAGTAAGTCCTGTAGACCGAAGCATTTCCCCACCCTTAAATAACCTGAAACCAATTTCAAGTTCCCAAATGCTCTTCAAAGCAAACCACCTTAGAAGTAATGCTTATGGCATTTCAAATACAAGGTAGTTTGCTTTTTTCCATCTCCAGACTTCAAGCAGATTTGAAATTATAGGTTCAAAGAGAAAAGATATTATCTACTTCTACCCAAACCACTAGGCTCTGGTCTGATGAACAAACTATCATAGGTAATAAACTCAGCTATGGTTATGAAAACATGGCATGGAACCAAGTAGCTCAGAGTCTGAATAATGCAGCTGATTCTATGGAATTCTTCTGAGCCATAAGTATTTAGATACTTCATGCTTCAGTTCTTTCTTACTCTTATGTTGTTGACCAAAAGTTGGAATGTAAACTCTGGGCTATGTAATAGGACAACTGTACACAACTCACCTCCTCCTGAATGGGACATCTGTGAAGCTGAATACAAAAATCAGTGTGTGCTCGACTCCAGTGCCCACAGGGAGCCTGAGCCATACAATTCAAAGCATTCAGACTATGAATAACTCCTGTAGCAGGAGAGTTGGTCTGTGGCTTTTTAAAAGGCTTCAGATTTGTGGTCAGTAGAACCATCCATGAGCCTATTTGAGCTAAAGGATACAGTGGACCCAGTGAATTCCTCCAGCATTTAATTAGGCTTCCTGTAATTGCTTTAAGTAAAAGTGGGGGAGAATGAGACCTGAAGTTACCATCTTGGGACACCAAATATTTGGATGTGGTTTTAATATCCTGAGCGTATTTGTTGCTGCTCTGCATCATATAAAGAGCTATTACAGTTCTAAGGAAACACATATTGCAAATTTATCAGCCCTTTGATGACTGTAAGTTACTGCAGTAATCTTAAAGGAAGAGGTTTGTTTCCAGTAACTGAATTTCCCCATGAAGAGGGAATGTATAAATAAATAAAGCAGGAAAAAAACATCAAGCATCAGAGAGTAGGGGGTAAAAAAGAGAGAGAGAAAGATATGGGGACTGGGGAAGGAGGTTGTGTTCCATCTCCCCATAGATTTCCAGAATTGGAATAATGTGAAAAAATACAATAAGATAGGAAAATGAGAGGCCTGAGCAGGGGCCAGGAAAGAGGGGCAAAGTGGTGTTATTTGTTAATGGCCTGGGGTTTTCGCTGAGAGGATTGTTATATTGGTTAGACATTGGTTAAAATAATATACTAATCTTCTTTCCACAGAAGGGTGATGGATTGGAATATGCCACTTACCTGGAAATTCTTTTTAAACTGGTTAATATATAAACATACAAGGTTTACTAACTTTCAGAACATTGAAAAAATTTTAAATATACTTTATAAGCTTTTGACAATAGAGTTGCCCCTTAGGATCCTGTCATGCCTTGGGATTATAAAACCCACTTTCTTGGGCTTCATTTCCATTTAGATAGTCATTAATGGGCCTATGAGCTTAGCAGTTTCTATGACACAAGCCCCATCAGCTCTTGATAGGAAATACTGTTTGTTCCCCCAGTGGGACAGCTCCTACTCCCATTGGGTAGTTGTTAATTTCCCTGAGTATGTTTAGTCATTTGAATATTTTCCAGGTGTTAAGGAAAGTTCTAAAATACGGTTTTTAAGGAGTTCCAGAAAATATACCCTCTCCTGTCACCTATCATCAAACATTTTGAGAAATTATAACTTTTATGAACTTATTAAACTATAAAGAATTGAATACGCATACACATACACACAGATATATACATGCACACATACACACACATCTATATATCTCTTTTATATGTGATATCTATGTATATATTTAATTCTCATCTGATCATGTCATCTACTTGCTTAAAACACTTTAGTAATATCCATGGCTTTTAGGAAGAAGGTGAAAATCTTTGAGACAGAGTCTCACTCATTGCCCAGGCTGGAGTGCGATCTCGGCTCACTGCAGCCTGCATCTCCTGGGTTCAAGCGATTCTCCTGCCTCAGATTCCCGAGTAGCTGGGATCACAGGCGTGTGCCACCATGCCCAGCTAATTTTTGTATTTTTAGTAGAGACAGGGTTTCACCACGTTAGCAAGACTGGTCTCGAACTCCTGACCTCAAGTGATCCGCCTGCCTTGGCCTCCCAAAGTGCTGGGATTACAGGTGTGAGCCACAGTGCCTGGGGGAAACTGAGAATTTTAAACATTGTAGATGTGAGTCATTCTCAAATTCAGCATGCATTGGGATTACTTGGCAGGCTTGTCAAAACACAGATTGCTGGACCCCCACCCCCAGAGATTCCTGTTCAATGAGTTTTGCATGGAGCCTGAGAATGTGCATTTGCAGCAGTTTCCCAGGACTGATGAAGCTGCTCTGGGGGCCACACTTTGGAAAACACTGGTCTACACGACTATATAAACTAGACCCTTTCTTGTCTCTAGCTTTATCTCATGCCACTATTCTCTGTGGGTGGTGCTCAGTTGTCTTCTAAATTCTCAAACTCCTAATTCCCTTTCCTGCTCTTTCCCGTATGTCCTGTCCCTCCTGCTCACCATATGATTGAACCAAGCTAAAGTCATACTGGATCCTTCACGCTAGATTGGGTTCCCTGATTACTCACTCTCATCCCTATGCCTCTCCTTTGCAGCATTGAATGCAATTGTACCTAAATAATAACTTGTATAATGCATTGTTAATATGATACCTCTTCACGATAATATAAGTTCATTGAGGGGAAGGACTGTCTTACGGATTACTTTCACAAGTGCTGATACAGTATCTTTTACATAATTGATACTTAATAAATATTTATTCAAAGAATAAATGAATAGATAGACATATGAATAGTGCAAAACCATACATTGAGTCATTCTTACTATAACTATACTTGACCCAAAGCGAATTCTCCTCCTCCCTAGGGGTGTTCTGCTGGTTCCCTCAATGGACACTCCATGCTGGAAGTGTGCAAGTTCAAGCTCTGGGAGAACTGGCAGTTGCCCACATATGTGTTTCAGATAACCCCTCTTGCTCAGGGCAAAGAAGCACACTGAAGAATGAATGTCTGAAACAGCCTTGATAATTGAAGATAAATACCTCTAAAATGATAATCCCAGATGCCTAGTTCAATTTTTTGTTGTTCAAGATTACATAATGCTGTGAAATAAATTCCAAGTATTTGAGCATTTTAGCGGGAGGCTACTTTACTTTAACAGGGTTTTAGTACATTACAATTACAGAGAACTATTTTGGGCTTTCAAAATATTAGGCATGGAAACCTTAAAGTTGTATATTCTTTGGATACGATACCAGAAGTTTGTTAACTAAGGCTAGTAGTATCTCTTTCAAGAAAAACAATGTGCCATTTAACTGAAACACAACTGTTAAAGTAATTTAGTTATTAAATAATCACCACAATGACTGTTGTTTTTAGCTGTTGTAAATCTGTGTATATATGGTTATTTTACCGACAACCATATAATTGAGGTAAAAACCCTAGAAGATGTGAAATTCAAGTTTATATTTCAATACAGAGGTAAAAAAATAGCAAGCTATATTGGGAAAGGAATTATTTTGTGGAAGGATAGAGTCATTCTACTTTCATCCTCAGAATAATCCAGAAGATTTGAAATAGCAAATAAGAGAATGAAAAAGTTGTTGAATAAAATTACTGGAGTGAGAAGAAAATCAAAAAAGATGAGAGACAATATCTGGGTTGTTCATGGCATCAAAAGGGACGACTGGGGGAAAAATATGATGTGATGGTTTATATTTCTTTAGTATGAGTCTCGTGTTGACTTCGATCTTTCTTTTTCTCTTGTCAGGTCTCATTGTCCGGGAAGTGAGTATTGAGATTTCGCGCCAGCAAGTGGAAGAACTCTTTGGGCCTGAAGATTACTGGTGCCAGTGTGTGGCCTGGAGCTCAGCGGGTACCACAAAGAGCCGGAAGGCGTATGTGCGCATTGCATGTGAGTCATTGTATATAAGCACCTTGGGTCTCAGAAGCTGATGCACGTAAAGGAAAGTTTACACTATGACTACTCCAGCACCAAAGAAACCTGGTCAAAAATCCTGGAATGGCCGGGTGCGGTGGCTCACGCCTGTAATCCCAGCACTTCAGGAGGCCAAGGCGGGCGGATCATGAGGTTAGAAGATCGAGCCCATGCTGGCTAACAGGGTGAAACCCCGTCTCTACTAAAAATACAAAAAATTAGCTGGGCGTGGTGGCGGGTGCTGTAGTCCCAGCTACTCGGTAGGCTGAGGCAGGAGAATGGCGTGAACCCAGGAGGCGGAGCTTGCAGTGAGCGGAGATCGCGCCACTACACTCCAGCCTGGGCGACAGAGCAAGACTCCGCCTAAAAAAAAAAAACAAAAACAAAAACAAAAATCCTGGAAAAAACTGCTCCCAGATTTTATTTTTAATTTTCTTTTTTAGTTTTTAATTTTTGTGGGTGTATAGTAGGTGTATATATTCACATGGTGCATGAGATGTTTTGATGTAGGCATGCAATGCATAATAACCACATCATGGGGAATGAGGTATGTGAGGTATCCACCCCTCTGGCATTATCCTTTGCATTACAAACAATTCAATTATACCCTTTTAGTTATTTTTAAATGAACAATTAAGTTATTATTCACCATAGTCACCCTGTTGTGCTATCAAAAATAGTAGGTCTTATTCGTTCCTTCTATTGTTTTGTACTCATTAATCATCATCACCTCCCCGCAAAACCCTTCCACTACCCTTCCCAGCCTCTAGTAACTATCTTTTATTCTCTATGTCCATAAGTTCAATTTTCTTCATTTAATTTTTTGTTTTAAGGCACTGAGTAGTTTTTCTTTAGGGCTGTGAAAGAACTGTGCTACTTTCCAAAGATTTTGATTTTTTTAAAAATCTTGTAGGAATTAGGCTGTAGGAAAATCAGCCATTACAATGGCATATATCATCCCTTGAATGAGTTCATTCTACCACTTTAAGACAAAGTTGAGTCGTTTTCCTATTCAAAATAGAGATTACCGAGATAAAGCTTCTCTGTTTATTTTGGAACCATTCTAGTACATTGGACCACACATAGGACTGTTTTCCAAATTGTGTTAATTTCTAGAGTATACATGTTCAGGAAGAGGTTAAAAGTTACCTTGCAAAAAAGGTTTCCATAATCAAATAAATGTGAGAAATATATTTTTTGATAAAGTTACAGAAGCTTCTTCATTGCAAAACTTCTCAGATGATTTAATACACTAATATGCATGTTATCACCACTAGGGAGAAGGAGGCTGCAGCTCTGCAGAGCCCTTTCCTCAGTAAATATTCTCTCTGTCTTAAGCAACATGGATGTCATATAACCTGTCTCAAGGTTTTATATTGAGAAATATGAGAAAGCACTGAAATCCATATGTTTTCTTTTCTGAACCCTTTACACCTTTGCATTTTACTAATTCTATTTTGTGTTGGATGCCAATATCACTTAGCTCTAAGTCCCATCAATCCTGGTTCTAAAGCTTCGCCCAATTCTATACTTGTCTCTGCCTCCCTTTCTTCTTCATATAGATCTTGACCATTGCAGATCTTCCAGTTAGTCTCCATGGCTCAAGTCTTTTCTCTATTCCAGTCCTTCCTCCATGTTCCCACAAACACAGTCTTTCTAAATCTCAGGTGTCCTCTTGATAAGGTTTGGCTCTGTGCCTCATCTAAATCTCACCTTGAATTGTAATCATCCCCATGTATTGTGGGAGTGAACTGTTGGGAGGTAATTGAATCATGGGGGTGGATTTTCCCCATGCTGTTCTCATGATGGTGAATAAGTCTCAGGAGATCTGATGCTTTTATAAAGGGGAGTTCCCCTGTACATGCCCTCTTGCCTGCCACCATGTGAGATGTTCCTTGCTCTTCCTTCAGCTTCCACCATGATTATGAGGCCTCCCCAGCCATGTGGAACTGTCAGTTCGTTAAGCCTCTTTCCTTTATAAATTACCCAATCTGGGGTCTGTCTTTATTAGCAGCTTGAGAACAGATGAATACACCTGTCATCTTGCCTCCATCCCTGCTCCAAATTTTATAGTGACATGTGAGATAGTCAAAATTCCTTACAATGGCATATATCATTGAATTAGTTTTCTAGGGTTCCCATAAGAAAACACCACAGATTGGATGGCTTAAACAATATAAATTTATTTTCTCACAGTTCTGCAGGCTGGAAGTGCAATCTCGAGGTGTCAGCAGGTTTGGTTTCTCTGGAGGCCACTCTTCTTGGCTTGTCAGTGGCCTCTTTCTCACTGTGTCTTCACGTGGTCTTTCCTCTGTGTGTGTGTGTGCATCCCTGGTGTCTCTGTGTGTGTCCAAATTTCTTCTTCTTATAAGGACACCAGTCAGATTGGAGTGGGGCCCACCCTAACAGCTTCATCATAACTTAATCACCTCTTTAAAAGCCTTATATCCCAATACAGTCACATCCTGAGGTACTGAGGGTTAGGGCTTCTGCATCAGAATTTGGGGGAGTGGGATGTAGTTCAGCCAATAACAACCATATTTTGTGGTTTACATAACCAACCTATGTTTCTAGCTCTGAAGGTAAGGATTTCTACATTGTAGTCACACTAGATTAAAACTACTTTGATTTCCATGCCTTTCAGCTATTCTTTATGCTGAAGCATTGTACCCTTATCTTACTACCTTTTACAACATATATACACACACACATATATATATATACACACACACATACATATATATATATATATTTGTTCACTTAGTGTTTGTTCACTGAGACAACTACTAGGTGAAGATTCACTCTGTTCTTGGGACAATTGTGGGTATTGGGGTTGGTAGTAGAAACAAAACATGTAACAAGTAACCATCCTTGCCCTCATGGAGCTCATGTTGTTGTGAGGAAAGGCAAACTCTAAATAAAATGAATGATCATCAGGTCCAGAGCAGATGATAAGTGCCATGAAGAAAAATAAAGCAGGAAAAGGGAATTTGTAGGACTGGGAGGGAGTGGTCAGGAAGCTTTGCTGAGGAAGTTGACAGTTGCATAGACCTGAAGGAGGGGCAAGAGGGAATCAGGCAGAGGGGACAGCGGCTGGCACAAAAACCCGGAGGCAGCAGTGTGCTGGCAGGTCCCAAAGACAGCAGTGAGGGCAGAGTGGCTGGAAGAGTGAGTGAGAGGCCATCCCCAGATGCAGCAAGAAAGGTAAGGCCTGGGCTAAAGATGGGAGGGGTATGTGGAGATGGCATAGGGTTCTGTAGGTGTTGAAATTATCTTTGGTTTTGTTTGTTTGTTTGCTTGCTTTTTGAAATGGGGGTCTCATTCTGTCACCAGGCTGAAGTGCAGTGGTACAATCACAGCTCATTGCAGCCTCAGTCTCCCAGGCTCAGGTGATTCTCCCAACCCAACCTCCCAGGTAGCTGGGACTACAGGCGTGTGCCACCATGACCAGCTACTGTTTTGCATTTTTTGTAGAGATGTAGTTTTACCATGTCACTGAGACTGGTCTCAAACTCCTGGGCACAAACCATTTCGCACACTTCAACCTCCCAAAGTATTGGGATTACAGGTGTGAGCCACCACACCTGGCCCATATTTGGTTTTGAGGATAAGTTGGGAACACTTTGGAATCTTTTCAGAAGAGGAACTCATGACCTAACATCCATTAGCAGAGTCATCTGGCTGCTGTGTTGAGAATGGACCATACTGGACAAGGGGAAAAGCAGGAAGACTAGTGATGAGGCTGCAGCTATGAGAGATGTTAGGCTACTGTAGAATGGAAGCAGTGGAGGTGGTGAGGCCAGGATTTCAGATATATTTAAAAGTAGAGATAATAGCTTTTGTTGAGACCTTGGATGTGTGATGTGAGAAAAAGAAGGGAAAGGATGATTTGAAAGGGCTAAGCCTTTTCAAGGATTTCTTTCAAATGTCTTTAGTGAAGCCATTCCTGCCTCACCGAGGGAGAAGGCTAGGCATTCCTTTCTCAATACTTTCAAGGCAGTTTGTCTGTACTCCTAATATAGGGCTTGTCTCATTTCAATTATATTCACTTGTAAAATCTGTTTTTCATGGCAGTGAGTTCCGTGAGATCAAGAATTCTATTGTACTTAACTTTGTATCTCTCAAGCTTAGTACAATGCCTAGAATATCACAGATGTTTAACAGTTTTTTTGAATTAAAACTGTTATAAAGAATTCCCCGTGAAGTTTATTAAAATGCTTGACATTAATCTTTCCTCTCTGAGAATGTCTAAATAGATGTTCTCTTTGTCTTAAGTGGAATGTCTGTGAAATACTGTGGAATGGAGTCATACATGCAGCCAACGTATTGACAGATGCCCTTAGGAACAATATGCTAAAGGTACTAGCTTATCAGGTGGAGGAATAAAGGCAATAGGTGAGGCAGAGGGAGAAATTGACCTGCAGAGCAAACACAACACATGATGAATCCACAGGTATCTCTGGCCCTTCAGAGTTATAGCACCCTGAGGCCAAGGGGGTGAGCAGACCTGTATTCCCCTGCATAGACTTGTCAGTGGATGAAGACCCTCCTTTACTCCCTACCCCACCAGCATGTATAACCAGGGCCAAGTCAGCTCTGCCCCACTGAGGGTGATTCCAGGAGACAGAAGCTGAGACTTTCACTGTCGACACTTCCAACCGGCGGGACCAGGCCTGAAAGGGGATCCTGGTAGCATACCAAACATCCACTGCCACAAATTCTGAAGAACTGATTTTATTCATTATAAAGAAAAATACTTTTAATCATGTTTAAAGAGAAACAAAAAGCAAATGTTTCAGTCAAAGATTTAACTGAACTCAAAATCAGTTTGAAACTGTAATCAAAGAAGGTACAAGGATAGAAAGCTATTCTTTTATCTTTCATTTCTATGTATTCATTAATAGCAAGCATAATATATACTTAAAATTGCCAGTCTACATTCCACACTACATTGACTTGCTAAAGCTGAACTTTAAGAGCTGTATAGTTTCAAATAATGAATTTTTAATTAATAAGCCTTCAATTTTCAGTAATTTGCAGAGAACATTGTTGGGCCAGTTTCACATATATATATAATTGTATGTGGTTGAGTAGATATATTCTTTTTTAGCACACAAACATTAAATACATATAGGTATAAGATCCCTTTTTTGGCAGTATGTTCTATAAACTTTGCTATTTACTTCATGGCTTTTAAATCTAGTTTGACATTTTCAAATAAAAAAACAAAGTCTTCTTCTAGGTCAATATTAATTTATTTATCCATGGTACCTTTTCACCCTCATGTAATAATATTCAAGAGCAATTCACCTATAATTCCATAGCTAACTGAACTCATATGTGTGTACCAAAGGAACCCCACCTAACATGTAAACATTGACTCATATAGATATGCATCATAATGAGAACAAAAAAGGTTGAATTTTCAAATTCTCTCTGTACAGGCTGATCCCTATCATTAGCAGGTTCTTGCTAATGTTGTAAACATTTGTGGAGTTTTTAGTTTTTGGTTTTTGTTATTTTTTGAGACGAAGTCTTGCCCTGTCCCAGACTGGAGTGCAGTAGCACAATCTCGACTCATTGCAACCTCTGGCCTCCCAGGTTCAAGTGATTTTCCTGCCTCAGCCTCCCGCCATTTAGCTGGGATTACTGGCATGTGCCACCACCCCTGGCTAATTTTTGTATTTTTGGTTGAAATAGGGGTCTCTCCATGTGGCCCAGGCTGGTGTCGAACTGGTGAGCTCAAGCAATCCGCCTGTCTCAGCCTCCCAAAGTGCTGGGATTATAGGCATGAGCCACCGTGCCCAGCCACTTATGGGTTTTCTCGTCTGTCCTGTATCAAGTGAGCTGTGGTGCTCTGCCCAGTAATACTTGACAGAGGGCCATCACATAAATGGTAACTGAAGTTTAAACTCATAAGAGATGAAGATCACCACGATGCTAAACTTAAATAAGTATGATTACCTCTTACCTAATTAGATGTATGCTCATTTGATGTACTATGGAGAGGGCCATAGTTCTTTCATGAAAAAGCTCTATTTTCAGTTTATAAACCACAAATGAATATTGACTATTAATTTATGTATTTAAGCTTGCTTACAATATTTCACACATTCAAACCATGTAAAATATAAAAATAGGTTTGTGAGACAATCAAGGCAGAGGAAAAAATGGAAATATGCAAGTTAGGATTCAGCCAGGCATGTGCTGAGAACATAACACATCTGCTCTAAAATTCTGCACATTAACAAGACAGCAGTGCCAAATTTCCTAGGTGGGTCTGGTAGTTTTCATTCAGAGAAAAGTTTATTCTGAGAGAATTCAAGTTACCCTTACAATGGTGTCCTGTGCCCCTTACTGTAATACAGCTCCCAGTATTGCCACGGGGTTGTTTTTTCCAGTGTCTCTGGTTATAGGCTAATGAGTGAATCCCAAGGCATAAGGTTCAGGCAAAATATTAACACACAAGGTCTTTCCTCAGGAACAATTTGGGTTTCAATAGTGCTGCTCCTGATGTTACCATTGTTAATAATGCTGTGGTTGTGTGGCGGGAGTAAGGATAAGATGGAAAAAGCAGCATAGGAGAGTGGTTAATAGCACCAGCTGAGGGACAGATTGACACATGTTCAAATCCTAGTGCCATGACTTCCTACTGTGACCTTAGTCAAGTTACTTGACCTCTGTGTGCCTTAGTTTCATCAACCATAACATGAAAAAGATAGAGTTATTTTAAGATTAAGTGAAATAAACTTGTAAAACACATGGCATAGTGCCAGACACAGTGCAAATGCTCAGCAAATGATAATAGGTGTTCTTAAAAAAGAACATAACAATTTTAAACAACTTTATATGTTTCTTTTGAAACATCAATACTGAGCAAACTTTGAAAACTGGAAAGTCTGTCTTTCCTTTACCATTTCATGTGCCAGAACTAGACTGTCAATCCTAGAGGTTGAAATTCTCTGCTGATTCACCTAAAATTTGACTATAACTTCCAAACCCTCCTGCCCATGCCTGAGGATGGAAGAACATGCCATATGGTCACCCCTTATCCTACAGTCATGAGCTAAAATGGGATTTACGCGCACCGAAGTTTCATCTTCCGGGAAACAGCAGGGTGGCTCCTCCGGATTTCCTCTCGATCATGTTTGCAAACCAATAAATCACAGCCAGCATCAGAAAGCCTGCTGGCCACAAAGAGGAAGAAGGTAGCTCCTGGAAAGAATCAAGGATGATCAAGGTGGCCCTTCCTGGCTTCCTCTCACAGATCACTCATCATTTTCACTGAGATTATAACTATATTTGTGAACCACCTGTGGATTTGGATCAAGTCTTGTTCATATTCATGAGTCTATAGTATCCAGTACACTGTCTAAAACAGCAGTGTCCAATAGAAATATCATGCCAGCCACAAATATTGTTTATACTTTTCTAGTAGCCACAATTTAAAAAGAAACAGATAAAATTAATTTCAGTCATGTATTTCACTGAGTCCAATATGTCTAAACTGTCATTTCAACAGTATTACCAATATAAACAATATTTATGAAATACTTTTCTTTCTTTTAGTCATACTGGTTTTTCAGAGCTAGTATATGTACCCTTACAATAGCTTCAGTTAAGACCAGCAACAGGTCAAGTGCTTGAAAACCTCATGTGGTTTGTGTTGGACAGATAGGCTCCAACAATGGAAGTGCTGTTTCAATCATGTATTATATATTAGATCATTCAGTCTTTGCAAGGACTCTATGTAATGAGTGCTATTATTATTCCCATTTTATAGATGAGGAAATTGAGAGCAAAGGGAGATTAAAAATTGCCTGAGGTTATACAGTTGGTATATGGAGCAGTGAGTCAGGCCAGCATCCAAGTCCATTTGTTTAAACAGCACACTGGGTACAAAGAAGGGAGGAGGAGACAAGGATTTCTAGATCAGCTGGCAATTCACAAAAACATGCATGCATAATGTTTATAACTGGTGCAACATCTCACGCTTGTAATCTCAGCACTTTGGGAGGACAAGGCAGGAGGCAGGAGCATCACTTGTGCACAGGAGTTTAAGACCAGCCTGGGCAACATAGCAAGACCTCGTCTCTAATAAAAGTAAAAAAAAAATTTATCAAGTGTGATGGTATGCAACTGTGATCCCAGCTTGGGATACTACTCTCAGCCCAGAGGCTGAGCCAGGAGGATCCCTTGAGCTCATGAAGGCGAGGCTGCAGTGAGCCATGATCACACCACTGCACTCCAGCCTGGGTGACAGTGAGATCCTGTCTCAAAAAAAAAAAAATATTATAAGCTCACTATTATTTATAATATAGAAGCATAAAAGGACCTTGGCTTCCTACCTCTCTTCTTATTGCTTGGTCTGCTCTAAACACACCCATTTCCTTGTGTCGAGAATGCAATAGATTCATTCCACATATAGGCTGTTTGCAAGAACTGTGTCTTCCCACTTGGAACATTTTACCCTAGGTCTAAAACTGGCTTACCTTCTTCTTTCATTCAGATATATGCTGAGATGTCACTCCTACAGAGGGTCTGTCTATCCAGACCTCAACCCTGTCACTTGCCTAATCCTAATCCTAATCCTGCTTTATTGTTCTCCATAACGTTTCTCTTCATCATTATTTGTTTTCTTTTGAGTTAACCATCTGCCATAGCAGAATGTAAGCTTCACAAGGACAGAGCCTTTCTTTTCTTCCTTGTTGTCTCCAGTGCCTAAAAGACGTCCCTTGCCTGTGGCTGGTGATTAATAAATTAAAACATAAATAAATGAAATAGAATTAAATTGAAAGCACGTGGCCGGGCGTGGTGGCTCACACCTGTAATCCCAGCACTTTGGGAGGCCAAGACAGGCGGATCACGAGGTCAGAAGATCGAGACCATCCTGGTTATCACAGTGAAAACCCGTCTCTACCAAAAATACACCACTGCACTACAGCCTGGGCGAGAGAGGGAGACTCTGTCTCAAAAAAAAAAAAAAAAAAAAAAGCACATGATGGGGAAAAGCAATGATGCTATTCAATGCGAATCATTTGCTCATTTAATAAAAATGCTTTTTTTCCTAAGGAATTCAAGAACTTTAAGCAGCTGGACGTGATTGCCTCTGCGCTCCCGCTTGTCTCACCCCCATGGCACTCTTGTACTTATTATGTTTCTGCATAGCACTTCTCACCTTCGAAACCATCATACATTTACTTATTTATTGGTTAATCGTTTGTGTTCTGTCCCCCTCACCCCCTTAGAAAGTAAGGTCCACATAGGCAAAGATTTGGGTTTGGTTTTTTCACTGATGAATTCAAAACGCCTAGGGTGATTCCTGTCACAACGTAGGGACTTAAGAAATATCGTAAAGGAATGAATGAATTGACATTTCTATATTTAAGTATCTCCAGTTAAATATATACGTAATCTCATGAATTATTATATTGGTTCACATGTACAGAAGTCCTGACTTGTGGCCTTGTGTGTTACTTTTTTATTTTCTACCTGTCTACCCTACTTGGCATAAAACAAAATTAATTATATAATTTCACAAAAATAATGCATTTCTTTAAACAAGCATCCTGAAAGATGTAGGTCATACTATAAAGAGTTCTAGTAGCCTAATGTCAAATGTCTTGGTAGAATTCAGTAGGCTGCCCTGTGCACCAGAATAGATGGCATTTTTACTAAGGTACATTTCTGAGTTGTGGTATGATAAGGGAAAACGTTTAAACAATAGATTAATTAATCCCCTTGTTTTATATAAATCTTAACAGTTGTATTAGTTTATCAGGTTATTCCTATTTCAAGATTAAATATTATAGTGTATACCTGATTGTGTCAGTATATATTTTTTCAAACATATTTGCTTTTGTAGATGGTCAGAAGTTCCAAGTTTCATGGATGCCCCACAGATTCATAGGCATTTATAGCTCATATTTATTCTGAGAAGTAGACAACAAATTCATAGAACACAGTCTCATAAGTCATATTTTGGGGGGGAATCATCTATACATATGTTATAGGCAGGGCTGGTAACACACTGGACAAAAATGTGTTGTTAAAGTATGTTTTATGCTGTATGAAAAGTGAAGTTTATGGCTCAAATGCTTATTTGCAAGCAAACAGCTTGTCTGTAATCATTGTATTCTTTTTTTTGTACTCTGAGAAAAGAGCCTTAGCTTTTTGGTATGTCAGGTTCCTCATCCATAAAGTTGGCATATTTCTTCTTATTTATCCCTAAGACATACCTTAAAAAATATTGCGATGACATATAATCACTTTTTTTCTGAAACTAAAGATGCAGTGTGAATATAAAAGAGTGGCTTGTATGGATTTTTTTTCTTCCTCTTTTCTGTAGTGGATGTCATTTGGAGTGCTAGCCGAAATATTTATTTTTTTAAAAAAACTCTTTAACAAGACTATCTGAATACAAATGTGTTTGTGCTATAAATGCCCAAAAGTCAAGAAATAACGAAGAATGGCTGAAATTGTCCTCCCTTCTGAAGAGGCTTTGTTCCCTGGAATTTCTCCCATTTAAATGAGATCTCAGTGCAGTAAGTGATAGCCAGGACTTGGCACGACTGAAGAAATTACCAAGCCTACCCTTCTGCTGACTTGCTGCAGATCATTCTAACCTCTCTTCCTGGTTATGAGTTATGATATTATGAAAGTGTTTGTGGTAAATTCCTAAGAGAGAACAAAAACTTTATCCCTTGCAAAAGCAAAATGAGATTATAAAATAACAGGAAAAAAATCTAAATCGATTGTCTTTATTCTTTCTTCTTTAGTCTCTGTCCTAGTAGCCAACATTTATGATATGCTTACTGTATGCCTAACTCTGTTATAAGACCCTTGTTCATGTTAACTATCATAATCCTCATACGACCTCCTATGAAGTAAGTTCTGTTATCTTCATTTTGTAAATAACAAAACAGAATCATGGAAATATTAGCTAACTTGCCCATGTCCCTTGTTTAGGAAACACTGAATCTGAGTTTTAAACAAACATTTCTCTTTGTAGTCCAGTTCATTGTACACAGTTGCAAAAACATATAACAATTCTTGACTTTTCAAACTATAGAGGGAACTGCATATAGTTGATTTTTGTTTGTTTTATTGTTTACAATATTTGAGAAGGAAAGATAAGTTAAAAAAAAAACCACCAAACTTTTTATTAATTTAATTTGTTTTTTAAGAGACAGGGTCTTTCTTGTCACCCAAACTGGACTGCAGTGGCATGAGCATAGTTCACTGCACCCTTAACTTTCTGGGCTCAAGCAATCCTCCCACCTCAGCCTCCCTAGTATCTGGGACTATAGATACCTGCTTCCATACTCTGCTAGTTTTTGTATCTTTTGTAGAGATGGGGATTCTCACTTTGTTGCTCAGCTTGGTTTCAAATTCCCTGGCCTCAAGTGATCCCCAACCTTGGCCTCTCAAAGTTCTGGGATTATAGATATTAGCCACTGCACCCAGCTTCAATCTTTAAAATATTCTATATCCTTTATATTTACAAACCACAGTAAGAGATGCTTAGCATAATAATGTTTTTCTTCATTTTAAAAAATTCCAGCAAAAAATCAGATACTCTATTCCTGGAAAAGAAAACCATAGCTAACATTTCAGGGTTCTATGGCATTAAGTCAGGCATTTTTCACTTCTAATAAATGCCCAAAGCTCTGAAGGCTAATCTAGTTCTTCCAAAATATGCTTCACTGGTTGGTTCACAGCAGTTATTTCCTGTTAACAGCCAGATTTGGTGATTTAAGCATAAATTCTACTCTGCTATGACAACATAATTAGCTCTTTCTATCATTATTGGAAGAAAGATACATTTTTTCCCCCTTTAAGAACACAGTATTATTACTTTGCGTGACCATGAAATTATTTGCTACAGGAGCGCTTTGAAAATATATTAAAAGTTTTGTTTTTTAAAAAAATATTAGGATGTGTTCATCTCCATTGTTCATTGAGTGTGTAAGAGAATTAACTGAAAAGCACTTGAAAGTGTGAAAATGTGAATCATAGTACAGCAGCTGTATTTGCTTAATGCAGGGTCAGGCCTAGATCAGAAAGTGATTAAGTTGGCCAGCAGCAGATAACAATATGAAGCTCTTCTAAGTACAGAATTTCCAAAGATCAAGAGCCATTTTGTCAAGACTAGTTCAATTTGGGAAGCAAGAAGTTTATTTCTGATATTTGGAGTTTGGCTTCTCAGTAAAATTTAAAGAAATAAATATCAGTACAACCATCAACTCTGTGAACACTTGACAGCAATGCTGATTTGGGGGCTGAATGAAGTAGGTATGTAAATGAGTACATTGATAGAGGACTCTTTATGTAACTGCACTGTCCTAGGTTTGTTATGTATGTTACCTTTAAAATCTTCACAGTAATCCTATACAATATGTACTAGAATTATCTTCATTTTATGGATGAAGAAATGAATACATAGCAACCTCAGTAAGTACAGAACTAGGATTAAACTATGGCAGAGCAGATCCAGGCTCCATGCTTGTAACCACCACAGTAGGATAATGACCCCCAAAGGCATCAGGTCCTAATCTCTGGAATTTGTAAATATTACCTTATGTGGAAAAAGGATCTTTGCAGATTTGGTTAAGGATCTTAAGATGGAGAGATTTTCCTAGATTGCCCAGGTGGGCTTTAAAGGTCTTCACAAATGCCTTGTAAGAGGACAAAGGGAGATTGACACAGATTGAAGAAGAGAATGCAGTGTAACCACAGAGGCAGAGTCTAGAGGGATGTAACCACAAGCCAAGGAATGCCATCAGCCACTGGAATCTGGGAGAGGCAAGTCATGATCTCTCTCTAGGAACCTCCAGAGGGAGCGCATAGTCCTGCTGTCCCTTTGATTATGGCTTAGTGAAACTGATTCCAAATATTTGGCCTTTAGGACTGCAAGTGAATATATTTCTGTTGTTTTAAGCCAGGAAGTTTGTGGAAATTTCCACTGGAAACACAACTGCTGTGAGGCATCCATTTTCCAGCAAATTCACATCATGGAGTAACCCACTTCTAAATAACTGGTGAGCTTGAACAAGTGAGTTAGCCTCTCACAGTTCTAGTTATATAATCTGTAAAGTGAGGGGGTTGGACTTTGTGACTTGTAAGACATTTTATAGTTATACATCATAAGGGAAATTGTTTCCAGGCCTTCAGCAAAGGGAATTGCCAGATTATTTTGAGAATTGAATTTAACTCAGCATTTACTAAGGAGCTACTATGTACTCAGCACAGAGCACCAAGATTTATTTGATCTCAAATAATTTTTAAAATTTTAAATGTAACATTCAAAGCTGGGATTAAGTTTGTTTTTTGAAGTAAAACTAAGCAGTGACATGATATCAAATAGAAACATGGCCATAACTGTGCAGAGACACATTCCATATCAGGAGTTTCTGTGCAGTGAACTCTAGGCTGAGGATGCAAATTCATTGCATCTTGCCTGTTAACTCCTGCTCCGCTGTGGCCTCCCAGAGTCCTGTGTTGGAGCAGATCCTGAAGCTAAATCCAGACTCTGGAGAAAATATCATGGCCATTTAGGTATAGACACATGAGCTGGAAGGGAATGCAGTGGTTCCAGATGTTTGCCATTCCTACTCTAAAGCACAATAATTAAGATCATAACCACTCTTAACAGTTTCCTGCTGTACCTGAAAGAGCTTCAGGTTTTTCTTCAAAGCAATTGTAGAAATGACATCATTGGTTCCAAAAGGAATGTAGGGACATTTTAATCTAAGTAATCATCAAGAATTACAGAAATGACTGCAAAGTGTCTTTTCAGCCATCAAGACGCTTTTTCTTTTCCTAACTCAGGTGCTATTGGTTTACATTTATTAAAAATGCCAACTAATCTTCTGAAGTGCCCACATTTATTGCCTAACATTCCTTCTGAAAGTAAAGGAATATAAGTGAATAATTATAAAATACTAATTTATGAAATGTTATGTATGCAACCTACTAACAAAAACAGCTTTACTCACCAACGTCTCTTGTTGGCTTTCTTGGTTAAGTGTCTGAAAGTCAGAAGCAAAAAGCTCTGGGGATTTCCTCTGAGGTGAGAGAGAGGCCATAAGAAACATTAAGGTAACTTGACACTTTCAGCATTGAACTTTCTGGATCATTGGTCTCAAAGTGTCAGTCCACAGGCCCAATATGGCATCCCACCTTTTTGGTTTAGTCCTCAAAATGTTGGCCCACACAAGTATTTTGATAAAGTTTTAAGTAGCTGACAACATATACAGTTAGAAAAAAAAAAACTCATAAAAATCCACATTACCAACTTCTATTAGTCATCAAATAGGGGGTCTGTAGCCCATTGAGCCTGCAGTCCTATTGGCAACAGGCAGCCAGAGCTAAGTAACAGGAGTAAAGAGGAAGCTGATTGATTGGTTTTGTACCCATGTCTCCACTGAAAGTTAGAAAATAAAAGACAACCCAGGTAGGTGTCATGTTTCAAGAAAAAAAAAAAATCTTATGCTTAGCTTTCTCCTGTTTGTTACCTGTATGGCCGCTGGAGACATATGAAACCCAAGTCCTGTGCTAGACAATGTCAACCATCAACTAGTACAAAAGTGAGCTCTGGGACGCTCTGGAGACACCAACAGGGACACACTGTAAACCAGGCCTTTAGAGCCACAATGCAGAAGCAGACCTGCATGGCTCCCCACAGCCTCCTACAGTGTCCACAGTGCCATATATACCTTGGTGTTCCATCATCAGTTAATCCATTCATCAACCAGTGCTTCTCAGATTTTAATGCTGTGCAGAAAACACACCTGTGGAGTTTGTTAAGACTGTAGATTCCCAGGGCCCAGCCTGAGTGTGGAATCTGCATTTTAATCAAGCACAGCAGGGTAATAGCTGCATATCTCTTTATGAAACATCACCTTCAAGTATTGGCCCTCCCAATTGCTTTGTCTCATTGGGTATGTTTATTTTGATTAGTAGTGATAACAGTAAATGTATAGCCTAATAAGATTTATTAATACTTTGGGGAAAAAGTAGAGTGGGGGATTATTATCTTCTGGGCACTTACTATATGCTAGGCATGTGCTTAGAATTTTATAGGTGACCCTTCCTATATAACCCTGTGAAATTATACCCATTTATCAGCTGATGAAACTAAGGCAGGAAGAGGCTAAGCAATGTGCTCAAGGTTAAAATGGATGGTCAAGTGGCAGAGTCAGGACCTAAACCCAGGATTGTGTATGCCAAAACCTTGCTCTCAGCCACAGTGTTAGCCTACCCCGTGGCTTTCAGACCTTTTTGACTTACAATAAAAAATAGGTTGATATCATGATCTACTAGACACATACCCACATCCTTACACACAGAAACATATGAATGTACATACACATACACATCTATAAGACTATGTATATCTTGATAACTTCTGTTTATTCAGTTTCATACTTTTTAATGCTAGGTTTTAATCCACTGAATAGATTTTATAACCCTCTCAAGGGTCATGACACTCAGTTCAAAAAACAGCAATAAACCTGAAATTCCAAAAGAACAATAAGGAATATTAGATACTATAGTTTATGGACCATATGGCCAAAGTGTGTATGCGAGCATGATGTGTACAAAATTTTTGCAGATGAGTAATCACCTCTCATTCCAGAACTCTCTGAGTAATAATAAACGTAATTATAACAATTTATTACATATGTTATGCTTTATAATTTTCCAAACTTTTCAGATTCATTATCTATTTTAATATTCACAAAACCTGATGAAGTCTAAAAAACAACAACAGTAATAATGTAACATATCATTTTTATCTTATCATTCTGTGGAATTTAAGGATTTAGATTTCCACTAGGATAGTCTACTGAAGTATACCCATTGAAGAATTACTTCATAATATCAGTCTATCACATCACCAATATTTTGTTTTCTTAAAAAAAGTTATTCTATGCTTAATGATGGATAGAAAAAAATAAAAATATATTTTATTCTAATAAATCTTTCTGCATAATGAAGTACCTTTGATGAGATAATATTTTTAATAAATGTAAATCATTTTTAAATTGGAATAAAAACATGCTTATCTTCTTCAAGGCAATAGTATCCACAACCTGCCCGCTTAGCTACCACAGGGAGGTCTTTTTGCTGATATTTTGTCCTAGTCTTCTAAAATCCGCAGGGCTCAAAGGTGGAGAGGCGTTAGTATGACCCATGATGCTAGAGCCTCCACTTTCCTATTATAGGCATCACTGACCGTTTTCAGACAGTAACAGGCAGAGGTGCTCAAGAAATGGCACTGGGAAGAGGCAGGATGTTCTGCCCCTTTTGTAAATATGCACATTGACATGATGGGCTTTCTTCCACACTGTTTTGGGTTGGCATTTCCCTCCCCTATCCTCTCTGTCCCATGGATACAGAAAATTAGTTTTACCAAAATAATTCTTAGTGCATTTACAATCACCGGGGACTGAATTTTCATCTGCTTTTGTGGAGTATATTATATTATTCTCCAGGATTTATACAAAGAATTTGCTAATTTTTAAAAATATTAAATTTCTGTAACTCACTTCTCTCCCTAGTTTCTAACTCTTACACACACCTGTAGATCCAAGTGTCCAAAAAGTTCTGTGAAAGTTGTTCTGAGGGGAATATTAAAAGCTGTTGTCTTCAAAGATGTATCAACTCCTTGACTTTTGAAACAATTTCTTCTATTATTTCTCTTGGACACATAGTTGCAACCAAGAAGTACCTTATTCCACAAAGGATAAGCTTTCCCCCCTAAAATGTATATTTAAAATCTTAGTCTGTTCAGTAATCGATCCTTACAGCAAAAGCATCCTTCAGAATTATCTAGTAATTCATTTTCATTTCGTAAATATGGAAAATGAAGACCAGAAAATCTATCTCCCAGTGAGTCTTCTTTTCTGCTAACCGCATTGTCAAAAAGCAGAGCTAATGTTTGCAGAATGCCATGAATTCATGTATTCTGTATCACAGCTAATTTGTAACCACAGTATATTGTGCAAAAAAAATCATTGAAAGCATCAAAATTCTACCCCCAATAAATGAGACTCTGTGTGCACATGTGTGTGTCCAAAGGGACTTTCTTTGGTTATGTATAAATGGAAAATAGAAATCTATATTGTTTCAGGTCTGATTCTACATCTGCTAATTGGATTTCAGTGTATGGATTTAGTAAGCCAATATTCATGTTCTTAAGTAAACATCTCTCTGAATGCATACATATGACGATAGCTTTTAATTGGCAGAATCAATGACTAAGTTAGATGCATACCAAGTTGACTTTGCAAAAGTAATCTAGGTTATTAATGAAAGGACTTCATACTTATTTTAGTAGCATTCTTATAACTAATGGAAAGAAAGCAGAATGTAGAATCCTAAAGTTTTTCCAAGGGCAGAAATTCTTCTCTTTTTTTCTGACAGGAATGGCCACATTATTCTGAACCATTCTGTTTTACATCTAATTCCTAGCTGACAAGTGTCCGTTTTTCATTCTTATTCATTCGTCACCCTTGTGTTCACTCTGCCTGCAAGGCAACTGGCCTGCCTTCTATCACATCTCTCCAAATGATGAAAGATATGCTTAAAATCTTATCTACCCTCCCCTCACAGAGTAGCAAGGAAGCGTGCTGAAATGAGCAGCTTCCGTGCTGCACGGCCACGATATACCCTATGCTCATTACACAATCTGAAAGCCAGAGAGGTTTTACGGCAGGAATTAGAAGTGCTTTTCAGGAAGAAGTATTACCTTGTAGGGGGTTAAGTGTGAGATCATTCTAGAAATTAGATAAAATTTATGTAGAGCTGAAAGCCAAACCCTTAAAATCATTCTGTGGTATTCAATGATGGTTTATTAAGCCTGTCTCTGGAAGTAGATGCCTGTATCCATCGCCATTCTCAATTAGGAAACAAACGTCTACATAAAATATGCCCTCATATGGCAAGAATTAGAAAACTGTGCCAAAAATCGCACCATATTCTAAGAAGAATTACAGCATGCTGCACTCAAACCCATTGCCCGTTAATGGTGCTACTAACTTCTGTCACCTTAAAATTTTGGAAAAGAATAGTAGATACCATTGGGACTTAGAAAACAATACCCCAAAATGAAGGCCCCAGAAGCAAAAGTTTTTCTCTGACCTACTCCTGCCCTCCTGTCTCTCAGTCCATTCTTCCTCAAGGCCAGCTATGGAAAAGACAATCCCTCTTTCCCCACGCGAGTCATAGAAACCTCCTTAGTCCAAAACCAGCCACAAAACTGAAAAATATTATTCTAAATTTCCACCCTCCTTTTTGTGTAAAAAGTGACCATAAAAAATTTATCTAACCTACCTTGTGTGATCATAGGTCATCAGACCCCCATTCCAGAGAGGGTCCTGCCTGACACCCAGGTGAAGGAAGGAATGAATGCTCAGAGAGGCCAGGAAGAATCTAGACCCACAGTCTTGCTGGGTCTCTCCACTCAGTCTATTAACATTAGGTCAGATCCTGTTTGTCCAATCATATTTCTACACACTGTCCAGTTTTTGTTGAACGAAAGCATAAAAATGGGCAATTATCCCTGGATCTTTATGTCTTCATTCCAAAGGCTCCCGTGTGTACATGTTAAGTAAAATTTGTCTGTCTTCTCTCCAATTAATCTGCCTTTTGTGACTTAGTTGGTTTTCCACTGAACCTTCAGAGGGCAAAGGAGAACTTTTCCCTCTGCTCCCACAGTACCCAGAATGGTCATTTCCCCACTTCCTGGCCACTCCTCATCACAGCTTGGCTTCTGCTCCCCCTCACTCCTAAACTTCCCAGACCAATGATTTCTCTCCTGTGAGTGCTTCTGAGTCCTTCACTGCGTTTCTCCTATTGACCGCCCCACTTTTTAAAACTTTATTTTCCTCTTGGATGCTCTGACACTAACTTCCTTGGGTTTTCTCCTACCGCTTTGTTCACTCTATATCGTTGGATGACAGCTTTTCCTCTTAAAGTCACTGTCTTCTTTTTTTTTATGCTGTAGTCTCTCCCTGGTGATGCCATCTATTTCCAGTGCTTCAGCAATTGCCTAGTTGGCGAAGCACAAGAAATCCTACCAGGCCTTCTTTTCCAAGCCCTAGACCTGTGGTTCTCAACTGGGGGTGACTTTTCCCTTTAGGGGACATCTGGCATTGTCTGAAGGCACTTATTTTGTTAAGGTTGGGATGGGGTTCTAGTGGCATCTAGCAGGTAGAGTCCGGGGATGCTGCTAAGCATCCTGCTATGCAAAGAACAACTACCACAAGGAATTACCCAGTCCCCAAAATTAACAGGGTTAAGGTTTAGGAACCATGATCTGGACTACTAGACTTTTCAGTTTGAATGTTTCACAGATATGCCAAACCTAACATGTAACAAAATCAATTTATCTTTCTCTCTGCTTCCTTGCCCAACTTGATACTATGCCACTCAGTGTTCATACCAAGTTAACAATGCAGTAACTAAGAATATAACATTATTCTTGCCTTCTGGCACTCTCCAAATACCTACATCTTTTTCAAGGTATGATCTATTTATTTCTAGAATTACTTCCTCCTCTTCCTGTCCACTACACTAGCTGAGTTCAGGACCCCGTCATCCCTCATGGTTTATTCAAATGAGTCCCTAACTAACTTTGGGCTCCTCACGACTGCCTCCCTCCATCAGTCACTATGATGGATACTCTTGGTCTCTGATCTCACTCCTTTGAGGGTTTGTCATTCCACAGCATGACAGAAAGGCTTTTCATAAGCACACCTCAGCTTACCTTTCTAGTCTTCTTTCTGTGTCTTGTACATCTTCATCCAAAGTACCTAATAAAATGTCTACCATATGGAGACAATGAATAAATGTTAAATGAAATTGCTCTATTTAAATACATATATGCCTTTTTCTTGTTCTTAGCCCTCATTTTGTGATATCTTGGTTAGTTTAAATTAGAGTGAGTCAGTATGTTATTTAATTTGAGAACTCATTCCAGTTATTATGTTTTTGCCCAACCCCACATCAGGCAGAAGTTCCTAAGAATCATTTTCTACAAACAAGATAAATCTTGTCAAGAACATTTTAGCCCATAAATGATATTCACTGCTGCTCTTTGTATTGGTATCTGGTGTTTCATCAAATTTTATCTCAGTACAGATTAAAAAAACAAGAGAAGCCACCACATCAGAAGAGAAAATTTTTAATGTTTCCATTGGAAGAATACGAATTAACCAAAAGAGATGTTGAGGGGACGTGTGGGGTGGCAAAATGTAGAAAATCTGTATCAGCAGGTTCTAAGGCAGCCATTGATTATTATGCTGTGATGCTCCAGGTAATTTGGTCAACATGTGTTTTGGATGTAAGACAATGACGTGGTTTAGATAACTTTAAAGTTATGATAACTCTGTGGATTCCAAATGTTCATTTCTTTTTGTCGTTGTTGTTGTTGAGATGGGGTCTCACTCTTTCACCCAGGCTGGAGTACAGTGGTGCAATCTCGGCTCACTGCAACCTCCACCTCCTGGGTTCAAGCAATTCTTATCCCTCAGCTTCCCAAGTAGCTGGGAGGACCACCATGCCCAGCTAATTTTTGTATTTTTAGTAGAGACTGGGTTTCACCATGTTGGCCAGGCTAGTCTCAAACTTCTGACCTCAGGTGATTCACCTGCCTTGACCTCCCAAATTACTGGGATTATAGGCATAAGCCACTGCATGCAGCCCCAAATATTCATTTCTACAATATACTCAATGTCTTGACAATCAAATTAGAAGCATTTTTCTGATAGAAATTCTGTCACATTTGGAGGTCTCTTGTCTTGCCTCAGACCCTCATAGATCTATAATTTTCTCACAACCCTTATAATCTTGAGGGTTTTCTTCTGCCAAGAATTTCAACAATATGGCACGTGTGTAACAATGCAGTCTTTCCTTAGTGCATTTTTCCAGGTGCTTTCTGGTAGAGCTGTATTAGGGATATACTTGAGAGCAGGTGTCTCACCCCTTGGGCTGAGAACTGGTACTGGTCCCAACCCCTGGGCTGAGAACTGGTACTGGTCCATGGTCTGTTAGGAGCTGGTCGCACAGCAGGAAGTGAGTGGCAGGCTAGTGAGCATTAGGGTAACACCTGAGCTCTGCCTCCTGTCAGATCAGTGGCAGCATTAGATTCTCATAGGAGCATGAACCCTATGTGAACTACGGATGCAAAGGATCTAGGTTGCATACTCCTTATGAGAATCAAACTAAGGTCTGATGATCTGAGGTAGAACAGTTTCATCCCAAAGCCATCCCTGGCACGCCCCACCCCAACTGTCAGTGGAAAAACTATCTTCCATGAAACCAGTCCCTAGTGTCAAAAAGTTTGGGGACCACTGCTCTAGGGTCTTCAGGTTTCCACTCATTAGTTCAATCCACTGCAATGCTGCTTTCAGATTCTTACATCTTTATTAGGGACCTGGCATGACAGAACAGAGGCATTAATTTTTTATTAAAATTCACTGCGTAAAATTCTAATAACTTTTTATTGGAAGGAACTGAACTGTACATGCATGAAATAAAATTTTTGTAGACTTTTAAAAAAATGCTGCTTCAAAGTTCTATGACTAAATTAATTTTTTACCTTTAGAAATTAGATTAAGTGTATACAGAGTTTAAAGCCAAACCATTAAAACAAAATAATTATATGGTATTCAGTGACTATTTAGTTAAACCCATCTCTTGAAGTATGTGCCTCTGATGTGTTTAAAATGACAAACCGGCTTCTAACATTTCTGTGCCCATCTAACAACAGTTTGTAAAACTCAGCTGCATATCCCTATATCAACTATAACTAGATAAATACATAATTAGGTACCTGGGATATTTGAGCAGAAATGACTAGTCTTCTAATTGATGAATGGTCATATGATTAAATGTAGTGATATCTTGGGACTCTTCTCAATTCCCTTTTCTCTGCCTTGTACTTGAGGCTCCTGAAGAAGTTATGTTTCTTCCTTACAGATTCCAGCATTCTGTTTTCCACTTTGTTTTTTTATAATTATTATTATACTTTAAGTTCTAGGGCATATGTGCACAATGTGCAGGTTTGTTACATATGTATACATGTGCCATGTTGGTGTGCTGGACCCATTAACTCGTCATTTACATTAGAGCTATACCTGTTTTCCACTTTGAAACGGAAACTCACCTAGAGTATTCATCAAAAGATTCCAGAGTTACTGGAGCTTCAATAGTATCCATTGTGAGAAAAGAGGAAAATATGTCTATACATAAAGGAATCTGTAGATATAAGAATCAAGAGAATGGAGTTCTTTTGACTTAAAACTGTGATCATCATAATTGATGGATAAAAAAATACTAATGAAAAGCAATTAATGAACTTTATTAATTGTTAAAATAAGGGCTGCCAAAGGCTTCCATTGAAGTTTAAAGTAGGAACAGTTCATAGCCTCTGAATTTCACAATTTCTTCCACATAATATAGTCACCAGATTTAGTAAAGTACTAATAACATGTGGTTAAACAAAAATGCAAGTCCAGGCACTGTGGCTCACACCTATAGATCCAGCACTTTGGGAGGCTGAGGCAGGAGGACCACTTGAAGTTAGGAGTTTGAAACCAGCCTGGGAAACATAGTGAGACTCTATCTCTACAAAAAAAAATTTTTTTTTTTAAATAGCCAAGCATGCTAGCATGCACCTGTAGTCCCAGTCACTCAGGAGGCTGAGGCAGGAGGATCGCTTGAGCCCAGGAGTTCAAAACTGCAGTGAGCTATGATCACACCACTGCACTCCAGCCTGTGACATGGAGTGAGATCCTGTCTCAAACAAACAAACCAAAAAAAAGCACAGATAAAATACTAAGTCAGAAAATTTTTTGTACTCTCTGAAATGAATGAATGTTATTTAGTTAGTTTTGACGTGTATTTTGTCACTTTTACGTTCCAGATCTACGGAAGACATTTGAGCAGGAACCCCTAGGAAAGGAAGTGTCTTTGGAACAGGAAGTCTTACTCCAGTGTCGACCACCTGAAGGGATCCCAGTGGCTGAGGTGAATAACAACAATTCTTTCAATTTAGCAATTGGCACTAAGTTATTCTAACAGGGGCTTAATCCCTGGCTAATGGTGCAGTGAATTAGGGTATGGCATGATGAATGGTTGGTAATGGAGTCCTAACTGCCTGCTGCTGGCAAAATAGATTGATTGGGAACTGATTAATGACTTGGGAGTCAATTAGAATGCCCCATTGGACAAAGCCACGGGCAACTTGGTTTAATTTTGTCATTCTCTTTCAAGAAATCAGAAATACTGCTTTATTTTATCTGGCACTTTTCACAGAGAGAGATGGTATGACTTAACAATGTGCCATCAATTTTATTATTGTTCTTGCTGATATGCGAAAAATGTGAGTGGAAGAAGACAGTGTGTTTTTCTGTGTCTGTGAGCCTGTTCACCTAACATATGTATTTTCCATTCCATGATGTAGTCATAGACATACCGAAAAGCCATGCCCACACACCTTGCATAAAAACATGTTTTAGGAGTAACAAGTGTCAATTAGTTTCATCCTATAAGCTTTCCATCAAGTCCTTCATTTTCCATTGTTTTTTTGTTGTTGTTGTTGTTTCTGCTAGAACAAAGCCTACTGGTTGCTAATGAAGTATTACAAATCAGATGCATACCATGACTTTTCATTAGCACCACACAATACAATGCCCTTTGAAAATATCTCTCTTTGGGGAAGAGGGACTCTGTGACCCAGAAGAGATTGCAAGCACTCACCATCATCTTAGATCACACTGTTGAGGAAAACTAATACTGTGTCTTCCATTTGTTAACAAATAAATCCTAAACTCTAAAAACAGATTACCCTTTAAATGATTATTAGGAGACATCCTTATATGTATCTGACACTATTGCCCTAACTGACCCCATGTCCTACAAGCCCAAGCACACATTAATTTGACAAGTGGCATAGCTGCCAGTTTGGTGGTGGTCCTTGTTGGCCTCCAAACTACATTGAGTCATTTGAAAATTTTACTCTTTATTGCATGTGTTAAAAGGGGCATATTTCAGTTGTTGCAATTTGGTCTTATATATGCGTTCAATGTATATGAATTTTTCAAAGTTAAGCCTTGAAGTTGTGCCTATCTCTAAAAGTGAAAAATAATACTATTGAGACTTTCAACATAGTCCAAAAAGCAATTAATAATTAATAATGTACTTAAACTATTTTATTTCTCATAGTTTTTCAATTTTTTTCAAGAAGTAAAGATGGGGTCAGGTAGTTCACTGGTCCCCTGACAACAAACTCAAACATCTGATTTTTTTAATAGTAATAATAATAATTAATTAATTGAAAATTTAGGCGGAGTCCTTATGAAATAACTCCATTTTTCTATCACAACCTTTCATATCTCTATAAGTCAATGCAAAGAACTCAAAGGAAATTTTAATGAAATTCCTTTTTTTTTTTACTTTGAAAGAGGGCTATTTTTTGCCTTAAATTGGGCCTCTCATGCCAATTGTTATCAGAGACTTTGCTTGATAGTAGCTATTTCATTCAACGGCATCAAAACCTTATCTCCCAGCACTAAGACACAGTATGATTTAGTATGACTAGGAAGGAGGAAACTCTTCTCTATTCAATATTTCATTTTGATAATTACAATAGTGCATATGTCTTCTTAATGGTATTTCTAAAATTTTAATGCACACCTCCTCCATGAAACCACTTTAAAGACCAAAACAGATCATGAGCGACATGGGTATCCATGGCATCACTTTCGCTCAGGGCTTCTAAAAGGTAACTGATCCTTGCAAAGACTTTAGGTGGGGAGATCTTAGTAATTTCTTCATTTTTTTCAGTCTCCTCTACAAAGTAGTTCACTTCGTCAAGGAGTAAAGATTCATGACTGCAACTAATTGGCTGTGAATTCTATTTGTATCATCACTAGGGAAGAGACCAATTAAAACTTGGCAAGCTCAAAAATCATATACCCATTTGACATTCAAAGAACTATATTTAATATGCATTTCTTTTTCATTTTTTAAAGTCAGAAGAGAGATCAAACACACATGCTCAAGAGCAGGCTAATAAATTCCTGTGTAGATTCTTTTCAACACTATTAAAATCACCAAGATCAGAAAGCTAATGAATACCTTAACATGACATATTACAACTGCCATTTGCTCAAGAGGAGCAGATAAATTAAAAAAGAAAGGAATGAAAGGTAACTTGGTGAATTAAAGGATTATACGATCATTTTCCTTCTAATATAAATGCATTCATTATTTAATATTTCATTTATTTGTTTAAAGAATCTTTAAGCATAAAAATAGGATAAAGTGAAATATTGAGGTTAAAGGAAAACCAGCAGGTAAAACTCATGTGTTTTGTAATAATTAGATCAGACTTTGGAAGATGAAGCCAGACTGGATTCGTGTTCCTTTTGTCTCCAAGGCAAATGATTCCAAGAAAGAGTCAGGCAAAATATGTTCAATGAACATATGGCTGATTGTTTCAATTGATCTTTATTTTATAAGCATATGTCTAGTTCTATTGAGGAAGTAGTCAGGTACATTCTTTGCAGAATGTCAGGAAGCAGTAATTTCTTTTCTCTCCAAATCAGTAAGTTTGTCAAGAACTCTAGTCTTAGTTTTGATATACCACGTTGGGTACAAATAATGGCACAGGCATTTCTAAGGTAATAACATTTTACTTCTGCCCTATTTTGGCATCCTATAATCTCCACCATAGAATGTTTTCTAATTTTCTTACAGAATTCCAGGTTCAAGCCCAAGCATCACCATTTTTTACTTCAGTCAAGGTACTTAAATACTGTGAACCAAAGTTTCCTTAACCATAAAGGGGAGATAATAATAGTGTCTATGCAGAATGTGGTCGTGAGGTTTAAATGAGATAATATATGCAAATCACTTAGAACATGTCAAAAGCACTCAAGAAACATTAGCCATTGTTGGTATTATTATTATATTATCATTTTTTAATTCACACAACACCAAGCTCAACCTCTTAAATTCAAAATTCTTACTGAGTACCTTGCCCCTCTTCTTGGCACTGTGGGGTACGCAGAGGGGAAGCTTCTGTTCTAAGAATCACCAAGATGCTCTCCTGTATTCTCTAGTCAGTTACTTTGGTTGGAGTCCACACATGCTACAAATGAAGACAATATTGTGAGCTTTAAAATAAGGAAATGCTCTTTCAACAACACTACCAAATAATTGGTTAATGCAACTACTTATAGCAAGTCGTGATGTGCTGCTGCCCTTACCCTGATGTTTTGTTTTGTTTGAGACAGAGTCTCACTCTGTCACCCAGGCTGGAGTGCAGTGGCATGATCTTGGCTCACTGCAACCTCCACTTCCCAGGTTCAAGCAATTCTCATGCCTCAGCCTCCTGAGTAGCTGGAATTACAGGCACACGCCACCACACCCAGCTAATTTTTGTATTTTCAGTAGAGACAGGGTTTCACTATGTTGGCCAGGCCGATCTCAAACTCTGTGCCTCAAATGATCTGCTCACCTCAGCCTCTCAAAGTGCTGGGATTACAGGTGTGAACTACCACAACTGGCCCCTTACCCTCATCTTTAAAGCTACTATTGTTCATTCAGTCCTTTTTGACTCAGGACACTAGACCAGCCCTTACATTTTCTCCCAAAGAGGAAATTTAGCCTGAGGGTACTCTTGGTAGATCTCCTTTTCAGAGCCCAAGGAAAGAGGGTGACAAAGAAAGTCTCAGAGGAGGAAGAGGCCAACCGAGGACTCCTTATACTTCTTTAGACTAAGCCCTTTCCAATAAGAAAACAAGGGACGCTAGGGATGAAGCACAACAGTTTCAGAACTCTAGACTTGGCTGCTCGTTCTCTGTTCTCCCTAAAGTCCTTTCTTTATATCTAGGGATTTTATTCCAAATATTTAATAACTGCATGGATTCCTTAGCACAAGAGAAGACTCTTAGGGGCCTAGTGCTACATCATCTATAACCCTTTAGCCACGGGGTCACAGGGTATCCAGAAATCCCAGGCAGCCAGCCAGGGCCTGGGGGTGAGGGACACTCAGTAGTTTAGCAACAGATACAGAACTGTTTCCACATTGAATACCTGGCATGGATGAACCAGTGTGCCTGGCTAAACGGCAGCCCCCACATGCCACAATTTTATATAGCTCTACCTACTGATTGTATTGAAATTTATCTGTTTACTCTTCTTCTTGCCTGACAAGCTCATGATGAAATAAGGAGCAAAAAGTTTTTTGATCATGTTTTATCTCTAATGCCAGCAAGTTATAAGTCACTTAGTAGATTCTCTAAGTATATTTAACTAAATGACAGAAAGCGGCCCCGCTGGATGTGACATGGAGGCAGCACCTCAGGAGATGGAATGCTCAGAAAAGGATGCTTCTCGTCCCTGAAGATGCAATCCTACTGAGAGATCTTGGTGTGGGATGACAGATTCCATCAGTCTGAACCCTGAGGGTAGGGTTCCAAACCACTAGGACCAGGAACCAAGGCCACTGGGAGTGGGAGACACTTGAGTTCCAGGACGATAAGGGAGGTGTTAATAAAAATATTATTAAAATTTTCAAGTAAACTAGATGAAAGAAAGGAAAAAAAATCCCAGGAAGACTCTAAAATGATATAGCTCAGTGTTTCCTTTAATAACACTTTTGTTAGGATCAAGCCAAAAATATGATTGTTTTCTTCCATTTCTGGTGAGGCGTTTGCCTTTCTTTCAACAGATAAACCTTCCCCCCATCTCCCTGAAGAAGCAAGAAAATTAATACACCCATGGAACTGGTGCTGGGTTATTCCACTAGCATAATAGCAGCACTCTATGAAATTAATCCCCCTTTGCTCATTTTATTTTATGCCTAGAAAATGTTACTGTCACATGGAGAGCCAGAAATATATTCAGAGATGCTTTATCAGATTATCTCTTTTGGAGAGTACTGGGATGAAAACATCAGTGGATACCAGATTTGTTGGCATGGCAGAAGGAGCAAAGCTGAATTTTTCTCTAAAACCTGTGATTTGTTTCACCTTTAACAAGGGGATAATTGCTCCTCTAATTATAATTGAGCTATTTCTCATAGGAGTTTAATTGGAGGAACAGTGCACAATGTTCAACTTATTGACCCAGTTGTGCTTAGAAACTGTCATGTTATTTATCAACATTTGCATCTCTAATTAGCAAGAGGGAAAATATGGGGTGAAGTGCAAAAGAATAGGCTATTTTGCTGAGTGTAGTCGTGATAAACAGGCAACAGATTTTTTTAAGCTGATACTGACAGGGCAGAAAGCTGGTGGCAGCTGGAGGCGCCGCCAAATGGGCAGCATCAGGTGGCTCTCCATCTAATTGATTATTAATATGGCTGCTGAACACTTTCTTTCATGAGTCCTTCACGTTTCCCTGCCATTCTCCCATAATAGGAACTTCATACTGATGAATTTCCATGCAGGTATGTTGTCTCTGGAGTGGTGCTTTACACTCTTTCCAGGCAAAAGAGTTTAGAGAGGAAAGAAGAATCTGAATACCAGTTTGGAGGGAGATGTTGCTTTCAGTGCCAGTAATTATCCACTGGAATTTTCTCCTACCATGTGTGTAGCTACAAGACAGAGTTTTGATTAGGATATGATTCTCAGCCTTGAACACAGGTTTTCAAAAGTATCAGGTTCCCTTCCTAGCAGTCACCTTTCAAGCTTTGCTTTGGTCCAATCAACATTCATCAAAGTCACCTCCTTATTATGATCATCCCATACTTTTGAGGTGAAAAATTATGGAAAAAAATCCCATATTTTTCTTCCAATAACTGCCTCTAATAGTTATACACAGAGATCATCACCAGCCCAGAAACCATGTAAGCCAAATTAAAACTGCAATAAGTTTAAGCAATGAAAAGATCCATTTTAAAGCAAAAGAAATAATAGATTTTATCTGACTTATACATCTGTGGCTTGATTTCTGCATGTACTTAGTGATTGCTTTGAGCCTATAGTATAAAATGTAGATTTCTAAAAATCATCAATTCACTTATACAAGAAATATTTACTGTAGATGCTTGGTGTGCCAGACATTTTTCTGGTTGCAGGAAATATGAATCAGTCAAGTCCCTTGAGGAGAAAAACAATAGTAAGAATGTAAGAAAAATGAGTGAGATATTTTCAGATAAGCAAGTTAAAGGAAACAAGGTCATATGAGAGAAGGTGATGGTTGTTGGGGATTGAGGATGACTTTAGAGTTCAAGGAAAGTGTATCTGAAGAGACAGTAATGGAGCTGAGATCTGAAGGTAAGGAAGGAGCTGTCTTGAAAAGATCTGAGTAAGAAAGCTCCAGGTGATGGGAGCAACAAGGACAAGTACCCTCAGGAGGAGGTGATTGGTTACAGGGTTAAAAAGGAGACCAGTGTCTCTGAGACCCAGTGAGCAAGGAGGAAGGCAGGAAGACATTCAGTCAGGAAAGAGGGAATGAGGGCGCAGACTTGCAGAGACGGTAAGTGATTTGGAGTTTTCTTTAAATGCCTGAAAAGCCAATGGACACATGAAGGAATTGTTGAGACCTGACATATACCTTTAAAAGATCATTCTGGCTGCTGCATGGAAAATGGATTTTAGAAGTGCAAGAATGGATTTAGGAACACCTTTATGGATTTATTTAATGATGAAAATCTAGAAAAGATTTAGTCTTTGAGGAGAAACTGAAATGTTCCATGTGGAAGTTCAGACCCACTAGATTGAGCTTTTTTCAGATGACCTAAAATCAATGGTTAATAAGCCTCAGCTGTTTTTGAGCACAGTCTCTATCTCAGTAGAGATTCAGCAGCAGGCAAAGACCTAACCTGTGCCCATAATCACAGAGCAGGAGGGTTTTAAAAAACTTTTGTTGGCCTTCATTTGTTCAAAAAAGGTTTTTCTTCAATAAGTTCCCTTGCTTTGGGATTTCTTCCAATGATTCTTTATATGCCTACACACACTAACATAAACTCATTATGGAGTCAGAGAGAGCAAAAATGTGTATTTTTCTAAAGCTGGTCAGACTTAGCTATAGACCTGAACACTTTTAACTGGTAAGAAGAAAGGCTGAGAGTTACTTATGCTGAAAGGCAAGTTTATAGTAAAAACTGGTTAGGAACTAGCTACAGATTAGTCAATTTTTTGCCCTTTTGCCCTGGAAAAGTTAGCCTTTTAGGGACTCTTCAATGCCATTTTGTTCCCTTGGATGGTGCTATTACATATAGTCATTTTACTTTAGGTTTTGGTTATTTTATTTCATTTGCTTTTTGTTGGTATTAGTTCCTTTGTCAACATGCTTTTATCGCCTCATCGTTGAACTTAGGTTTTAGAAGTTTTCAGATTTCAAGACAAGTTCACCTCTAAAATATGGCCTATGTATGTTCAACCCTCAAAAGCAATGAGCCAGACATATGTGCAATTAAGAGAGTGTTTCCCCAGCAGGAAAACAAATTCCCTTTCTTGGCAAATGCCTTTCCTTTGCAGAAGTAACAACAACTGAGCAAAATGCCACTAGTTTCCACTTGCTTTTTTTAATCCTTTGGCTATCTTTTTTTACCATTGTCTAAAGATATAATTTCAGCTTGCTTAAAGACAAACATTTTTTTTAAAGCACAAAAATACCCAGGCTTCCACAAACCTACTGAAAGGTGCAAAGTATATTTCACAGTGGTCAACACAGAAGTGAATGGATACTTGTTTTATTCCAAAACTGAGAAGCAAAAATCTACATAGTAGCCTCTGGTTTTTAGCAAGAGAGAACGTCCAGCATAATTATCCACAGTAGAGAACTGTTGTGATTGTTTAAAGCACCTACAAGGGAGGGTGAGATACCTTTCACCAGTGGGAGAAATGAGAAAATAATACTAAGATTTCAAACTCTGGAGCAATTAGAGCCAAACCTACCTGTGAAAGTCTACAGAAGACTATTAGCTGTCAATATCTTTTAGAATTGTCAAGGCCTTGGCCAGGCATGGGGGCTCACGCCTGTAATCCCAGCACTTTTGGAGGCTGAGGCAGGTGGATCACCTGAGATCAGAAGTTTGAGACCAGCCTGACCAACGTGGTGAAATCTCATCTCTAATAAAAAAAAAAAAATACAAAATTAGCCGGGTGTGGTGGCACATGCCTGTAATCCCAGCTACTCGGGAGGCTGAGGCAGGAGAATCGTTTGAACCCAGGAGGCAGAGGCTGCAGTGAGCTGAGATCGCACCATTACACTCCAGCCTGGGCAACAAGAGTGAAACTCAGTCTCATTAAAAAAAAAAATTGTCAAGGCCTTGCTATTCTAACTGTGGTACATAGATTATCTACATCATCATGACCCGGGAGCTTAGAATCTCAGACCCAGAACACTTAATCAAAATCATAGCAAGATCATCAAACCAGTCTTCACTAGGCACAGTGGCTCATAACTGTAATTCCAGCAGTTTGGGAGGCCAAGGCAGGAGGATCACTTGAGCCTAGGAGTTCAAGACCAGCCTGGGCAATGTAAGAGAACCCCATCTCTACAAAAAATAAAAAAAAAGCCAGACATGGCAGTGTGTGCTACTCCAGGGACTGAGGTGGGAGGATCACTCGAGCCTGGGAGGTCGAAGCCACGGCTGCAGTGAGCCGTCATCACACCACTGCGCTCCAGCCTGGGCAACAGAGCAACACCTTGTCTCAAAACAAAACCACACCACTCTGCAGTACTGGTTCTCAGAAGTGGAGGCACAGTGGAATCACCTGGGAATTGTTAGAAACTACCAATGCTTATATCCCACCTAGAGATTCTGATTTAATAGATATGATACACAGCCAGGTTATCAAGATTTTTTTAAAGCTCTCCATGTCATTCTAAAATGCAGTTTGAGAAGCTCTGGTGTAAAGGACAAAGTTAAAACAAACAAATACACAAAAACATCAGATTTGTCACTTCCAAACCAGTCAGTAAAACTTGGCAGATTCCCAGCTTCTAGCTAATGCTCCTTGGAAAAGATTGGCTTGGCTGAGTGTACATTTGATAATAGCCACCTAATTGCTTTTCTCATTTGTTTGATTAATGTCCCTATAGACAATGATTCTAGGCTAAATCTCCATTCTTTTAGGTGTGCACACAGTTCTCAACTCTGTTATATCATTTTCAACCTGTGATCTGACTTGATGGGCCTCAGTTTGAGTTTAACAGAGTAACCTTTCTGATAGACGTGGAGTTTTCTAGCTAATGGTTGCTGGACTCACTTTTCATGTTGGGTGGCATGTGGCAGTTTCCCTCTGTTAATTAGAACAAATGTGCCAATTATGTTAATGTTTCTCCTGATACCAATCAGTGAATAATTAGACACAACACATCTGTCTTTCACAGGAGAGTATAATAAGAAAACTGCAAGATGCTTTGCTCTCTATTATTGACATATATGATGAGACAATTCCTTAACCAATCATAAGGTTAACAAGTTTGTATATCAGAAGGGCAAAGGATGCCAAAAGTGATTTTTGGAGCTGAGAACTTCTCATTGTTAGCATGGTCCTGATCAAAGTCCACCTATCTCTCAAGTATCTCTGCAAAGATTTTCATTGGTCTTTCCTTCCTTTTTAACTTAATTTAACAAAAATTACACTGCCCTTTTGGTAAAATGCAGGGATGTGGTTTATTTATCCTGAACTAAAGAAATAAACAAGCTCTTAAGTATTTGAAAACCTCAAAAAGTCAACTTTATGTAAAAGGTTATGCTAAAAGAAATCACAAAATTCAGCCTATAGGATCATATGGAAGGTGTTATAAACATGTAAATCAGAATCAGATTATAATTTGTTATAGTTTCTACTTATATGTTTCCATAATATCTGAACTTTAGAGTATTCTGATTGAGGAGAAAAAAATGATTTTGTTTGTATTGTTATTTACTGGCATTTGCATTCCATACTTGGCAAGACTTTAGAAAGAGATGGAGTTATAGTCCAGTTATTTCATAATATAAGCAGTGCCTGCTTGTGTTGATTCCAAAAGTATGAGGAAGATACTTACAAAATCAACACATTAGTCTTCTTGAAGGTAGTCAAAGTGTATCCTAAAATAAAGCTTTTTGTTTCGTATGGAGTTAAAACTCTATACTTTCTGCTGAATATGGCTCACATTCCTAAATGTTCAATGATATTCAGCTATGTATTTGTATCATCCAAAGGTGCAACATCACCCTTTGTTACCATAATGTCTATATTATTGTGATTACAAATATATTGCCCCTCTTGTTAGAAACAGAAAATAAGACTTGAATGTCAGATTATAATTTTTTTCTTACTGTGATACTAATTTGCTTATTTTAAAAAGGAACAACTCAGAGAATACATTAAACATATTGGAAAATAGTTAGGATTACTACGTCTAGTGTCAGACATTCCAGGAAAGCCCCAAATATATGAATCACCCTGGGACACGTTCCTTCTGCCCAGGCCATTATGAAGAATGCAGCACTGAGGGAGAGGCCATAGTTGTCCTTTTTAAAAAATATGTTACTTTGCCCCAGATAGCTGTCTTCTGTTTTTTAATAGTAAAACATGAGCATAGTTATAATTTTAAAACTTTTGATAGCAAACCATGAGAAAAATTATTGGAAATAAATATTGTTTGGAAAATAACTGTCTTATCTAAATGGAGTCCCATTATATATACTCTAAATACAAGAACATGGGAATCTGTCTTTGGTAACATCATTTTTATGATGTTTAATAATAGAGAGGGGAGTGAACAAAGGTGAGAAAATGACTATGAAAGTCAAAACTAAACTGGATTATAACTTATCCCATATTTAATGACCAGCTATAAATGGATAATCCACTGGAAAAGTTAATCCATATTTCTCTGTCTTTGCTGATACTATAAATAAATAAAAATTTAAACTGAAGAACAACGTTTTTAGGAAAGAGTTAACAGAGCATTTTTGAAATATGAGGGTTGTTGAATGCTGGAGTCGCTACTCAAAAGAAATTATGGAAGCCTGAGCCATTGAAAAATGATCTCCATGTTTTGCTGCAAAACTTCTCTTTCCCTGACAGTACTTAGGCAGCCAATGGTTCTGACTATTATAAAATAGCAGTAACAGTGAAACTATAAAACCGTGAGTCTAGGAGCCATAAAAAGTTGCTTCTTAAATCACACTGCACACAAGTAGGGATGGCAGTTTTATACACCTTTTCTGGGAACATACCATATAGTGTCAATATGCTCTAGTCCTAAAAATTGTAATCAAATTAGGAATCATCCATATTTGTTAATAAAATCGTGTTAGTATTTTGAGAACACTGTGCCAGACTGAAGGCATCAGTAGAATTGAATGACCTCACTGTTGGAGGGATTTCCAAACACTTTCTCCTCCTACTGCAAGAGCTGGAACTGGTCCCCATGTAGAAAGGCTAGAGATATGACATCTCTTCTGTACATACACTAGCAGGGATTGAAGCTGTAAATAAGATGACACTTTCCTCACTGGGAGTGTTTTATGAATGAAGACTCATAAACCACTACCTATAGTCCTGTGCAGCAGTAAATTGAAAGTCAGATTTCTCTCAGGTGTTTTTTTTTTTTGAGATATTACTAATTTGGTATTATGAATTTGAAGACATGTACTTCTTAATAGAGACACTAAAGGGCACTGAATCATTGTTTAAAATACATTTAGGTAGGTATAGCTTTGTGTAGGCTCAAGTTAGTTCTAGGGAAGAGGCAATGAAATTACGCTTATTGACTATCTACTAATTCCAGGTGCTTTCTTTTCATATCTCATTTAAATCCCCCCACAACCCTTGGAGGGATACACCCTGCACTTGTCCAGGTGAAGATTATGATTCTGGGAGCTTGCTGCCTGCACAAGGCTACACGCTCAATTAGTGGGAGGGCTGGGATTCAAAGCCAACTCTGCCTGACTCCAAAGCACTTTTGTTTTCCTTATAACAACAACAACAAAAAAAGAGTTTTATTGACTGTATGCTTTTAAAATTTGATTCATTAAAATGACACAAATTGTCTGTGTGGTCTCATTTGATGAATTTTCATAAACTAATCAGATAAACCCCAAGCAAAAATGTATTTGGGGAAAAGTCGTTCATTTAAAAAGTGTCACATGCATCTCATCAATTTTCTAAAAGTAGAGTAAGCACATTTCATTGTGTTGTGTGTGATTATTTACACACACTTCTTAAATAATGAAAATTTTTAGAAATTCTTGAATGGAAAAGAGAAATTCAACTTCAGCATCCATTAATGACTCCATTATTGAAGAAGAATAAGACCGGAGGACCAAGTTTATAGAGAGAAGGCCACTGTGAGGAGATATTGTGATGGATTCACACCTATTGTGGTATGAATCGATTACATCATATTCAGCACTTATTATGTTGTTTTTTATTTGTTGAGCATCCAGATGGAATTATCTAAAAAGTAATTGGAAGTATGAATAGAGCTTAAGAAAAGTTGGGACTGAAGCTAATGATTTGTGCGTTGTCAGCCTTGAGAATGAATAAAGTCACGTAGGCAGTGCATATCTCATTCTCAAAGCTAGCTGCACATTGAGGTCACCTGAGGAGTTTTTACAAACACTGATTCTTGGGCCCTTTGTCTGCCCAATTAAATAAGGACCTTTGACAGTGGAGCCCAGGCGTCATGATGGCTTAAACGCTCCCCAGGTGATTCTGATGCAGGACAAAGAACCATGATATAAAGTAGGAGGAGGAGAAAATGAGAGATAGGGAGATCCTTGAGAAGGACTGTATGAAAATGCTGGATGTTATCAAAGGACCAGTGAAAGAGGTTTGCAAAAGAATGGATAATCAAGTGGCAGGAAAGACAGCAGAGGGAGGCTTTTCAGAGGGACGGTGGAGCTGTTTGCCATAGAGAAGAGAAGATGCCTTTGGATTTAGCAAAGAGAAAGGCCACTGGTCACTTTTGAAAGTGAAGTTTGAATAGAGTGGGGAGCAGGAATCCAGACATGGCTAAATGGGAGAGTGAATGAGCAGGTGCATAAAGAGGGATGGGGAATATTTCACTCTTTCGAGGAGTTTAGCCACTAAGGGAAAGAGAAGTCTGAAGCGTAGCTGGAGAGGGTGGGTATGTCAGCCTTCATTTTGTTGTCGGTTGGTTTTTAGGATAGAAGAGATGTGGGCATGTTTCTGGATTACTTGAGACTCAAAGAGCATTGGGGGAGTTGATATATTTTGGACTATTTAGTTTGTTGAAAGAGACATATGCCATCTGCTCAGATTAAGGAAAATCACAAAAATATTGAGTACTTTGTTGATGACCCAGGGTCTCAACAGGCCTATGAGGAGAAGATTAGAAAGTTACCAGTGAGTGAATTTCTGAGTGCAAGATTTCAATTGGGCATGGTCTTGGGAGGGGCGTGTAAACCTTCAAGTTCATGTCTTCTGCACAAACTTTCTCCTTTTTCCTAGTTGCTAACACGTTTCAGCTGAAGTAGGATGACCCTATTTTTGTTGGTCTTTCATTGATTGTTGAATAAGGGCTTACAATGTGAAGATTGTTCCTTACAGAATTATATCACACTGTTGCTCAGCATCCTCAGCACAGAGCATGTTGCCTGAGAAAGAAACAAACCACAGTGTTCAGTTACACTGAACCCAGGGAGTTCCAGCATCTGGATATGTATAAATAGATGGTGTCTTTAGGACAGAATTTAATGGAAAATGTGTCCATTGAAAATATTTTTAAATATCTTTCATTTTATGCTAGATATCATTCTTCCCTGTTCACTAAACTTATAGCTTAATTTGTAAAAGTTATTTAAAGTAATAAGGACATGTTGTAGAATAAATTATTTACTCTGTGAAAAGATCACCATAACACCAGCTTAAAGTTGTATAGAAGTCATCAAAAGTGCTTTCATATATAGTATATGCTTTTCAAACCACACAAGAGCCTTATGAGGGAGTTAGGACAGATACTACTTTTCTTGTTGTAGAAGTAGAAAAGTAAGGTTGGGTGATTCTATGTGACTTGCTCAAAAGCATAGACTCAGTGAATGGCACCGCTGGGTCCTATCCCTAGGCTTTCGTACTTGAGACTTGAGTGTCTTTTGGCAAAATCTCACTGGTCTTCTGTGAAAGTGCAGCATAAATACAACTGCAGAGGCATCCAGGAGATATATTCGGAGAGTTCCATTCACTGACCTCCAACTCCCACTCCTATTACCCTGTTCTTTAGTCTTCTCAGTTCTCAGCCTTCCTCATTCTCCCCTGGTAAAATTTCCTGCTTGGTAACAGAACCACTATCCTCTCATGCCCTAGTGAAGTGTTCTTTAAAATTTTTGCTAGCATATCCCTAAAAGACTTAAAAAATACATATCTCCTTGCACATTTTACATTGGTATCTAAAAAATATTATCAAACAATTAAATAGTGGGAAAAGATACCATGTCTGTGTATATTATAAACATTTGACATCTTTAAAAAGAACTGTTAGATGACTTAAAGTTATCCAATGGAATGAAGACACCATAATGATGTCTTACTCAACATTACCAATTAAGAAAATGTAAGAACAAACTCTTCTTTAATAGTAGGAAAACTTACCAGGTGCAGTGGCTCACGCCTGTAATCCCAGCACTTTGGGAGGCTGAGACAGGTGGATCATCTAAGGTCGGGAGTTCGAGACCAGCCTGACCAACATGGAGAAACTCCATCTCTACTAAAAATACAAAATTAGCCGGGCGTGATAGCACATGCCTGTAATCCCAGCTACTCAGGAGGCTGAGGCAGGAGAATCGCTTGAACCTGAGAGGCAGAGGTTATGGTGAGCCGAGATCATGCCATTGCCCTCCAGCCTGGGCAACAAGAGTGAAACTCCATCTTAAAAAAAAAAAAAAAAATTGTAGGAAAACTTACAGTATTCCTTTTTCTATTTTAACTTATATTTCTATACCATTTCCCCCATAGGTTTTTACTCTAATAGAATAAATTTTAGGCATAAAAATTTCTATTGGTCATCGTATTTCTCTGTAATAAAAATTTGCATATAAACTTTATTTCCTTTGACCATAGGGATCAAATTGTTAATTTTTTAATAAAAACCTAAATGTACTACAAGTTTTGATAAATAATTGGCATAAAGACTGAATTTTTATTGGAAATACAGCTTTTAATAGGAGAAATGGGGTTTTCATCCCTGCTCCCCTGTCCAGGTAGCTCATTTAGCCAAGTTTGAATGTTACTTGCTGCTGAAATGAAACAGGATAAAATCAATTACATTTCTATCTGTCATTTATAATAAATTCAAATACTGAGAACCTTCTCATACATAAGTAAATAGGAATATGTGGAGTTACGTTGTAACAATGTCCCTCAACTCTGCACGTCTTCCAAGTTACAGGTCAAAAATTGCATAGCGATCTGTCATCAAAATTTATGTTCAGTGACCCATCATTTGACATATTAGGCCCTCCTTCAGTTTTGATGAAAGCAAAGAATTTAAACCACCTGATTTGCAAAGAGGATTTGTCGCCCAGTTATTATAGTCTCTTATTTTCTCAACTACCACACTAATATTACCAATTATTCCCTTATCTGGTGCCCTAGAGGTTTTTACAGTCTCATGTAATGTATGATGATAAGATTTTCATGCAAGAGATGTCTTTCTTCTGAAAAGCAGAGGGCAAGTTCTTAGATAAATTAGTTATAAGAAGGAATGGGGTGGGCGGAGCAAGATGGCCGAATAGGAACAGCTGCAGTCTCCAACTCCCAGCGCGAAGGACACAGAAGACCGGTGATTTCTGCATTTTGAACT
>NW_012113475.1:7031131-7057822 GCF_000951035.1 Colobus angolensis palliatus | reverse complement strand
CCAGGAGGCAGAGGTTGCAGTGAGCCGAGATGGTACCACTGCACTCCAGCCTGAGTGACAGAGCGAGATTCCGTCTCAAAAAAAAAAAAAAAGAGGAAGGAATGCATATGGAAGTTAAAGATATACTGATTCCCTTAAAAATATTTTTGTTTGTATATCCCTTAGAAACTTTTACATACTGCTGGATACTTGAATTGAGTCCTACCTTGAAACCCTAGCACCTTGAACTCCTCTTTATCTACAGTCTTTCCTTAGTTATTTATATGCCATGTTGTAGAATACTGTATATGATTTAGTTTGTTATTTCTCCAGGTCATTTACATGTAAAGAGATCCTTCTGATGATGGAATTTAAAATTGGTCTCTCCTAAAGACATTTCAAGTCATTGTCAAAAATTGGGGGGAGCGATTTTGGAGAGGAAGGAGGCTTTCCTGGTGCCCCTAAAATCAAAGCACACCCAATTCTAGTTCTAGCTCTGAAAGGAAATCTGCATTGGTCCTTTGAGTGACAGAGTCATGATGATAACAGAAAGTGTGTCCAGTGCTTCTTTTCTAAAGATCTCTCTGCTTCCCTGGGGACACCAGCCTGAGGACAGCCTCAACCCAAGTCCTGGAGTAGCTAAAATGTATGTGTCTTGGTGTCCCAGCTTTTTCCAGCCCCCATCTCGTAATCCGCAGCCCACTCTGTCAAGGCTAAAGTCTGTAGCACTGTAGTTGGCTCCTCCTGGTTCTTGGCTCTATGGACAGAAAAGAGTCCAGAACTCAGGCGGTCCTGAATTCGGATCTCTGCTCCTTTCTGAGCTTGTAAACCTGTGCAAGCTCTTGTCTGTCAGCATCATTCTTCTCATCTGAAAATTGGGAATGCAACTACCTCCTTCACAGGCTGCTGTGAGGAGGAACCACCGAGTACAAAGTACCTAGCTGGGGACCTGGAATGCATCCTACAAGTTTCTTGTTTTTCTCCATTTTTACCCTTGGGCAACTTCTCACCATTCCTCCCACCTGCTTCTCTGTCCTCACAATTTCAGCACAAGGAAAATGTTCTTCTTTTGAACTCTCTCTGCTCCCTAAAGCCAGGTCAGGATTCTCACGATTTGCATTAGGGAGTACAAGGTGCCCTCTTCCCCTCCAGGTCACATCCCCTACTTTTCCCACCCTAAAGAATGGTAATTATTCTATCACCACAGAATGTGTCCCATAATTTTCACTTCTCCTTTCCCCTTGGACCAGCCCATCTGCCCCAGAATCCTTTCTGTGGGGAGAGAGAGAAGCAAAGAAGAGAGCTCAGGGACAACCACTCCATGGGTGTCATCAAAGCTGTGGATAGAAGGCTGCTGGATGTGGCAAGGTCACCAAGTCTGCCCAGAAAGTTCAGAAGGCTAAATGAATATCATCCCTAATACCTGCCACCCCAGTATAAATCAGTGGTAGAAGTATGGGCCCAGAACTGTTTGTTTCAATTGGCCATTTAAGTTTAATGGTAAAAGACTGGTTAATGATAACAATGCATCATAAAATCTTCAGAAGGAAAGGAGAATGTTTTGTAGACCACTTTGGGGTTTTTTTTGTGTGTGGTTTTGCATGCAGCAGTTAAGAGTTTTTAAAATCTATGGTTTTTAATGGAAACAACTTGACCAAAAATCTGTCACAGAATTTTGACTCCCATGAAAACAAAGTTTAATGAGGAAAAAAAAGATGGGGGACAGTCTGTTTTTGGGGACCAATGCGGTCATAGGACCCACATAGGTGTACTTTCAGGGTGGTAGGGAAAGCAGAGGTGGCTGGAAGAAAATTGTATCTCTTAGGGGCATGGATAAGGGTACTGAAGCTAATGGTATATATGCAATGGTATGGGGCTGATAGACTGATATCATTAAAAGAACAAGTAGACTAGCTTGCAGTACTAGGAGAAAAGAAATGGAAAACCCACAAAAGTAAATTAAAAACTATAAAAATATAGATGGTCTAGGTAAAAATAATAGTAATATAAGTTGCCTATCATTTATGCTTTATTACCAAGTATAATAGTGAATATTTCTCATTTATTTTAATAACTTGTCTTTGATTAAAAATCTTTTCTACTTATTTTTTAAAAATTGATAAAGTATGTTTTCTTATAATTTAGAATGAGAAAATAATTTTTATAAAGATTAATTAAAATGTTAATACCTATGAAGCAAATGCATGCTAATGACATCTCTAGAATTATGAAGTCATAGAGTTTAAAGGAAAATATGTATTTAGGGTTAGCATACAAACAATATTGGCCAATGTAATACTCAGTTGCTTATATATTTGTAGTGCAATCTTAAAGAGTTATAACCTAATATTGAGTGGACTTTGCCACATAGAAATGCCAGCGAAGGCTGAAAGGACTCGGGTGTTAAATTTTTTTTAGTTTTCAGATTAACACCATTTCCCTTTCATTTTTTAGGGTTGTTTGGGGTTTGTCTCACCTGTTTTAGTATATCCTTAGCTAAATGTTAATAATTATTTTCAAATACTTACTGTATGCCAGACAGTAAGTGTTCTGTGTTTTAATTCATTTAGTTTTTAAGAACCTTATAATGAGTTCTAGAATTATCCTTATTTTGTAAATGAGGACTCTAAGGCATACAGAAGATAAAACACTCGCCCATGGGAGACATACACAACCCCAAAATCGCAGAGTTCAGTTCTGAGCTCAAGCAGTTGAAAGCAGCCCTCTTAACTGGTACTTTAGGAACTACTCCTTAGAGTAAGATGCTCGATTGCACACAGTGGGACTAAGAACACCAAACAGCAGAATATGCAAACAAGTCATTCTAATGTTGCCTTGTAACTATCTTTAGTACCTGTTAGTAAAATCCCATGCCTTTATAAACACTTGAGTAAATTGGTTCAAATATGCCCCAAATCATTGAAAGGACGCAGTTACTGAACCACAAGGACAGAAGTTGTTTGAACATTATTTTGCATCTCTGAAACCATGACAACAAGTCCTGGTTTATGGTTGAAGTCTTTTATTGTTTTCTGAACTTCAACCTATTTTTCTTTCTCTTCGAATATTTTGTACATAACTCAAAATAACTTCTAACTCAGAAAGACTTCTTTCTTGTATAAATCAGTTTATTTAATGGGAGGAGAAGAGAAAAGAGAAGCCACAGGTTGAAATCAACAAAAAGCATTGAAATGACCAAAATATGAACAGAATTCTATGGCCAGACCAGAGTACTGACTCCTGGTTAACCAAGATTAGCTTACAAATAAATAGCTTTGCAACAATATAATTAACTACATACTATTCAATGCAATAAATTTCTAACACAACAAAAGATTCTGTATTGTTTCTTGGAATTTTATATACAGTGTATATAAGGAGACTCACTGTGGAATTGTTTCACATGGAAGAATGTTAGTTTTGCAGTGTGTGTTCTGGAAATATTGCATGAAAAGGTTATACATTTTAAATTGTATGTTATGGCTCTTATATTGATTTCTCTTGCTGATTCAGACAATCCTTTACATGATAAACAGAATTATTCTCACATTGTTTTCCTTGCCATTCGTCTACTAAGTTTTATTAATGCTTTATCATTTTTATCTAAACCACAATGGTAATAAATGTTGTTGCAGTCACGCTGGCCCTGCAAATATCCTTTCTATCAATATCCACGTTCAGTTCTTAATGCTAAGATAAAGCTGATCCAAGAGAAGCAGAAGTCCTCAGCATTATTTTTTAAAATTATTTCAAAACTTTAAGAGAAAAACTCACTCTGTTCATGGAAATAATGGGAATTTTTAGCAACTTAGCTGTTGTCAGAATCATGCTGTGCTAGCTGGATTCCTTATGAGATCAGCCAAATCTGAATCATTATACTTTCTACCCTCAATTATTTTCTGCCTCCTGTGTCCCTGCTCCATACGTGGGTCCTCAAGCCTGAAACTGAAGATGAGTCCCCCTGGCACCCCCCTTTCCACATACCATCAACTCGTATGTCCTGTCCTCTGTCCCTTCCAATTATTGTCTGAATCCATTATTTTCCTGCCTGTCTCCTATCCCCATGCCACTTTTTTCTTTTCCTTTTTTTTTTTTTTTTTTTTTTTTGAGACAGGGTCTTGCTGTGTCACCTAGGCTGGAGTGCAGTGGTGCACTCATAGCTCTCTATATCCTTGACCTCCCAGGCTAAAGCCATCCTCCTGCCTTAGCCTCCTGAGTAGCTGGAAATACAAGCACATGCCACCAAGCCCTGCTAATTGTTTCATTTTTCTTATGGGGTCTCATTATGTTGTCCAGGCTGGTTGTAAGAACTTTAGTGCTGACACTGAGTAGGAGAAGGAGCCATTAGGAGGGTCTGAGATGAGGTATAGTGTGACGATTGATAGTGAGTGTCAACTTGATTGGATTGAAGGATGGGAAGTATTGATCCTGGGTGTGTCTGTGAGGGTGTTGCCAAAGGAGACTAACATTTGAGTCAGTGGACTGGGAAAGACAGACCCACCCTTAATCTGGGCGGGCACCATCTAATCAGCTGCCAGTGCAGCCAGAATAAAGCAGGCAGAGAAACATAAGAAGTCTAGGCTGGCCTAGCCTCCCAGTTTACATCTTTCTCCTGTGCTGGACCCTTTCCGCCCTTGAATATCGGAGTCCAAACTCTTTAGTTTTGGAACTTGGACTGGCTCTCCTTGCTCCTTAGCTTGCAGATGACCTGTTGTGGGACTTTGTAATCATGTGAGTTAATACTTAATAAATTCATATATATATATATATACACACACACACACATGCACACATATATACGTGTGTGTGTATACATATACACACATATATATATGGTTAGTTCTGTCCCTCTAGAGAACCCTGACTCATACGTATAGTATGTTCTGACTTTTGATGGATCACTCTAACTACAGTGTTGAAAATAGACAGTTGAGGGTTCAGGGGAAAAGCAGAAGATAAGACAGACAATGTTTGCAATAATTCAGGAAGGAAATGATAGTGACTTGGACCAGGAAGAGGTGGCAGGGAGGGAATGAGAAGCGGTCTGATTCCTAATGTGTGCTGCTGTAACACTGAATGGGCTAAGAAAGAGGGAAAAAGCAGTTATCACTAAGTCAAGTTTTTGTCTAAGTGGCTGGAAGGCTGCATTTGGCATTAAGTGAGGTGCATAAGACTGTGAGAGGAGCAGGTTTGGAAAGGCGGTTCAGGAGGTCATTATCAGACAACCAAGCGGAGCTGCATGAAGACAGTTGGATATACAAGTCTGGAGTTCAGGGGTGGGGTCTGGGCTGGAGATAAATTTAGGAGTCATCTGTGTGAGACTGGATGAGCTCACCAAGGAAGTGAATATGGATAGAAAACAGAAAGCAGTAGAATTCCAAGGACTGAGCTACAGGGACACAAATATTAGCCTAAGGAAGCTGTGAGGCATGAAGCAAGGTAGGACAAAACCCAGGAAAGTGTCCTGTCCAGAGAAAGCAAGTCAGGAGGAGGAAGCGAGTAACCAGATCACATGCTGCTGTGAGTCAAGTAAGATGAGCGCTAAGTCCTCAGCAGCACATTTAGCAAAGAGGAAAGAGCAGCTATGGTGAAGCAGTGGAAGTGAACACAGATTAGAACAGGTTCAGTGGGGAACTGAAGACAGCGAATGTAAACAACTATGAGGCAGGGCAAGCAGAGAAATATAGGTGGTGGGGAGGGGGGGTTGAGTAGAGGCAGAAACAAGTGAGAAGGGTTTTTGTTCTAAGTTTTTAAAATTAACAGCACATCTGTAGGCTGGTGGAAATGATTCAGTATCAAGGGAAATTGAATAATTTAGGAGAGAAAGAAGAGAATTGCTGGGACTTGCCCTTGAATAGAAGAGCAAGACCAAGATACGGAGTACAAATCTGAGGTGACAGATAGGAATACAGAGAGCTCCCCCAGTGATAGGAAAGAGGGTGCAGATGGGGGTGGGGACACGGATAGTGGGAGCGCTTGAAGATCTCTTGTGATTGTCAGTTTTCTCAGTGACATGGAAATCTTGGTCATCAGCTGAAAGTGAGGCTAGAAGGGGAGGTAGTGGAGAGGAGTGTGAAATAGTTATCTAGGAGAAGGGGAGAGTGAATAATGAAAATACAGCATGCCTTCTTGGCAGAAATAAAGGCCCACTTGTGATCTGTTATGAATTTTAAGATGAACTCACTCTCCATGGCTGTTGACACTCATGTTCCACCTCCAGAACACAGAGGGGGAGGCCAGGCACAGTGGCTCACACCTGTAATCCCAGCACTTTGGGAGGCTGAGGCGGGCAGATCACTTGAGATCAGGAGTTCAAAACCAGCCTGGTCAATATGGTGAAACCCCGTCTCTACTAAAAATACAAAAATTAGCTGGGCATGGTGGTGGACACCTGTAATCCCAGCTACTAGGGAGGCTAAGACATGGGAATTGCCTGAACCTGGGAGGTAGAGGCTGCAGTGAGCTGAGATCACACCACTGCACACAGTGAGACTTCGTATTAAAAAAAAAAAAAAAGGAAACCACAGTGGGGTTGTAGGCAAATAGTGGCCAAGTGAGTATCTTGAAGTGACAAAGGGATGAGAGCATTGATGGTATACTGCAAGAATCATATATACAGTTAGACATTGGAATTTACACTTGAAAGTCTGAGAAACAAATTGGCAAATTCAATAGATTGTAGGTGCTGGTGAAGGATTGTTGAATTCGGTATCTTAGAGTGAATAGGAAAGACAGAAAAGGGTAAAGGAAAGGATAATTGGAACTAAGTTTATGGAGGAGTTGTAATTGATATAAGGACAAGAGCTAATCATGCTTCTCAAACTTTAGTGTGTATATAAACCCCCTGAAGTTCTTATTAGGATACATATTTTGATTCGGTAATAGGTGGGCAGAGCCTTAGATTTTATATGTCTATCAAGCTCCATTGCATTTTTAAGGGCAATGATCTAGACTGGTATTTCTCAACCTTAATAGTAAATTACAACCCTTGGGGAACTTAAAACACACTGATGCTAGACCGGTGAATTGGAGCTTTTGTGGGTTGGATTTAGCTTCTCTGGGTTGAATTTAGAATTAATATATTATAAATGTTTTCCACATTATTCTATTGTAAAGTGGAGTTGAAAACCTTTGGCCTAGAATGTGTGACCTTAGAGGATAAGATCATTGCAGGATGGAAGGTCATGGAACTGAAGGGCCAAGATGTTGGAAGTGTCATCTTTGTGGTTATTAAACTCTTCAGAAATTATGCTTTAAATAAAGTGACTATAAGCCCAGAGGTCTGTAAATAACTGCAAAAAAAAAAAAAAAAGAGTCAAAATTGGGTGATATAATCTGATGGCATGAGATTCAAGGTGAAGATGTTTAGAGAGAACAGTCTGAAACACACAATCCTGAGCAAGGACAGCACTTACCCATCCCCAGACCCAGTGGCATGTTGGATTTGGGAAATCAAACATCCACCCCTTCAGAGGACTCCGGAAGAAACAATGGCATCAGAAAGGCCTAGACTTTAGTATGACAAAAATGTAAAGGAAACAATCTCAAAAGAGACTGAAATGTTAGAAGATTTTCATGCTGTCTTCCAGGCAGTATGGAAGAGTATCAGGACTTCTGGAGTTGGTTATATGTAGCCCCTGGTATTCCAGCACAGGAGGTGAGGGGTGGCCTGCAGTCCTCACTGAGCCTGTCTCAGAGTAGAGTGCTGTGATATGGCTGGCAACCCTGGGGTGTTGGGGACTGTAGGGTATTGTCAGAAGCTGGAGGAGTCCTGGGCCCGCCTCTTCATTCCCGCAGCTATTTTCTAGCTGTAGAACCCTTTGTTTCTTGAAACAAAGGCGTGAAAGCAAATCCAGTGTGGAAAACAGATAAAAGCAGAGTTTCTGTGATTCAAATGGGAGTTAGGGGAGGAGAGCAGTGACCTCCACAGGGGCCATCAAACACGGCTGGGGCTTCTCAGGGGTCCTGAGGTTCAGGTCAGAACCACTGCTCCAGCATAGGCAAGAGACACCCAAGGCAAATGCGTAATTATGTATAATGGAGTAAAGATCATATACCCAACAATCTTGTGTCTTCAAATCTTTTGTCAACCATGCAGATTGAACACTTTCTTCCATGTAATAAACTCTTTATACAAACAAGTGATTTCTAATATCCCTTGGGACTTCTTTATGTCATTTATGATTAGGACAACATCATTTACATAGGAGGACCCATAGTTTTGAATAGCTATGGGTTCTCCAGTGGCAAACCATAAACCAAAGTTACGAATGTGAGTAGTCTTTTAAGAAAGCGCTTCCAGGAGAACCCTGTAAGTGGGCGAGCAAGCAGGGGAGAAAAGTAGCCTAGTACAGGTTGAGTGTTATTTATACAGAATGTGTGAGACCAGAATTGTTTTGGACTTCAGATTTTGGAGTATTGGCATATACATAATGAGATATGTTGGGAATGGGACCCAAGTTCAAACATGAAATTCATTGGTTTCATATGCATGTTATGCACACAGCCTGAATGTAATTTTATATAACATTTTAAACAATTTTGTGCCTGAAACAAAGTTTGTGCACATTGAACCATCAGAGAGCAAAGGGATCACTATGACAGTCTATAGCTGTTTGGTGTCACCGTCATTCCCTTGGGGATGCTGAATAAACTGTGTGTTATGCACCTGCATTTTGACTACAACCAGTCATGAGGTCATGTGTGGGATTTTCTACTTGTGGTGTCATGTTGGTGCTCAGAAAGTTTCAGATTTTGGAGTATTTCAGATTCCAGATTTTTGGATTAGGTATACTCCATTTATAATAGTGTCAGTTCAGGTCCAGTTTCAAGGATGTAGCTTCAGCCTCATCCCTCCAAGGGACTTCTGGAAAGTTACAGCTCAGATTCTGACCCAATGGGACAGAAGCCATATTTCTGCACCCATTAGTCAATGGCTAATGGGGAAGTTATAAAAAATCCTAGGCACATTCAGGCAAAAACAATCCATGAGCCTGAGGGCTGCTCTTCAGAGAAGAGGGCCAGGTATGAGTACTTGAAAGAGAAGCATACTGAGCACAAAAATTGTAGAAGGGATACAAGAACAACTGGGAGTAAGGGAGTCTGTCCATGCTTTGTGTGATAGGAGGCTTTCTTTAGAAGGACATAGATAACAACCTAGGTAAAGGTTCCACTCAAAAACTATCAATTTCAACTTTTAATTATCATCAAAGAGATTTTTAACAGTATAAATTGTGCCACCTTCTCCCATGCACTTCCAGCAGAATCGTATTTCCACACATAGGGGGAAACGTTGAGAAAATCCAGGTCAAGTGAATATGAGTATATATCTCAGAGATACCCAGGCATAGCCCTGACTGAATGTGCAGTCTGTATTTGAAAACAAAATACATATTTAAAACACCTACTGTTTTAAATAGATTCTATTCTTTTTCTCACTACCTTGAGTGCAAATATCAAGAATGTTTAGCTTTTTCAGCACTTACATCATTACAAATAGTTTATCTACTCTACAACCTCATACTTTTCTATATTTCAAGATTGTTGTTGATTTTTATTTTTCTCTATAAATGTTGGCTTCTCTTCTAAGGATTAGAGGAGCATTATTTGAGAGTCCCTGCCTTAAATGTAATTTAGAGTTGTGCAATGTCAAACCCACTGACAGATTTAGAGATTAATTTCTAGACCTCTTGTGGTGTTAGAGAAGCTCCTTAAGGTTTTGAAAATGGCAACAATATTGACTCCCTACCACTAAAGGTTACTTGTATACACATTCACCCTAATGCAAAAGCAGAGTTTAAGTGTGGTAAATATCAACATTGTTGTTTTTCTTTATGGAAAAACCTGTGCATAGAAAAAAAAGGCAACTGCCAGAATAAGAAATAGTTTACCTCCAGAAGAACAGCTTATACAGGTATGTTTCCTCTCTTTATTCAGCAAATATAACATCACTATTACTACATTAATATTATTCGCATAGAAAAAAATAGTTCAGTAGTTTTAAATGGTCATGTCTTAAGGTCAGGTTCCCCAAAAGTACACCCTGAGCCAAAGATTTGAATGTTAGCATTATACAAAAGGAGGGATTTGAGTATGATTTGTAAGCTATCCGGATTGTATTAAGAATTGGTAGAAAAACGTAAAAAAAAAAAAAAAAATTTTGGCTTAGATACATCTCCAAATATGTGTTTTGCTACATTTTGAAGTCAGTGTATTTTCAGGGATATTTAATCCATATGTTTCAGTGAGGCTACATGTAAATCATCCAAATGTTATTTTATTACAGCTATGTGATGTCTAAAATTCCTTTTGTGCTTTTAAAAATAGTCTTTCTATTCTTTTCTGAAAAGCAGCAGGTAAGTTGCCAAGAGTAAACAAATCAAATAGCAAAAGGTTTGAGTTCAGTTTGAAACGCTTATCCTATTATTTTTGATTGGGTTCTGAACTTGGCAGCACACATTCCCCATTTCCTCATTTGTGCCTGCAGGGCAAAGTGAAAACAATTTGAACACTGTATTTCCCAATTGGTTCATTGACATTTGAGAATAATGTAGTACAGACAGAATCAGCATGTTTGGCAGGTGAGTGATACTTAACGTGACCTTGGAAAGTTACTTCCCACCAGTTTGCAGAAGTTCATGGCCTGGAACAACATTGTACATATTATAAAACACAGGTATCGCTTCTTGGCCTTTTGGCTAAGATCACATGTACAAAATACGGGTTAGGACAGGCAGCCATCAAGGAATCCATGCTGAGGATTTATCTATTTTTCTCATGTATCTTTAGGTGGAATGGTTGAAAAATGAAGACATAATTGATCCCGTTGAAGATCGGAATTTTTATATTACTATTGATCACAACCTCATCATAAAGCAGGCCCGCCTCTCTGATACTGCAAATTACACCTGTGTTGCCAAAAACATTGTTGCCAAGAGGAAAAGCACAACTGCCACTGTCATAGTCTATGGTGAGTGGCCCTTCAGGGTCTCAATCTAGTTCATGTCTAACTATTTCTCATTGGCATCGGTATCTTAACTTTAAAATATCAAGCTAGAAGCCCTTTTTTAAAAAATTTCATTTTCTCTGAGACAGGATCTTTCTCTGTCACCCAGGCTGGCGTGCAATGGTATGAGCATAGCTCACTGTAGCCTCGACCTCCTGGGCTCAAGGGATCCTCCCACCTCAGCCTCCTCTGGAGTAGCTGGTATTACAGGCATGCACCACCATGCCCGGTTCTAGAAGCCCCTTTTCAATCTCCATCGTGGCTTGTTTGCTGCTTTTCACAGAGGCAGTGAGGTTTAATTGCTTCCCCAGTACTGATATGAAAGGATAGGCTCGGACATTCTCAACCCTTTCTCAGTCAGCTTCCAGGAAAGTGAAGAAAGCCTTCCTGAGTGGCTGCTGTTTCTGTAAGCCCTCTTCTCTCCAGAACCTGTACCACCATCTAGATTGAGTTCTGAAGATGAATGTGCTTCTATCAGCCTGCTGATGTTTCTGTGGACCTAACCTCAGTCTTATCGTTGCAAACCCTCAGAAAGCGGGAGCTGATCTGTTCCCAAAATACATTAGAGCAATTTTAGCTTCTTAGAACTCATTCTACTCACTCCATCAGAGGTGTGCGGAGTGAAGAGAAGGGCTGCCTTATCTGGCCAAGTGGCCCTAATCCTAACAATATGGTAAAATCCAACAAAGTGACTTCTTAGGAAGCTTCCTCCCATGCCCTGGTCCTTTCTAAGCCAGCTCATCTCTAAACCTATCAATCCTCTGAAAGTACTAAGCAATTTCATGCCCCATTTTGATGTGGCACACATGCTTTTATCTCCCTGTGTGGTTTAGCATTCAGTTATTTTCCAATCATTTCATGAGTGGTTTCATCTCCCCAGCTAAGGTTAAGCTCCTTGGTAGACTGAGAGACTGGTCTGTATATTTACATATTTCTTACAATGTTAGACATCTAATAGTTTCTCATATTATTGATGTTTTACTGTCTCAGAGGAAATTGAACAATGTGGGAAGTATTTTGAGGTTATGCCACCGCCAGAATGATATGCCCATGCCTCACCACTTCTTAGAACATAACGAAGATTTTCATCACTGTTTTAGTGTTAAACTCCATGGGCCTTGGTGTCTTATTGACTGAAGGAGGGACAGCCACTGACAAGTATGTGGCTTATGGTACAGTCAGTCCTGTGTCACTTAATGATGGGGACACATTCTGAGAATTACATCGTTAGGTGATTTCATTGTTGTGAGAACATCATAATGTATTCACACAAACCTAGATGGTATAGCCTACTGCACACTTAGGATAGAGGGTATAGCCTATTACTCCTAGGCTACAAACCTGTATACTGTGTTACTGTACAGAATACTGTAGGGAACTGTAACAAAATGGTATTTGTATATCTAAACATAGAAAAGGTACTGTAAAAATAAGATATCAAAGATTAAAAAAAAAAAGGTACACCTGTATAGGGCACTTACTATGAATGAAGCTTGCAGCCCTGGAAGTTGCTCTGGGTGAGTCAGTGAGTGAATAGTGAGTGAATGGCAAGGCTGAGGACATTACTATACACTGCTGTAGACTTTGTGAACACTACACTTAGGCTATAGCACATTTGTAGAAAAAGTAAAGTAATACCCCACAATGTTACAACAGCTATGAGGTTATTAGGTGATAGGAATTTCTCAGCTCTGTTATAACTTTATGGAACAAACCATTATTGTATATGAAGTCTGTCCTTGACTGAAATGTTATGGGGTACATGATAGGACTGAAGGAATTAAGAATTTGTCACCCCAGTATATGCCACTTGGCATATTGACTGTTTTCTGCATTAAAGATCCTTGAGAAACAGCAGACTCAAGATCACTCTGATAATCCTTCTGACTCTTAAAAGCAAGAGAGGAGATTTTCAACTGAAAGATGGCTTCCCTATACTAGAAGGAAAGTAACATTCTTATCCTCAAGGACAGGAAGTTGAGACCAGGGAGAAGTTAAGATCCAGATAATTCTGTATTGATCTTGTTAAAATAACTCTTAATCTTCTTTTAGCCTTACCACATAATTTACTTTTTCACAACTTACTACTGTTTGTCCAATTCAATATATAAGCATTCAACTCTAACTGCATCTTTGGGTCTTCATTTTCTTAGGCCATGTTAAAGTTATATAAAATAAATTTACACGTTTTCCTCGCGTGATTTGTGTTACACCAATTTAATTCTTAGACCCCCTCAAAAAATCCTTAAAGAGTTGAAGTAAAATATTGCCTACCCCACAGTACCATTCAGATGGATGTGTGTTTATGAGAAGAGAAACCACTATGCTGTTCCAGAGGATGAATGTAGCGCTGCTATAAAAATGTCATTTTAATTACAGGAAAGATGCATAAAATTTTTTTGATCCTCTGATTACTCTGAGGTTTAATTTCCTAGTCCAGATAATGGCTGTGTTGAATTGTATGCAATTGCCTTTCTTAAATCACAATAAAATGTTTTCTTCTTATCTCTTTTTAAACTGCCTGAAAGACTTGATTAACAACATTTGAAATGCGAAAAAGAAATGGGGTGCAATCACAGCATGTGCCAGTCATAAATAACTAATGAAGGCAGACTATATATAGTTGTATTATATAGATGTTTAATGTACATGCAAATCTGCAAGTCTCTTCCTATGTATATTATGCTTTCAATATCCATAAATACAATGAATATGTTGTCCTTAGGAAGGATCAAACACAAGTAACTTAGTATTTAGAATTAAGGAAACGGATTTGGACTAGGGTCAGGAATATTGGGTCATAGGAGTATTTCTGTCACTAACTTATCTTCAGAGGGTCTTTTAACCAGGATTCTCTGAGCCCTTGCCTCGTTCTCTGTAAATGAAGGGATCTTCAAAGACTTTTTCATCTCTGAAAGTTTCTGATTATTCATTTCTCATTAAAATCCCAGCAGAACAGTACATGTATCCTAAACCCCAAATATCAGCTTGCCAGTATGCTAGTAAGCAGTTTATACAGACAATTCCATGGCAGGGAATTTTGTAAACTTGAGCAGGTTAAATTGCTTTTTGGAACACTAACTGAAACCCTACCTATCCACCATCTGCTTGTCCTTTACATAACCTCGTAAAATAATTTGTCCAAGCCTCATAGGTTGAACTCACCAAAACTCCACAGAAAACATATATATCTAACCAGTATTTCATATTTAGTGACTGTTTTATGTATTTTTTGTTAATGCAATTTTTAGATTACAAATATGCATCCATTAGAGAGAATTTGGAAAACAGAAAAGGTCAAAGAAGGAAACGCCTATACCTATAATGCTGTCACCCAGAGATAGCATTTAAACAAAAATTTTATGTATACTACTTGAATTTTCTTTCTTTCTTTTTTTTGAGACAGAGCTTCACTCTGTCGCCCAGGCTGGGCTGCAGTGGTGCAATTTTGGCTCCTGCAACCTCTGTCTCCTTGGGAGTTCAAATGATCCTCCCTCCTCAGCCTCCCAAGTACCTGGGACTACAAGCATGTGCCACCGCACCTGGCTAATTTTTGCATTTTTTGTAGAGATGAAGTCTACTATATTTCCCCAAGCTAGTCTCAAACTCCTAGACTCAAGTGATCTGCCCGTCTTGGCCTCCCAAAGTACTGGGATTATAGGCATGAGCCACTGCACCTGGCATATGCTACTAGTACTTTATATGTATACATAAGGTTTAAAAATAAGCATTATACATTGTTATACATCTTTTATAATTTAAAATATATAAATATAAGTGTTATATACATATTATATAAAAATTATATACATATACATGATCATGCATAATGTATCCATAAACATTACTTTTATTTAAAACATACTGAAACTATTTATTTGGAGATAGGGTCTCACTCTGTTGCCCAGGCTGAAGTGTAGTGATGTGATCATAGCACACTGCAGCCTCTACTCCTGGGCTCAAGGGATCCTTCTGCCTCAGCCTCCTGAGTAACTGGGTCTATACGCACATGCTGACATAATCTGCTAATTTTTTAAATTTTTGTGGAGCTAGAGTGTTGCTATGTTGCCCAGGCTGGTCTTGAACTCCTGGTCTCAAGCAGTCCTCTCTCCTTGGCCTCCCAAAGTGCTTGGGTTACAAGCATGAGCCACTGCACCCAGCCTCGTGAATTATTCAATAGCCTTCTACAGGATTGCTTTTAATGGTTGTCCAGGAGTCAGTCACATTAACATAGATGGCTGGCTTTGCCATTTTCTCATTTTTGAACATTACAGTTGTTTCCAATTATTCCTCTTTATATGAAATAAAGTTGCTGTAAAAAATATGTTTCTGTCTGTAAATATAACATTTATCATAATTTCCTATTGGATAGGTTTCTAGAAAACAAAATGTTGGGCAAATGCTGTGCACATATAAGGTTTGTGTTACTTGAATGGCTAATACACTTCTTTAGTGTCAGGAAGCAGATGCGTATACTAGTTGTGTTATATTTTAACTACAAGGAAATAATTTTTGTTAGAAATTGTTTAATTACAATATTGTATAGACTCACATTATTGAAGTATTAAAAATATATATCAAAGTATTTTCTAAAGAGAGATCTGCAGAATTGAAGAGTGTACTGTGTTAGGGTGTAGGTTTTACAATCACATATGCTGACAGCTCCGTCAGACATCATAATTGGCCTTTATACACAAAATAAGTGCTAATTTCAATATCAACTAATCGCCAAGTAACTCAAATAGCCAGTCAATTTGTTTATAACCCCAGTACTATAGGATTTTATTTTTTAGCCGGGCTCACTGGTTTGTGCAAGTGAATAAAAATCCTTAAAAGGTTGTAAAGTTTACACATGGTTAAAAAATCAATCATCTTTTTTTTTAAGGCTAAATTACTTTATTCTGTCCCCATGCTATAGATTCACTTGCAGGCTTGTCATAGAGATGTAAACATTTATTATTTGAGACGAGCTGTCAAAAGTAATTTTGGAGCTTGACTAGGTAAGGAGATATGTATATTTTTTAAGAACACTGGCCAAGTAAAAGAGAACCCATACAGTCCTATTTATTTTTCTGAGTAGGTGAGTATGTCTTTGCAAACATTTTTTTTTCTCTGTCTATACACTAAAACTTTGGATAAAATGAGGTCCATGGTCTCTTCTGGCTTTGAAATTTTGGATTTTTATAAATGGTCACTTGGAAAATAACTTTTGTTTACATATTGTGTCTGTGTTGTGTGTCCGTGTGTGTTGTGCATGCACACATGTTTAATCCACTTTTTACTGTTTGCCTCCTTTCAGTCAATGGCGGCTGGTCCACCTGGACAGAGTGGTCTGTGTGTAATAGCCGCTGTGGACGAGGGTATCAGAAACGTACAAGGACTTGTACCAACCCGGCACCACTCAATGGGGGTGCCTTCTGTGAAGGGCAGAGTGTGCAGAAAATAGCCTGTACTACGTTATGCCCAGGTAAATAAACCAGTCCTCTCAATCCAAACATCTCCCATTATTCAAGAAATATGCTTTTAGAGAATAGATACAGAAACTTTATTCTTACATTATTTAAATCCATCCTACTCACTGTTTGCATTACTGGGATATCAAGTGTTTTCCTCCAAAAGAATACTTAACTTTGTTACCAAAACATGCCAAATTGTATAAAACAGGAGATTAAACACTACTGGATATAATCCCTTTATATTATTCAGCACAACTGCTGGGACCAAGATTGTAGATTTTGTAATTCAAGAGATTTGAATGGCACTGAAAGCCACACATTTTAGGAATAACAGTCCTTGATCTTCAGAAAATCACAGAAATTAATTGAACTGAAATTTAGAAAATGTTTTAGATGGAAATATTTTACATTTGGTGTCATTTTCTGGTCAAGGGCAAATATAACATTTGAAATGAATTATAAGGAAGGCAAAGTTTTTTGGCACATGGAATAATGGATTCTGAAACTACCATGCAGTCAGTTCTTTGTTATCTGTAAATGTTGGTCATCTATTTTTTTTGAGTTATTTGCAGTGGTACCTACAGCAAGATTGCATCTCTCCACCTCTTAGCATCTTTCTGTACTATCTCATCTTGCTACCAGCTCTTATCCCTAGGTAAATCGAAGATAATATTTGCCAAAAGTAAAAACAAAACCCTTTAAAATGCCTTGTTATACAATATATTCCAAAGCTAAGCTAAAATTATTTTGAAATAATCCATAAATTTACTGCACTCATTGGAGTAGCTATTGTGTTTTCAGTTTTACTGTTCAGATACACAGCCTTCTTACTTCTCCCTTTTGCCTAATTTTGTCATGTTTATCCTTTAATCTGTATCTTTTAACCTTTCTCAGGGATGGGGTGGAGAAATGAACTGGAGAGATATACATAACCTACACTTTACATTCCCAAATGTTGATTTCCAAATATCAAAACTGTCTTCCACAGTGAACCCTTTGAGAGCTTTTATTTATGAAACAAATTTTGATGCTTACCTAGGCTTAAAATTTCAGATTTTATTTTATAGGTGCTGACTCCCACAATTAAAAAAGCACTGATCAATTTGAGTTGAAATAGAAATGCATGTGTCAGTGTTTTGGTAAACTGGATTGGTGCAGGTCAAAGCAAATGTTTTTGCTCTAAGTGGTTGGGACTTGCGTATATAGCCTGTTCTGTATGACTGAAATATTAACGCTGTTCTCATTTTTCATGTGGGTATCTTTATAACCATATCCACATTATGCATGATATATTTACACAGTAATCTGAATACGAAATCATGTAGATTTCTCAAACTACGTAGACGATTAAAATTGATATAATTTTTATCAATATATAGATATAAAAGGTTAAGCTGTTCAGTAAATAATGTTTAGCATTGTTTTACATTGAATCCTTGATCATTATAATTATGTATTTCAGGGAAGATTAATATTTTAAAACTCTTATTTCAACATTTTTATCCTATTTTTCTGAGAAACTTAAGCTACATTTTAAAGTATGACTGAAATTTAAATTTATCCTTTTTGCAAACTGAGATTTAAGTTGTGTACTTTTAAAATAGAGATATCTGAGTTCATTATCTTTGAAGTTGCTGACAAGCCAGCCACCAAAATTAGGAAGAAAGTAAGTCAGTTCTAAATGACTGAATCACAACAAATATTAGGGTCTTACCTAAATTTTTTTAATAAAAATAGAAACAGAAGCATCATCAAATAATGGAATTATCAAATAATAAATGAAAAACAATAGTCTTTTCATGAAAACATTACAGAAGGTTTCAGCAGAATCAAGCAGCCCAGATGAAAAAAGTAAAATAAAAAGACAATATAAAATTTAGATGAGAGAGAAGAGATAGATAGATAGATACCAACTGGATGAATGAATTTAAGGTTGGATAGATTTCTTCTCCACTGTACCAACCTCTTCTCTGAATTCGCACACGAGCTTACTTTCACTGTCCACACGGCCCTAAGAATGAAGGAATCTTGGATCCAAAGACTGACCTAATTTTCAATACAAAACCCAGAAGCTCCCCCATTAATAGGAAAAGGGAAACCGTCATGGCCTACTTTTACATAGCTCCTGGTGACAGCTTTGGATTTTGTGTGTCTCAGTCAGCCTCCCTTGACTTGGTCAGTGAGAAAACACTCACACACTCTATAGGAAAAGCTCACTGAACCCAAATGATGTAGAACATGCAATTCCCAGCAACTGAAATGAATACAGTGCTTCTCAGTAGCGCATGCTTTTTCTTGTTTTGTTTTGTTGTATTATACTTGAGCTCTGCTCCATCCCTTAAGCAGCTGCCTCTCCCTCTGACTTGCTGCTGCATTTTTTCCATGGCAGTGGATGGCAGGTGGACGTCATGGAGCAAGTGGTCTACTTGTGGAACTGAGTGCACCCACTGGCGCAGGAGGGAGTGCACGGCGCCAGCCCCCAAGAATGGAGGCAAGGACTGCGACGGCCTCGTCTTGCAATCCAAGAACTGCACAGATGGGCTTTGCATGCAGAGTAAGTCAATTTAAGCAAACTGCAGACATTGAGGGGGCTGGAGATTGAACCATTTGGGTTTTTTTTAAGGAAACATTAGAAATAAAGAATTCTTTGAACAACAATAAAATGCAATAATATAGCAATATTCTAGCTCGCTCTCACAATTGGAAAAAGCAAATTTTCCAGGAACCAGAATAAAAAGTAACTATGTCCAGCTAACAAATGGCATGCAATATTGCTTTTTCATGAGCAAGGGGTGATTCAATCACTTATATGGAAGGGAACCATTACTTGGTTTTATCGGAAAGCACAAAAGGGCACTCTAAACTCTTCAGAGAGTCAAAACAAGACTTCTAAAATGTAAGCTGTTTATTCTTAATTCATGGCAGGTACCTAACCAAAATGTCCATGGAGTGTAAAATGTATGTAAAGATGAAAAATATTTTTGTTGGTAGATTTACCGACTTAGAACAAATGTTTAGTGAGAACATCTCCGCAACCTCTTGAATATTCTGGGTTTGTATTAGAAATTATAATGTGGATATGATTTAGTTTATTTAAAGGAAATAAATATTAATAAAGCATACATTTTTAAAATGAGTGCCAAAGATTGGCTCAGGAATGTAATGTGTGCTATAAGCTACATATTCTCCATTTTTTTCATGTCTTTGTTCCTTAGATTTTCTTAATTAAATGGTAGTTTGATCTCATACTTGCAAACTCTCACCCCTTTATTGAGGAGTCCTCAGATGTACACAGTTTACTATCTCTTTTCATGATCATAAATTGAGGTATTAAGAATTATTCTGAAATCATACCTATTCAGATTAATGGATCAAATGATGTGCTGTCTTTGGATGTGAACTAATGGTGGTCTAGTGTTGACATTTCTCATAATACATTACACATTGCTAGCAGAATACAAGCAGCTGAAGGTATTTATGCAAAGGTATTTGTATTTGTCATTTAAGAATAAAATATTTTGTTTTTACCACACTTAAGAAATTCTGTTTACTTTTCAGTCTATACACACAGGAACCTTTAGAAAGATATCTTACTTAAAATACAAATAAATAATTATGTTGTTCACACAGAATAAAAATCCAGTAGGCCACTTATTTTTATGTTCAGGGTACATTTGCTTTCCTTGAGAACCGGCTGCTGCTGAGTGTATAAAGCACAGCTTCTGGTAATGATGTGGGGCCTGCCACTGTGAACCTCACAAGTTTGTACCAGAAATGCACAAATGAAAATCAGTTTTGCTAACCATTTATCCAGAGGTACAGAGTTTGTTTGGGTTGAGGATTAAAATAACAACATACCACATACAAGTTAGTCTTTTTAACATTTCCATCACTTAGTATTTTTCTTTTACTGTAGAACCAACTGATTCATGTGATTGCAAAGTAGAAACAGTTGGACTTTTTCTCTCTGTCTTTCACATTCTTTCTCTCTCAATATACTATTTCAATCTTGGGTGATTTAATACCTACTACTTCTATTGTGCATATTTACAAATCCTCAGAACAACCTCTTTAACAAGGAATACAATGCCACAAGACAGAATCTTTCATTAGTCATAGAAAATGTCACATTTTAAATTATGATAAATACAAACATGATATATTCAAACTAAGACTTTCATGACATAGCAACCCCTTAGCTTCTAGATCATTCCTTAAGCATTCATAGAATTTTTTTCCATATGATTGGATATTTGCCAGTAATGATGGCCTGAAGTGTGTGTATATAGACAGGGAAGAGGAATGAGGCTACAGGAGGGGTATTTTTAGTTGTTTGTTTGTGTTTTTTTTTTGTCACGTCTCCTGTTTGATGGAAACATTTTGCTATTTGGTTAAAATCATTCCATTTAAAGCTATTTATTTCTGCAGCTCTGATTTGCTATAGTGACAATCCCTACTAAGTCATTAAACTCTTTCATCTGCCCTCCTGTATCCACTCCAGTCAAACAAAGAATTGTAGTCTATATCACTATTGATTTCCTCAGTGATAAAACCACAGATATTCTGCACTGTGCAATTGTAGTATTTTACAGTGAAAGCTATAGTTTCTGCTTACCAGTTAGCCTGGTGTTTCTGGAACAGTATACTGCCAAAGTCTTGCAAAGAAATAATATTGTTTGGCCATTATTTTGGAAAACAAAGGCTTCTAATAGTGATACTGCAAAGTTTGCAAAAGGGACAAGGTCAGTATTAAGAAAAAGAATGGGGGTAGAAAAGATAGCCAGAAAGTGGCAATCAGCAATTAGGAATTATCACTTAATATTTATTTACTTTGGGAGAATTAGTGTCTGGAATGAATTAATAGTCTTTCAATGATATCACAATGTTATCTCAAAATAAAGCTAGTCTACTTTCAGTGAACCAGGTAAGAACTACATCCTCTGAATCTATTCAAAATTGTATACAAATAATTCTGATATAAATGTAGGTGTACTGCTAGATAGGAGAAATTCAGAGTTCATAATGGATGTGAGTAGGATTCAGAGTTACCTAGATAATGTAGTACAGTATTTCTTCAAAAGCTAACTTGGTACTTAAGAGGAACACAATGTGAAATATACAGAAAATATTACTGTTGATGTTTATTTGTTAATTTGTTCTAAACAAATTCAGATACATTTCTTTGTTAAGCACTTAATACAAACACCTTTAAAAATATATTAAAATGTTGGATAAAATATTGCAAACTTAGTAGAGACATATACGTGCATGCAGAAAGAGAGAGAGAGAGAAGAAAAGAGGTCCAAAAGAAAGAAGATAGAGAAATCCTCAAATGCCAAAAATGAAGCTGCAACTCCAAGCTTGAGAGGTAACTGTGTGAATTGACACCAAAATAACCAGGAAGGGGGAACTGGATATGGACATGGGTCCCAGGGGCTGGAAATTAGGGTTTCAGTTTTGGCAAAGAGGCAGAAGCCCTGGCTATGTAAGACCTAGACTTGGAAGTAAGAACCCTAAAGAAAGCTGAAACTCACAAATGCCTGACCTATACCATAGGAAACAACTAGAACATTTTTGCCCACCAGCCAAGGGAAGACATAGAAAAACATGGTAGGAAAAAGGAAATGAAGACTTCATTTAAATAAAATCTATAGTAAAACCATAACCTCACCCCAGCTCTGGTATGGAATCTAAGATACATTGCTAGAAGCAAAACACAAAATATGTATAATTAAGCTTCTAGGACACCAGCAGAGCAAACAGCAAGCTACTCTCTAGGTTTCCTTCCATAATGTAAGTTCATTAGTCTATGACAAACATAGACCACACCTTTCAATAAGCTTACAATACAAAGTTTCCAATCACTCAAGAAAATTGTCTACTGTAAGGGAGAGTCAGCAATAATAAATGAGTTAGCATTTTACTAACATGAACTCATAGAGCAATCTGAAAAAAACTGTAGAGTAAATGTAAAAAGACAAACCATATTTTTAAAAGGAATATAAGCACAAATGAAATAACAATTTGTTAAAAAGACAGATTTAGAGACAAAAACAAATGGAATGTCTAGAGAGGAAGGCATAATGATTGAAATTTAAAACTCATTGGAAGATGAAAAATCAGATCAGATACAGCTTCAGATAAAGCTGAAGAGAAAATTTGTAAACTGGAATTTAGATCTTATGAAACTTCCCACAATACAGGGAAGTTTTGTGAATACATAAGTGAATATGTAACAGGGAGAATAAAACTCATGGAGGATAGAATGAGAAAATCCAACATTTACTGCATAAAAGAGCAAAATCTGAAAGATTTTCAGGTAATCAAGATAGAGAGGATTTATTACTCATAAACCTTACTGAATAAACTACTGAAAATGAAAAATAACAATTGGTTCCTTAAAATAAGATGAGACCAATTGAGAAGCAGTTGAAAATAAGATGGAGCTAAACGGTAGACAACATTAACATGGAATATGGGAAGGTGCAAACTAAATTAAAAATTTCCATCTTCTCTATATTGCTCAAGAAAAGAATAGTAACAGTATTTACATTGGATTTCATTGATTCCACTGTTGAAGTTAAAATGTTAAGACTTAAGTACACACATAAAAATTGAATGCATAAATTCAAAATAAAAATTTTAAGGGTAGGAAAGTGGCAAAAGGAAAACTAGTAAATGGATACAATAAGTGAGATAGTGGAAATAAAGCTACATATATCAGGGATCATAATGTAAATGAATTAAACTCACCTGTAAAAGGAAATCCAAAATTATAGGAAAAAACTCAGTTTTATTCTGTTTATGAGTCACATACTTAAATCGTAATTATAGGAAAAGATTGAAAGTTAAGAAATGGAACTTACAGTATTGTTCAGTATGTATGTATGTATGTATGTATGTATATATTTAGAGACGGAGTCTTGCTCTGTTGCCAGGCTGGAGTGCAGTGGCGTGATTTTGGCTCACTGCAACCTCCGACTCCCTGGTTCAAGCGATTTTCCTGCTTCAGCCTCCTGAGTAGCTGGGATTACAGGCGCATGCCACCACACCCAGCTAATTTTTTATTTTTAGTAGAGACAGGGTTTTACAATGTTGGCCAGGATGGTCTAGATCTCCTGACCTAGTGATCTGCCCGCCTTGGCCTCCCAAAGCTGGGATTACAGGTGTGAGCCACTGCGCCCGGTCTGTTCAGTATTTATTTTAACATGTCTAATTAATGGCTTTTACTATCTGATTGGGCTATTCTTTATTCAATTCCATTTCCCATTACGCCTAAGTAATATATATTAGAGATCATTTTTGACTCATAGTTTGAATATAGAGTTTTGTTTATCATGGGCTTTATAGTTTTTAGAATGTTTAATTTCAACTGAAACATTAATCATCAGTTTTCTAAATTATTTACCAGTTTGATAGTGTTCGGATAAGACATGTTAGAAATCTATTTCTTTCCTCAAATTCAACACCAAGTGAAATTTTTCATAAAAAGACTTTGAAGGTTACTTATAAAATTAATGAATACTTTAAAGATATAACAATGCTAAATGTTAAGCAAATATGCAGTCAAGTAGAAACTTTTGTACCTTGCTAATGGGAATAAAAATTTTTATGGGGAAGCAATTTTACAGTATAAGTCAAGAGTTTTAAAGTTATCATACCCTTTGACCCAATAATTCTACTTGAATGAATAAGTTTTCAGTAATTAGTATGAATATCTAAAAATATATACAGTCAGCCCTCTGTATCAGTGAGTTACACATCTGTGGATTCAACCAAGAACAGGTCAAAAATATTTAAAAAAAAATAAAAAATAATATAACAATTAAAAATAAAACAAATTTTAAAATACAGTGTAACAACTTATTTAACATTTAAATTGTATTAGGTATTATAACCAATCTAGAGATGGTTTAAAGTATACGTGAGGATGTGCATAGGTTACATGCAAATACTACGCCATTTTATATAAGAGACTTGGGCAATCTCAGATTTTGGTGTTGGTGGCGGGGGGTGGTTCTGGAATCAATCCTTCTTGGATACTGAGAAACAGCTGTACGCCACATATGTCTATATTCTTTGTTATTATTGTAAAAAATGCAAAACCCAAAAGTCTAATATTAGGATGATGGTTAAGTAACACGTAGTACTTCCATTAAATGGAACATCATATAGCTGCTAAAATATTTATAAGGTTTAACATGGAAAAGCAGAATATGGATTTATATATGCATTTAGTGATAAGTGTGTAAAGGTATGCTTAGTAAAAGATGAATGAAATTTATGAATATTCTGGGCTAATGAGATTACAAGTATTTTTTTCTTTTTCTATATGCTTTCTATTCTATACATTATTTATGCTTAGTATTCCGTTATCTTTATAATAATAAATGACATTTTGTAAAAAGAACGGTTGAGGATAGGCCACAGCATTGTCTTGGAAGCATGGCTTCCTGGATTTAAGAAGTAGCAATGTCACTGACTTTGGTCACATTGATTCAAATTAGATTACAAAAAAAGTATTTGCATAAAATACTTGTATAAAACCCTAGTTGTACAAAACCCTAGGGTGCAAGAATTACTTATAGCCAGTAAACCAAGTATTTTGAAGACATGGGGATTTGGAACTGAATTATAGTTTTGCAATATTTCCCATTTGTCTATTTTTTATATATATATATCCGGCCTTGCAATCATAATTTAAATTCTTAGTCTGTGTGATAAGTTGGATTCATTATGTGATGCTGTGTAATTTCATTTGTGAAATATGATCATGGTCTGTAAACAATTTCAGAAGCTCTGTTAAATGTTTATACCACTCATACACAGTAGTTCATATTGTAAGTGCTGTATAACATATATTTGTATTACACTGGATACAATCTCACTGGCCTGAAAGAGTAGTTCCTACACTAGACACAATTTGGTACCTTCAAATTAAGACCTTTACAAAATTGATGTTATTTCACCAGAATGCATTACTAAAGCGTAATTAGAAGCTATCAGAATCACTTAAGGTCCCAGAAATAACTTGGACATTTTGGATTTATAAGCACATAGTTAATTTTTTTCCAAACAACATTTTAAAAAGTGGAGTTCTTTGATATACTAAATGACACGGATTGCATCGAATAAGAAAGGTAAGTGAAGTGGCATGTTTGTCACTATTTTGTGTGTGTGTGTGTGTGTGTGTGTTTCAGTAAAACTTTATTTACAGAAATGAGTAGCAGGAACTATTTAGTCTGAGTGCCAGAGCTTGCCAACCCCTGTTCCAGGCTGTCACATCTCGAGGATATAGCTATTGTATTATGTTAATTTACTGAACTTAACAGGTTTATCGCCTAATTTTTAACCCATATGCCATACATTGACATATATTCATAGGAGGTGAAGGGTATTTATCAAAGATCCTATTATCTTTGCTTTTTTTTTTCATTTAGTTCTTATTTTTAGATCTGTAATGGGTACAGGTGCAGAGTTCTCACATGCTTGTATGTGTAGTGATGAAGTCTGGGCTTTCAACGTACCCAGCATCTGAATAGTGAACTGTGCTCAACACCCTTTTTTTTTTAAATTATATTTTAAGTTCTAGGGTACATGTGCACAACGTGCAGGTTTGTTACATATGTATACATGTGCCATGTTGGTGTGCTGCACCTATTAACTCGTCATTTACTTTAGGTATATCTCCTAATGCTATCCCTCCCCCTACCCCCACCCCATGACAGGCCCTGGTGTGTGATGTTTGCCACCCTGTGTCCAAGTGTTCTCATTGTTCAATTCCCACCTATGAGTGAGAACATGCGGTGTTTGGTTTGTTGTCCTTGCAATAGTTTGCTGAGAATGATGGTTTCCAGCTTCATCCATGTCCCTACAAAGGACATGAACTCATCCTTTTTTATGGCTGCATAGTATTCCATGGTGTGCATGTGCCACATTTTCTTAATCCAGTCTATCATTGATGGACATTTGGATTGGTTCCAAGTCCTTGCTATTGTGAATAGTGCCTCAATAAACATACTTGTGCATGTGTCTTTAGAGCAGCATGATTTATAATCCTTTGGGGATATACCCAGTAATGAGATGGCTGGGTCAAATGGTATTTCTAGTTCTAGATCCTTGAGGAATCGCCACACTGTCTTTCACAATGGTTGGACTAGTTTACAATCCCACCAACAGTGTAAAAGTGTTCCTATTTCTCCACATCCTCTCCAGCACCTGTTGCTTCCTGACTTTTTTATGATCGCCATT
>NW_012113475.1:6992225-7029321 GCF_000951035.1 Colobus angolensis palliatus | reverse complement strand
TATATTTTTGAAATAGGCTTTACATTAATTGGTTATGACAAGAGAGAGAGAGACACAAAGAACAGGACACACAGAAAGATACAGAAGAAGCAGAAAGCACTTAAGAAAACTCAAAAAATGCTAAGACAATAAGCATATTTACCTTTTAAGTTGAAATACAATTGTATTACTAAGACCTGATAACTTTTAACTTGTATAATCTTTTTTGTTCGTTTGTTTGTTTCTTAATGTGACAGAGACTTACACTGTTGCCCAGGCTGGAGTGCACTGGAGCGATTCTGGCTCACTGCAACCTCTACCTCCCGGGTTTAAGCAATTCTCCTGCCTCAGCCTCCCGAGTAGCTGGGATTACAGGCATCTACCACCCTGCCCAGTTAATTTTTGTATTTTTAATAGAGATGGGGTTTCACCATGTTGGCCAGGCTGGTCTCGAACTCCTGACCTCAAGTGATCTGCCCACCTCAGCCTCCCAAAGTGCTGAGATTATAGGCCTAAGCCACCACAGCAGGCCTAACTTTTATAATCTTTATAATAAATATTTAGTAAGATGTATTTGTCATGGATGGCATATAAAATGAATAGTTTAATCACTGCTTACTTCTTCCTTTTGAAAATAGCAATTCAAATACTATATATATGGCCTGGTCCAGAAATGCAGATTTATATATATATATTTATCAATACACTATATTGGATTATTAAGTTACTGCCAATATTCCTATAGATTTTAGTTTTTATTCCCATTGTAAGTTTGGAGTTTCTCATAGGGATTTGTAACAGTTCAAATCTGAACTTAGAATTACTCCTTGCTAAAGACGGTTCATGCCACAGTAGACAAATTTAAAATTGCAATTTACTGACAAGAACTGCCTAGAATTGTGTCTGCATCAGTGAACTTCCTGATGTTGGGAAATTAAAATGTTAGGCATTCTGCAAAGTTAGCACTTTCAACTCATTAAAAAATTTACACGTCACACAGCTCTTCTATTAATTCTCAGAAGTGCAGAGGAAGTGGCAGAGCTCTCCATGGCTAAATTGTGGTGTGGACACACTGCATACCAGGGCCCCCAGAAGCCCAGGTGGATTTAATGTGGGGAAGTAATTTACCTTACAAATACTCATTTCTTGACTTTAGAGTGATATGTTTATAACCGCCTGTGGTAGGCATTTGAGAAGGTGCTAGTCATTTCCCAGTGAAATTCTTGTCAACACAGCAGTTTGATAGGAAAGCATAATTGTGAGTGGTAGACAGTGAGAGCTTTTATCTATAGTTGGAAGAAGTTGATGTCATAGCTGTGTTTGTGTAGTTCTTGATATGCATAGCATCCCAGCTGGCAAATAAATATTCTGTACATGGCCTGCCTGCCTTGTACAATGCTACACAGTGTCCGGTATAATAAGTGTGGTTTGCTTTTGCTTTTTTCCTTTCTGGTAAAACATTTTCCTGGTTTTGAAAGCAGGGATGTGGTTAGAAACTTTAGCCCACAGAAGCCTAATGAACACCTATGGAGCACCAAACAGGTTAGAAAACAAATGCAAAGTCTTTAGATTCTAGGTGGAAAGGGAACTCTGAGGGGATCAAGAAAGGTGCCACCATGCCAGCAACTACAGCAAAGCATGGGCTCATTCGAGATCACGGGGGTGCAGGTCCAGGACTGCAAGCTCAATTTTCTTCTTACTAAAAATCTAGCAGATAGGTTCATGTATTCTAGAAGTCAGCCACCTTACATCCGGACTCTTCATCATTTTACTTTTTCTATCACGTGTCTTTACTACCATGGAGGGATTCTGGTATCATTGCTTTTGGATTTATAATTTATTATTCTTTTTAAAGAGGCATTGATGGGGATAGTACATTATATAATATAACACTCATATGAAACATATATAATATGTTTTATAATACAGTTTACATAATATAATACAATACAGTTTATATGACACTCATATAAAACATATATAGTTTATATAACACTTATATAAAAACACTTGAGTAGCTGATCTATGAGTTTGATTTTAATGAACTTAGCTTAAATTTCAGACATTTATGCTTCACCTACTGTGAATCATGAGATAAGACATTTACATCCTGGGATGTTAATTATCTACTATTCATTTTCAGAAGGGTGTGGTTGGTCACTGTAAGGAACAGGGCTATGGACCAGCTTAGTGAGGTGTGGCCATTGTCCTCAGCAGGCTGGAGCAGTAAATTACCATGGCAATTTAGATAACTGACATCAGTGATAAGCAAATGTTCTTTTTAATTGTTGTTGTCATGTTCTAGGATTTATGTATTCATTTATTTGGAGTTCCTTAAGCCCTATCAATAAATAAACCCTCAGAAGAGTGGTAAATTATAATAAATGACCCTGGGTGTCTTTGACAGACCTGACCTTTGACATCATTAGTGCAGCCCTGATGGGTTTGCTAGATAAGAGCTGACCTTAAAGGATAAAAGAAAATCTGGACATGTTTATTTTGAATGGCCCTTGAGGTTTTAATAAGAATATTTGCATCAGAAAAAAAAATGTAATTGGGGTGAAAAAATTGCCCATGTTTTGGCTTAGTGTAAAAAGTCACTGGCAAAAAAGAAGACCAAGCAGCCAGGTCAAGGAGAGGGGATTCTTCTAACACAGGGGTAGAAAATGAGGAACAATCTTATCAAGTAGCCTAGTGGACTTAGAGTAGATAAATATTACTAAAACTGAGCAAGACCTTTGTGACCTAAAAATAGCTACTTTTATAGAATATGCTTAATGCTTTTATAAATGACATTATGTCAAATGCATAATTTGCATCCTAGCCACCCCCATAAGGTATGAATCCATCTTCTATTGTGCTTAATCCCTCACAGTATCCTAAAATCTATTTACATGTATTAAGGTCATAGAAGCAGCTCATACTGAAATGTAATGAGTATACCTCAAAGGCAAGCAGGACACCTCCTAAAACTCTACCTATCTCCCTTTTGGCCAAGTATCTGATACTAACGTAAAGACAGGGTTTTAATGCCCAGACACCTACAAGTAGACTTTGGAGGGCATAAAAAGTACCGTATCTTATATTGTAGTTTAAAGATATTTCAGATTTCATTTTAATTCTATCTGCTGTCCACCTAATACACTGATTTCAGGCCCTGGCATTAGTTGCTTCTGACTCCAGTCTACTGTGTCAGACGTGACCAAGTTAAGACAAAATTGAATTGAGCTCAATTTAATTAATACTCAAAAGGTAGAAAAAAGCCTTACAAACAAAACTTTCATTAATCCCTAATAATAGTTCTCTTTTGCAAAGGAAGAAACTGAGGCATAGAATTGAAACAGCCCTCCCAACACCCACAGATGAGTGCTGGAGCTAATGTATGAAGGCAGATCTGTCTCATTCTTATGACTGTTCTCATGCAGGATCTTGGATGCCAGAAGCAAGTGGTTGTCAGCTTTTATTGCTTTAAAATGGGGTAAGGATGCCCTATTGAATAAATGGTGTTGGTCAAACTGGCTAGCCATATGCAGAAAACAGAAACTGTACCCCTTCCTTACACCTTATACAAAAATTAACTCAAGATGGATTAAAGACTTAAATATAAGACCTAAAACCATAGAAACCCTAGAAGATAACCTAGGTAATACCATTCAGGACATAGGCATGAGCAAAGACTTCATGACATCAAAAGCAATGGCAACATCAAAAGCCAAAATTTACAAATGGGATCTAAATAAACTACAGAGCTTCTGCACAGCAAAATAAACTACCATCAGAGCGAACAGGCAACCTACAGAATGGGAGAACATTTTTGCAATCTACCCATCTGACAAAGGGCTAATATCCATAATCTACAAGGAACTTGAAAACAAATTTATAAGAAAAAAACAGCCCTATCAAAAGTGGGCAAAGAATAAGAACAGACATTTCTCAAAAGAAGACATTTATGCAGCCAACAAACATAAAAAAGCTGATCAGCACTGGTCATTAAAGAAATGCAAATCAAAACTACAATGGGATACCATCTCACACCACTTAGAATGGTGATCATTAAAAAGTCAGTAAACAGGCTGGGTGCAGTGGCTCACATCTATAATCCCAGCACTTTGGGAGGCCAAGGCAGGCGGATCACGTGAGGTCAGGAGTTCAAGACCAGCCTGGCAACATGGTGAAACCCCATCTCTACTTAAAATACAAAACATTAGTTTGGCATGGTGGCAGATGCCTGTAATCCCAGCTACTCGGGAGGCTGAGGCAGGAGAATCACTTGAACCCAGGAGGCAGAGGTTGCAGTGAGCCGAGATCATGCCACTACACTCCAGCCTGGGCGATGAGAGTGAAATTCCATCTCAAAAAAAAAAAAAAAGGTCAGGAAACAACAGATTCTGGGGAGGATGTAGAGAAATGGGAATGCTTTTACACTGTTGGTGGGAGTGTAAATTAGTTCAACCGTTATGGAAGACAGTGTGGTGATTCCTCAAGGATCTAGAACCAGAAATACCATTCGACCCAGCAATCCCATTACTGGGTGTATATACAAAGGAGTGTAAATCATTCTATGATAAAGACACATGCACACGTATGTTTATTGCAGCACTGTTCACAATAACAAAGACTTGGAACCAATCCAAATGCCCATCAGTAATAGACTGCATAAGGAAAATGTGGCACATATACACCATGAAATACTATGCAGCCATAAAAAGGATGAGTTCGGCCGGGCAAGCCTGTAATCCCAGCACTTTGGGAGGCCGAGACGGGCGGATCATGAGGTCAGGAGATCGAGACCATCCTGGCTAACACGGTGAAACCCCGTCTCTACTAAAAATACAAAAACTAGCTGGGCGAGGTGGCGGGCGCCTGTAGTCCCAGCTACTTGGGAGGCTGAGGCAGGAGAATGGCGTAAACCCGGGAGGCGGAGCTTGCAGTGAGCTGAGATCCGGCCACTGCACTCCAGTCCGGGCGACAGAGCGAGACTCCACTGCAAAAAAAAAAAAAAAAAAAAGGATGAGTTCATGTTTTTTCCAGATACATGGATGAAGCCGGAAACCATCATTCTCAGCAAACTAACTCAGAAACAGAAAACCAAACACCGCATGTTCTCACTCATAGGTGGAAGTTGAACAATGAGAACACAAGGACACAGGGAGGGGAACATCAAACACTGGGGCCTGTCAGGAGGTCTGGGGCTAGGGGAGGGACAGCATTAGGAGAAATATGTAATGTAGATGACGGGTTGATGGGTGCAGGAAACCACCATGGCACGTGTATACCTATGTAACAAACCTGCACATCCTGTACATGTATCCCGGAACTTAAAGTGTAATAAACAACAACAACAACAACAACAAAATGGGATTTTCTTCTCACATGCAGAGCTCTTCCAATTATTGATGTTTATTCCTTTTTTCTACATGGCATCATTTTTGAGGGAAATTATGTTTCTCCTTTAAATATTTACTTATAGGGTTTTATGCCAAATGCAATGGATTATCATGTATTAACAGCTACATCATTCTAGCAAGGCTCTCCAGTTACATTAGAGTGGAAATGCCAAGGTTTGGTACACCTCTTTGCTTGCCCCACACTTGAAACAGTAAACATTGTTTGGAAGATTTTTTCATTTAAGGGAGACAACCTGTCTATGCTCTCTTTAGCTTTATAAATGTCATAACTATAAATGATAATGTTTCAAATGGAGAGATATTTTACAATCCAAATCAGCAGGGTTATCTCACGCAATCACTGGACTATAAATTAAGCCAGGGGCCTACCAAGCCCTCTTCTGTTATTTCCTTATCTCTCCTCATTTGAATCTACTAATTATTGCTCACATAGTACTTAAGAAGGACAGTGGAGGTGTAGCCTGAGGGCTCGGATCCAACCCTGGCTCTGCTTTATAATGTTAGACAGCTTTATAATGTTAATGTTCACCAGCTTTATAATGTTAGACAAATCCCTTTACCACTCTATGTTCACAGGGTTAAATTAGGGAGTTCCAGTCAATGATCTATTTATGCTCCAACATCCTGGGGGTTTGCAAGTTTGTGAGAACATAGACTTGGTTTTGAGGATTTAAACCTGACTATTGATGTTCAGAATTTCTCACATCAGAATATTTGCTTGATAATTATTTCTATGAAAGTATGTATTATGGCATAAAAACAGTTTGAATGGTCACTTTTTTAAAAAATGTAATGATAAAACCATGATCATTTTTTGCTATCTATCCATATTGCATGGAAATAAAAAATTTTTAAAGGCTAGAAAAGTAAAAGTAGTAGCTGTTCATTGAGGAAATGAAGATTTACATTTGGTTTCTGGCATTGTTCTTGAGACTCTCAAATATAAACCCACCAAATAGGCTACATTTAGGCATATTGTTGCTCAGTTACTGGGTCTTGGCTGTGTACTTAGGGATGATTTGATATTACTTCCTTCAGTGTAAACACCAAGGAAAGCTCTCTTGCTCTCTTTCTTTTTTACAATGCTTGGACATGGGCTCTGATCTTTTACTCTTGCTCTCTTTCTTTTTTACAATACTTGGACATGGGCTCTGATCTTTTACAATGGTTGGACATCAGTAAAATGTTTAGGCGACCTCACCTCTAGTCTAAATGATGACCTTGTGCAAATTAGAAAAAAAATCATTCGTTCCCTAAGTCATTTTACTACCAGCAGCCAGAAAATGGTTCTATGATTAATCCAAATCTACGGTAAACACAAATATGAATGGTGCCACCCAGAGCTGGACAATGCAAAATTATACATTGTCAGTTTTATTGACCCAAATTTTAGTTGATAGAATTTCAACACTTTGGGTAACTTTGCAAACATCCTTTCTCACCTTTGAGACTGTCTCCTCATATGAAAAAGATTGAATGAGATAATCTCTTGAGATGATGTTTTGAGCAATTATGAGATGGTCTTCAAGTAAAAGGAGCATTGCATGAACTGTTTAAGACATAGCCTGCTCTGGCTCCAGTTTTCAAATATTTTTCCTTCACTTAAAGGTTTTCTCCAAATTGAATCTCCTTTAGTCCCTATTCCTACAGGTCAGGAAAATCTATTCTTTAAAAAATAAATTTTCTTTAAAAATACAAATTGCAGCTGGGTGTGATGGCTCACACCTGTAATCCCAGTACTTTGGGAAGCCAAAGTGGGAGGATCACTTGAGCCCAAGAGTTTGAAACCAGCCTGGGCAACATAGCGAGACCCCATCTCTACAAAAAGTTTTTTTAAATAGCCAGGGTTTGGTGATGCAGGTCTGTCTTCCCAGCTACTTGGGAGGCTGAGATGGGAGGATTGCTTGATTCCAAGAGGTGGAGGCTGCAGTGAACTATGATCACGCCACTGCACTCCAGTCTGCATGACAGAGCAAGACCCTGTCTCAAAATAAATAAATACATTAAAAAAAATAGTGGATATAGGTTATAAGCAGTTACGCTTAAAAAAGCACTGCTCTTGAAAAAGCAGTTGCTGAGGCCACATTGTACCCAGGGGTAACAAGCCTCATGCCTTTCCCTGAATGCCATGCCTGTCCTTGCCTTCTCAGTCGAAGAGAGGTGGTTTTGAAAGTTGTTATCAAGGGAGGTAGATTTTGTTCTGGGCCATCCTTTCATGGCAAGATTGTATCTTTCATTGCAGGACATTCAATATCCTTGGCCTTCACTCACCAAATGCCAAAAACAACCCCCTAATCCTTATGACAACCAAAAAAAAAAAAAACACCACCTCTACCCCATTTCCAAACACCCTCTTGAGAAATGGCATCACTCTTGGTTGAGATACCTTTTTACCATCAATTTGCACTCTGGCCTTGAAATGCGCTTTGGAAACATACCACCACATCTTTTGCCAGAAGCCTCAAAGGCCAGGCATAAGCCTTTGTACACGAAGAGAGTGAAAGAGTCCTTAGAAGAGAGCGTTGCATATGGCTTCTCTGAAAAACGGGGCTCCTTGTCTATGTAGTAACTGGGGAAACTGAAATTCAAACGAGTTTCCTAAGATCACTCATTAGGTAATAGGCTGTGTTGACTCTACAAATAAAATACCTTAAGGACCCAGCATCTTAGTGTACCTTATTAATGCGCATCATAATTATATCAATGTCATTGTTGGTCATTTTTTGATTACTGGCAATGTACCAGTACCTTACAAATCTCATTTATCCTTTCCACAGCTCTAGAAGTATTCATATCCCCTTACACAGATTAGAAAACTGATGCTTAGAAAAGTGAAGTAGTTTGGCCACGCTCTCCCAGCTAAGTGGCAGAGCAAGGATTCAAGCTGATGTTCGTGAGACTGAAAAGCAGTGTACTGGCCCATGGCCTGGTGCTTTTTTTAGTCCACCTTACTTTGAAGTAGCAGGAAAGTTAACTGAAATCCCTAACTTTTGAACCAGGCTGTCGGTAGCAACCTAAAAACAATTATTTTGCACTGTGTTCGGCCGGAGATGTTATTTTCATTATTGCTAGGACTACTCTCAGCAGGGTCACCTCATTAGCTGAAGAAAATGTTCCCTGTTGTTCCGTGAGAGACGGATCAGATGGAGAAGCATAAAAACAAACTCCAGAAAGTGGTTCTGTGTTCCCCTCATTTAGAGGATGGAACAGTAATCCCCTTCTTCTCTGATTCCCAGCCTGCTAAGTGATGTTTTATTTCTGTAGTTGCAGAAGTGTTTTGAAAATGATGGAAAAAGTTTTACAGGGATGCCTTCCAAAACTCTTTATCAGTGTTTCCATAACAGTAAATTGGAGTGTCGAACCTTTGGTGAGTACACTTAATGTTGGTCTGTTTTAAATTTTCCCATGTAGGAAAATAAGAGTTTGGCTAGATTGGTCCTAATTGCCTATGAGGAATAACTAAAGTAAGTGAGACTTTGTAAAATATTTTAAATTTTTTTAAATATTAAATATTTGAATATTTTTAATATTTTAAATAGAGTGAGGCTATATTTAATATTTTTTAATATTTTCTTTTTGTTCAGAACAACCTCAAATGCAAACACTTCATCAGTTATATTGATACACCTATTGACAGACATCTCCCAAGCCATGTGTTATAGAAGCCATCTGTAAAACCCTATCACTTTGCTCCATTTGAAAATCCATATTTATAGAAACGAAAGTGATTTTTTTCAAAACGACATTCGATCACAGGATTTGGATTTCACTTAGAATAAAATCAAAACTCATTGTGGAGGGCAGGTGCAGTGACTCGCGCCTGTAATCCCAGCATTTTGGGAGGCTGAGGTGGGCAGATAGCTTGAGCCCAGGATTTCTAGACAAGTCTAACCAACATGGTGAAACTCCGTCTCTAGTAAAAATACGAAAATTAGCCAGACGTGGCAATGCCCGCCTGTAATCCCAGCCACTCGGGAGGCTGAGACAGGAGAATCGCTTGAACCCGGGAGGCGGAGGTTGCAGTGAGCCAAGATCACGCCATTGCACTCCAGCCTGGGCGACAGAGGGAGACTCCTCATCCTGGCCCGCCAGGACATGACCTCGTGCTGCCTGTCCTCTGACCCCACCTCCTCCCTTTCTTTTCTCGCTTGCTCCCCACCCTCTAACCATTCTGTCTCTCTGTCAGGACTTTCGTATTTATTGTCGTTTCTCATCAAGCACTTGCCTCCTGATCTTCACCTGGCAGATTCCGTCTTTTTTTCAAACTCCAGGTCAAATTTTATCTCAATTAAAAAAAAAAAAAAATCCTCCTCAATTCCCTAAGTTGGGCATCCTGACATCTCCAAACACATTACATTCTTTTGGTTTATTTTTAAAAGAACTTTTTTACTATTTGAAATGATCTTATTATTTTGTTTACTTGCTTATTTTCTGTTAAACTTCAGTAAAAATAGGAAAGTATCTCCATGTCTACAACAGAACCCAGAATATAGTAAGGTTGAAGAGTATTTGCTAAATGGATGATGAATGAATGAATGAATGAATTCCAATTCTGTACCTGGAATGAGATTGAAGTTTCAGATAAATACCATAAGGCACAAAACATTCATTGAGTAGTTCAGATCTACATAATTTGTGAAAGTTGACATTCAAATTGAAATTACAAAGTTATATTTTCTATTCTTGGTCGGCCTGTCAAGAACAGGAATTCTGGTGGGAAACAGGGATAAAAAACTCAGAACTGCTTTACAGGGAGAAATTTCAGACCACATGATATCTAGCTGGAGACAGGCTTTCCTTTTGCCAGGTGCGACTTTTCTGCTTATTCAGGCAGGACCACGCTGATTCTTTTCTTTGTATTTTTTGAGACAGAGTCTTGCTCTATCACCCAGGCTGGAGTGCAGTGACACAATCTCTGCTCACTGCAATCTCCGCCTCCCAGTCTCAAGTGACTCTCCTTCCTCAGCCTCCCGAGGAGCTGGGATCACAGGCACCTGCCACCATGCCTGGCTAATTTTTTGTATTTTTGGTAGAGACAGGCTTTCAGCATGTTGCCCAGAGTGTCTCATACTCATGAGCTCAGGCGATCCACCTGCCTCAGCCTCTTAAAGTGCTGGGATTACAGACATGAGCCACCATGCCCGGCCTGCCAGGCTGATTCTTACCAAAAGTTTCAGGATGAGCATCATAGGATTTGTAAATATGCTTTTATACTTATTTCCTTGCCCTCTGACCTGCAAGAATAAGTCTTTTGACATTCCTCTATTTAACATCATCACTTTCAGGAGGATGGCATTGTGATCTGTTTCTCCTCTACTAGCAGTGAATTTGTTTTGTGTTAAATCTTTGGGTTTTGAAAATAGAGCCTGTATATGTCCCAGATGTCCTTTTATTGAGTTCCCAGAATACAAATGGAAACATTTTATTACCAGACAGTGGTGTTTAAAAATGAAAATCAAGCCTAATACATGGACTCAGACAACTGGAATAAGGAATATAATATTTATAAAACTGAGTAGGAGGTTGCAATCATTGCTCTAAAATAAAGCATTAAAAATTAATTCAGAGCAAACCTGTCTGTGCTACAGCAAAGCTCTCTTTCATTAAGGTAGCACTGCATGTTTCTCCGGAATTAGTTCCCCCAAATAGGTAAATAGCTTGTAAGAACTGAGTGTTCGGCAAACTACAGAAGTGCTACGTGAGGCACGATTTAGAGCTGCTTTTAGTATTACAGCTTTATAGACCTTTCATTTTGAACCAATTAATTGTGAATCTTGCAGTTTTTCTCTGTTTTTCACCCTTGAGTATTACTAGGAAGGTTTAATTCATATGCTTCTTAGTCATCTTCATTTGGTTAATCCAGATGGTTCTATATCATTTGATCAATTCATATGCAGCAGAATAGTAAATCTTGGAGAACTGTGGTTACCAGTTATAAGATATACTTTAAAACTTTCCATAGGTTTTTCATTTCAAAAAGTTTGTGTTGCACATATTTTAAGTGATTTTTCCCTATCTTATTCTACTTCACATTATTCTAATTATCCATATTGCATTATTATTGTTAGTTTCCATCTTCAGAATACACTAAAAAGGAAGAGACATAAAATGCTAATGCTATTTTTGCATTTTCTATGGGATGAAGTTTTTATTTTTACTGATATACACCATTTCTCTGAAGCCCTAAAATAAATAACCTTATAACCTCTAGGCCCTATTGATTTTCTAATGATTTCAAATAAAAAGCATCCAGTTTCCGTTGCATTGACAAACTGTTCAGTCCCTGGGCAAAACCTATTGGATTCCTATTAAATGAAGGGGGCAAGAAACAACAGAAAATCCAAAAAGTAGATTTGAGATGGAGCGGGGGAGAGGTGGTCTCAGCTTAGCTCAGTAAATGGGTACTTAACCTTTGACCAATGATGACAGGTCTTCTTTAGTTCTCTTAGACCAAGTGCAAGCTGTTATGATTAAATAAAAAAGAAAAAAAACTGTTTAGAGCCTTACTGAATATGTCCTGGGAATTAAAGCATATGGCAGGGATAAGGAAAAAAGATTTTCCTTATGCTAATGACCCTTGATGTCTGAAATAAATTAAATCCATTAGAGTTTATGCTCAATAAAAGAAAGACTTTAAGCACTCCAAAGTTAGTGACTCGAGACCAGTTTTTGCTCTAAAATTCAATCTGCCTGCTTATTAATTCTTAGTGAGGCTCCAGAGCAGACAGGAGATGCAAAATCATAATTCTGTACTGAACCAGAATTTTAAAAGACCACAGGTTTCTTTTCCTTTTAATTAAACCATTTTTCATGCTTCCTATTTTCTTTCCCTCATTAATTTGATTTTGTTCCCATTTTTGTTTCATTTTTTTTTCTTTTCAAGGTTTCATTTATCCCATTTCAACTGAACAGAGAACCCAGAATGAATATGGATTTTCTTGTAAGTTTGATGTTTGGATTTTATGTTGCTGAATAATCATTTAACGTTATTGCCCCTAGTTCAAGTTTACCTTTCTTTGGATTACAGATGTGCACACAGGAAATAGGAGCCTAATATATTCTAACATGAAAAATAAATTAGATTTTTGCTGCTGAAGAGAAGAAAGGGTCATTTCAAGACTCTGCCAGCTTTAAAATCTATCAGTCTACCATTTAAAACCTGAGTCCCAGTAGCTGACAAAACATATCATGAAATATGCTGATATAAGTAAAGGGCAGGGTTCAAATACTGAAAAGGAAGGGTTGAAAAAAGACAGATCTGTTGAGCTAGAAATCATGAATGTTGAATAAGTAATAATGACCTGGTAAAGTAAAACGTTAAGGATTTAGATATAATATTCTGACCAGAGTTCAGAAGCCTGCAGCAGTGCCTCAAATAAAACCCAACAGAAAAGTGAAGCAAGCATTTTGAAAGCAGCACTCACCCAACCAAGAAAACTTGGTTTTCTGAAGAAAATCTACTAATATTGACTTGATTGTTAAGAAAGTGAATATTCTGGAAATTTTGGGAAGAAAATTATTTTTAAGAGAAAGCAAAACCCTTTTGGATACATTACATTTAAACACAAAATGCTAAAAGAGATAGAGCAATTTCCAATAGAGAATTCATCATTTACACTGCTAATATGTGAAAGATTGCATGATATTAGAGTGTGGGTTATCTTGTGAGCCACTGGCAAATGAAATGATGACTTATTTCACCATGGAAACCACATGGCTGTGAGTCTTAGGACAGGGCCATGGTTCCTCCCATTTTAGGAGGTCATGGGACCTACAAATTTGAAAGTTCTCTCTCCCTGAAAAATGCATATGTATATAACACTGACCATTAAATTCTAGGTTGTTCTCGACCACCTGAAGTACCAATTTAACAACCTCTTTTAGAGTGAGTGGAGCAGCTTTGATTAATTTTGCTGAACATGTTTTTGTGTATCTCAGAAAACTAAAACCAGAGACTTAAAAACGTCAAAGGGGTCCACAAAGGTTTCATTTCATTTGTTTGTTTTGATTATCAGCTTCTATCACCTTTTCCAGTTGGATGAAAGCATGTTCTGTGCCACCAAGGCAACATGCAACATTTATAGGAATTCTGTTCCAGAAACAAGGCCTCAGTTGACTGACACGCTGTGTTGGTCGAATGCTTATTTGCCTTTTGGGGTAGTCTGACCTTTCTGATCACTGAACCAGACCTTTATCTTCCTTAGTGCACAAGAGAGCTATATTTTATTCTAGTAATGAGTAGCTCAAATGTAAATCTCTGACAGGGGACCGTGAGAAGCTCAGGGTTCTCAGAGATAATACTGCATCTGTATCAAAGCCTGGACTTAGAAAAGGTTATCGGCATTAACCTCTGTCCCCCAGATCTGGGCCCTCTGAACGCACACCTTTCAAATCTAATATGTTTGCTCCTAATATTTGCTTTGCTTAGTTACACCATTCCCACCCACCTCTCCATTGATTTAGGGGGAAATGAGGAGAGTGCTATGGAAAGTAATTTGATGACTTGGAGTGATACTTAGGAAAATATTCTGGTTCAATAAATATACAGATTTAAAACACGCCAGATATTTCTAACAGTGTTTATGTTTATGTTTTTAAAGAACTATCAGAGAATTCAAAAACCCTTCCAAACTTTTCCACCTGAAATGAGTAATAAACTATTTTTTTTTCCTGTGGGTTGGGATGGTTTTAGTTCTAGTTTCTTTATATGCCTAGCAATAAATGGTCTGTTATGCTGCCCAATTATAAGACAGATTAGTGGGTGAATAGATGCAGAGTGAGAAAGGAAAAGAAATCAGAGATAATTTTCCACTGAAAGGCCACAGCCATTTTATATAGCTTTTGAAATAGATTTGAAATTAACCTATAAAAAAAGGCAGTAAATGTCTGAAAAAATTATAGCAATACATATGTGTACTGTGCGAAATTTCTATAAGCAGCTGGTTCAGTGTTTCACTCTTCCTTCTAGCTGCTCCTGATTCAGATGATGTTGCTCTCTATGTTGGGATTGTGATAGCAGTGATTGTTTGCCTGGCGATCTCTGTAGTTGTGGCCTTGTTTGTGTATCGGAAGAATCATCGTGACTTTGAGTCAGATATTATTGACTCTTCAGCACTCAATGGGGGCTTTCAACCTGTGAACATCAAGGCAGCAAGACAAGGTCAGTTGACATTCCACTTCACACCCTGTTACTTATGCATGTAAGCAGTTTCAAAATCAATGACTTCAGAGTCATCTCATTCAGCTAGAATGTAAGCTCCATGAAGACAGCAATTTGAGTTAATTTTGTTCATTACTGTATTGATGTCATTTATATAACAAATGAGAGTTAACAAGGTAAACAAATCCTCTTTTTTTTCTTTCCTGACAGATTGCTCTGTCACTTTTTAACTTCTATTTGAAAAGAGTACACTGACTGGTTGACTGATTTCTTGAGTCTCCTTTTTTCCTTCCTTTGACTAGATATCTTGTATTGCTGTGAATACAATAATTTACCAATGAACCCAAATCCAGGATAGACCAGGGAAACCATAGCTAATCGTCACCTAGCGGGGCTCATTGTTCATTCCAATCTGTTGAAAGAGCTAAATACCTTGGGCATAATGAGTAGATGTCAAAGCAAATTATAGAATGAGCTTGACCACTTACTTATAGCCAATAATAAAATAGCTGGTAGTTATCTGATTGCCCTGTTTTCAGTAGAGCCTGTCTATCTATCTCCAATATTAGCTGAGCTGCTTTACTTTTGGCTCAGAAAGTGTGAGGGGGAGTCTGACTAATGTAGTTTGGCCTGAATGGAGAACGCCAATGGAATTATTTTCTCTTTCTGACTCAGATCTGCTGGCGGTACCCCCAGACCTCACGTCAGCTGCAGCTATGTACAGAGGACCTGTCTATGCCCTGCATGATGTCTCAGACAAAATCCCAATGACCAACTCTCCAATTCTGGATCCACTGCCCAACCTGAAAATCAAAGTGTACAACACATCAGGTGCTGTCACCCCCCAAGATGACCTCTCTGAGTTTACATCCAAGCTGTCCCCTCAGATGACCCAGTCGTTGTTGGAGAATGAAGCCCTCAACCTGAAGAACCAGAGTCTAGCAAGGCAGACTGATCCATCCTGTACCGCATTTGGCAGCTTCAACTCGCTGGGGGGTCACCTTATTGTTCCCAATTCAGGTAATTCCTAGAGGTTTAAATTGCAAAGAGGCAGCTTGAAACATAGTTTTCCATATCAAAATATTTTTTGTTCGTGGGATGTTTTCATTAGGCCTGAAATGTTAAATGTGACCTATCCAGCACAAATCTACTTTCAATGTAAACAGAACATTTCTTTAGACAGAATCAGCAAAACCATTTCTCTTCCTCCAACCAATTCTGAAAACACTTCCTCTAGAACTTTTATACTCACAACTTTCTGCTGAGGTGTAATTTAGAACCATCATTTGATCTCCTTTTTACTAGAACTTCAGAAGGCAACATCAAGCCACAAGTCCTAATGTTGTCATTATACTTTAAAAGGACAAACTAATTATAAAATATATCATGTGGTTCAGTTCCAATTTACTACATGAATCAATACTACAGAACACAAATTTTTTGATCATCAGAGGCATCATAATCGACATCAAATCTTCATTTATTAACCTAACTGCATAACACAGTCTTTCACCTCACAGTATTGATAGTGTACACTGTACTCACTCCTACCTCTGATATTTGTATCCAGAATCACCAGATTCATCAGGTGTGCTTTTGTACTATTATTTGGCTTCAGTTTATTATGTAGTCTCTCTGCATCTAGAGAATAAGTCTCATAAAGGTCTTTCATGGTGAACAAAAGTTAATGATGATACTTTTGGATTAAAAATTGATATTCATTAATCAATATTAGTAATGAGCTCGGAACCATGGGTGATAAAAGGGTTAATGACTTCCTCTCTAAATCTACCTTAATTCTTTTGGACAAGGCTGTGAGTATTTTGTAAATACAGTAATACCTAAAATGTAAATACCTAAAATGTTGTCACATTGAAAAAACATAATGTATGTATAGTCAAGGAATATGCAGACAAATGAGTCTTCAGGCCTGAATATGAAATTTTATTTGATTCTTCCTGTCATTCACTCTTTTATTTCAATGCCTTGGCAACTTTTACCCTAAACCTTTGAAAGTATATTTTCACAAAATCAAAACATTTAATAAAATATCATTTTTTTCACAGTTTACATAGCTGAAATCATGTATTATATAACGTTTTCCACCCTATTCTCATTAGTCATTAAGCTATTGCATGCTCTTTAAAATCATGATTTTAAATATCTTTATAACAGTCCATTATTGACTGAATCAAAACATACTTTAATGTTCTTCCATTGTTTAAACATTACAATTGTTCTCAAAATAGTTCTTTTCCCTCTTATATGTATTGGATTCTGCCTTTTCTTCCCATTTCTACCTACCACTTTTTCACATGTACATTATTATAAAGGCCTCTTAAGTGGAAGGGAGTGAGCTAGCATGTTTTAAATGTTTCCTATGTATTAGGCAATGGTGATCAACATATGATATTTTATTTAATGGACAAACAATAGTTACCTATTACTTTATATTCATAATGCTGTTTCATCCCCATAACAAAGATGAAGGTATGTTTTATGTTTTCAACGAAAAAAATAAAAGCACTGAGGCTTGGTAGCCTCGTGTGTGATCTTCCCGCTGTGTTCTCCACAAATCATTCTGTACGTTGACAGTCCACTTCCTACAACACCAGGGCTCTCATATTACTCTCCTTCTTAAGAGGGCTGTGGCTCACCATCTTCAACCAGTTACATAAAGGCCTTTGAATAACTACTACCTCTTAACTCTCCATTCTTTTTTCTTGAGACTTTCCAGTGTGGTCAGGCAAGTTTTCATATTGCCCCACACTCATTTGGCATATTCCATTTCCTCGCTAATTACATTATGAATTACTCAAAGACAGGAAGGCTATCTTTTCCTTCTTGAAATTCACAACAGTGCCAAACACTACTCACAAAGATGCTTCATAAATTTGTATGGAGCCGAAGGAAGCTGGATTTTATGGGAATCAAATGATGGAGCCAAACATCTTTGGAGTGCTGTCCACACTGAATCACTCTTTGTGATGATGAGCAGTGGTGTGGGCCCTAGACCACCACCATGGGCATCACCTGGCAACTGGTTGAACTAAAAAATCTCCTACCCCACACCCCATATCTCTGAATCAGAAACTCTGGGGGTAGGGACCAGTAATCTGTGGTTTAACAAGCTCTCCAGGTGGTTCTGATGTGAGCTCAAATTTGCAAGCCACTGCTACAGCAGACACAGTTAGCTTAGAACACAGCCCAATCTGATAGTTCTGCAAAAGGACACCGATTAGCAACTAACTAGCTTTGACCTGCTGTGACTAAACTAGGAGTTACTGTTCACTTTCTAGAGTTATGTATAATAAAAGGTCTTCAACAATTCTTATACCGTTGTGGAATTACATTGATGCTGACCAGATATTTTAAAAATACATGTTTTTTTTTAATGTTGAAGTTGGCATTTCCCTGACTTTGAATCTTGTGGGGATTTTCAAAAAATTGGAAATGATGCATCATTACAGCTGTTTGAAATTTTGAACAATTGTTGGTTTTCCCCTTGTCTTGCAAGGAAAACAATAGTGGAACCATCTGTCTGTTCCTTAAATAAAACAAGAGTTTAAGAAGTTACATCATTCCTTTAAGTAATTCCATAAGAGTTCAGAGGGAGCTGTGGTAAGGATGCCAATAAGAAAGGAAAACAGAGCAACTCGGAATATTTACATGTCTTTAGAGAAAATGAAGCAGGCTTATGGCTGTGCGGTCACAAAATCTTCTCATTCCCTTTTGCGAAAGCTTTGATTCCTAGGTCTTATATGACTGCTTTTCTCTTTTGCTATTCAGGAGTCAGCTTGCTGATTCCCGCTGGGGCCATTCCCCAAGGGAGAGTCTACGAAATGTATGTGACTGTACACAGGAAAGAAACTATGAGGTAAATATGCTTTTTCTGGTGCACTGACTTTACCAATGTCTAACTTGGAGGAGAATTGTACGATAGACACAATAAACCCAACATATTTTTGTCTCAAGTGCCTAGCTTCTGGCGTACATTATTTTTCCCCTGACCTGCAAGAGGTCAGGTTTTACTTCTCTTTGTCTTTGAAGTTCCAGACGCTTTTGCAGATCTTGAATATGGGTAGAAGGCTAGAGATCTTTTCCCAAGTGGACATGTTGCCATATTTCCTGGAAAAATGTCCAGAAATGTGATCCCTAGATTGTCCGGAGAGACAAGTGGGTAGACACAGAGACATCAACTTCATGGGACCTGGCTCAGAAATCCAGCCTGTTCCTACTACAGAGTCAAAGGTCACAAAGGATTGAAGAACTCCCCCAGTCCCTACCACTCCCACTCAGCCTAGCCCTTAATTTCTGACCCACGGATTCTTCCTTTTGTGACTATCTTCTAGCTTAGGTGTTACCAATTTCCTTCTTATGTTTAGCACTTATAAATTCCACATTAGGCCGTTCAGAATGGCTCTAGGATTGATTAAAACTAGATTGAATTAAAAGGTTTTGTTTAGAATGTTTCATAATCATAGAAATGAAGTTGTTTTACGTAAAAATAACAAGAGGCGTTGAGAAGTCCTAAATTCAATTTTCATTTTGGCCTTTAACAAATCGTTCTGGGTCTTTCTTGATTAGTTTCCGTGTAAAATGCGTGTGTTAAATCGTGCTTTAGAAGCCTGATTAATGCTTCTGAAGTACACCGAGATCTTAAAATGAAAGATGTTGTTAAAATGGAGATCCTCATCATGTAATTATCATTGTTTCTCCCAAGGGGAAAAGCATCGGCTCCTCAGCCCTGAGCTCTGAGTATAGAGCATGAGTGATAGTGCACAACTACGTTATCATTATAACGCATTATACCTTTTCTTTTCCCAGCTCTCATCCTCAGAAAAACATCCATGTTTAGTCTTGTTCTTCACTAGCCGTAAAGCTTTTTTATTATACTCTCAGGTGGAGATACTGGCATTTATAATTGGTGTGACCCAGAACATTTTTTTCGTCGGGTAGTGTACTTCCACCTACATAAATACTAGCCTGTCTAAGAAAATAATACAATTCTTGAGCATTATTCATGCCTTAAATTTGAGCAACAGAAAATCACTAAAAGGCTTGTATTTACTCACATCAAATATTCATTTTTTTCATTCCCAATGCAAAGCAACATTCACAGGCCCTCAAAGCTCCCTTCTTTTGCATCAGGAGAAAAGAAGATTAGCAAACTACAAGATCTCTTTATTTCATTTTATTTTTCTTCCTCTCATCCACAATCAAGGTTAGCATTAAGATCTATCCATCAAGGCCTTTGCCAGCATGGACATTTTGTTTAAACAGAAATAAGTATTCGCTTGTGCTTTATGGTGATTAGCAGTAAGATGCCTGGGCTCTCTTATTTTCCATCCGATTATCATTATCTGCAGCTGAAGATCAAGCCTTAAGGGGCTGCTGCAGGCACCGGCTGAAGCTGAAAGAGGTGTGCATTCACGTGCCTGCTCTTCCCATACTTTCCTTGGCAGCAGAACCAGGATAATTGTACATTTTAGATGAAAGAAAGAGAAAACAGAAAATTGATAAAGCTAGACACTTTTCTGTTTTTAGGGTCCTCTGCCTTTGACTATAATGAAAAGGAAACTATCAATCACTCCTTGCTATGCCTACCATCTGAAGTTAGGTGCAGAGGGAATTACTCTGTTGAATTTGATGTGCATAAAAGAAGTTCTGTGTATAAAAATGAAGCTAGGAAAACCTCAAGATCTCAAAAGAAAATATGCACCAGAGACCATGAACCAAGGAACAAACACAGGAGGATAACCGTTTCAGATAAATGAGAAGTCTTCTCTTCACTAGTTTTCTGTTATGAACCAGATGCATATATATTGTAAAACACAATGGCAAGAATGTGCTTTAGGATATAGTCGTACTACAAAGCATCCCTGCCCTTCATCCAGCAAACTCTTCATGTACTTCTCACTACGTTCTGCAAGCTGTGATGAGCTCCACTTTAAAGATGAAGAAACTGAGGCACAGGGGAATTGGGTTCCATAGCCAAGGTTTCACAGTTAATACCTTAGCAGGGCAGAATTCAAACTCAGGCTTTTCTGATCACAAAGCACTTTCTGCTTCCTAATGTGCCATCCTCCTCCATCGCACCAATGCACAAACCAAACCTCTGCCTACATATTATGGTGCATTTTTGGATACACTTTCTATTGCTCACTAAAGATCCTTTCTATCTACACATGATACAAGACAGAACTTCTTTGGGAGAAGACTCCTATGAGGACATCAGGAGCTGTGATGTTACTATGCATTCATAGGAAAATTCTGAGCATTTTTCTCCATTTTCCTTCTCTCTGATTCCTTTTATTGCATCGCAAACTGGGTATGTTTCCAGCTGGATGGTATCCAGCCGGTCATCTGTGGATGTGAATTGTCTGAAGGGAGGCGTGAACTTAATTACATGTGGCATAGTGAATGTGACAAGAGAGGTCTTATCATTACGGAATATGCTCTAAGCGAAAGTGCAAGCTGGCAGCTGAACAGCCTGAATGAGCCACAGAGATGGGACAAGCGGTCTCTGACCAAAGAGGGTGCAGAGCTGTAAGGCCGTGCTCAGGATTTCTGCCTCTCCTGCTTCACAGATCTCTGGAGAGGCCGCGAAGCCTTTGTTTTCCTAGTGGATACAATTTCCACAATTAATGCTGCTAACATGGGCCTTTTTGCCTTGTTTCTAGTAGCAGTTTGCACAAGTGAACCTGACCTAGACCGAAATTTTGTCCTGTATCGATTCTTGTTGGAAAACAATTTGAGTTGAAGATATGAAAGTTGATTTTCCCTTTTCTCTGCATTCTGTACTCACCTCGCAGTTTTATCAAAAGGTGAATAAATCAATTTAGGAATTCCAAATACAAAGGTAAATAGAACACCTTTTTTATAAACTGTGGGGAGCCGTGGAGTTTCTGAGCAGCTGAGTGACACAGGAATAGCAGCGCTTTTTAAAGATTGATCCGGTGACAGTGTGCGGGATGCATCGGTGGAGGGAACAGAAGGACTTGCCCAGAAGGCTTGGTGCCTGGGTGGGCCCTGGCAGTAATGCAGGTGTGAAGAGAGAGGAGGAGCCAGGCTGGAGGGTGAGCCCAGGTTCCAGTCTGAGAGAATGGGGAGGGTATCAAGAGAATCTATTTCAGAAGAGACACTATTTCACAGCTTGCTAGAAGTGTTGCAAAGGAGGGACAGAACACGCAGAATAGATTCAAGAATCAAGCCTGGGGCACTGTGAGAATTGTAAGAAAGGTGAGAAGCAGCGGTGGCTCCAGGGGAGAGGACAGATTCCAGTTTGGATGTGTTCAGTGTGAGTGGGAATGTGGATTCCTGCTAGGCACGTGGAAGTGAAGTCATGGCAGGGAAGGAACCTCCAGCCGAGAACATGCAGGGGCAGAAAGAACTGGGGAAAGAACTTTAAGAAATAGTCCTATGAAGGTTTGACTGTGATGACAGAAACTAGACAGAACATGTCAGGATAAGGCAAATGAAGAGTTTGCATCTAGCACAGGACTTAACATATTACGGTGTTAGGAGTAGTGGCTCCTCAATGAATATTTCTGAATGAAAGTATGAAGGTTTGTAAGGGTAGCAAAAAAAACCGTGGTATGAATAGGTTCTCAAAAATCAAAGGTAAAGAGAGCTCCAAGATGGAGCCTTAACACGAGGTGTTATTAAAGTAAAAATGTAAAGAAAGAGGAAGAACAACAAAAAGATTATTAGATTTTTCAACTGTGGGACATTAGTGGCGTTTAGGATTTTTTTTTTTTTTTAATTGGTGAAATCTCCTTAGCAATGGTTTAAGATGTGAAAAATAGTAGTGTGGCAACTGACACTATCATATATATCTATTAAATATAAATAATACAGTAACGTGTGAGAATAAATAAAGGTCCAAAATTCCCTATGTAGGTAATTGTGTAGAGATAGATTTGCTTATCATGTTATTTTTTGGAACTTTGTAAAATAGTAGCTGACATTATTCTGTCTCAAGGAAACACAGTGATCTTTCTCCTTTTAGTAGAGTCCTTTCTCATTCATGAGCCTCAAGTTCCTCAGTTTGAAAGAAGAGCTATAAAAAGGCTAACGGTGGGAGTTAGTGAGTCCAGGTATATTTAAATCTTATCCTCATACTGGTCTTGACAATGTTCATTTATTGAAATCCTACTTATAAAGAAATGCTTCAAGGTAGTTTATGAAAACACTTCTTCTCAATAAGAGGAATAAATTTAAGTAAGTGGATAAAAAGATAAGAAAATAGGGAAAATAAAGTTATAAAAGATAAGATAAAGTAGGCGAGCAGTTAGAATATAAAATAGTTGGTGTAATTCCCAGCACATTTGCTAGTACCAGGTCATGAATTTACTATTTTTAAGCCTTTCAAAAAGGGGATGTGTTAAGTTACAAGATCCGCATGTCCATGAGGGAAAAAAATATGCTCAGAAGAAACTCAATTATTTTTCCTTTGGTTCCTCATAAAGAAGACATTTTGCTAATGCAGTGAACAGCATACTTAAAAGAAAAACAGCAATGAGTTTCAAGGGCCGCTTCTATCACTGTCCCTCAGTGGAGGTGGATAAGCATAATGCTTATCAGTCCTGGCTTGATCCAGGGGTAGATTTTGGCCTGTCTAGGGAAATGGTGGCACGCCTTCGGAGTGGCTTTCATAAATATTATTTTTGCACAATTGAGTTTTTGATAGCAAGTGAGTTAGATATTCCCTGTCAGGTACCTAGAGTGCAAATATTTCAAGTTGCCAGTTATGTGTGAAGACCTGTGCTTTAAAAGGCAGCTGAGCCTAGGGTGGGATTACCATCCTAAGGGACCAGAGAAAAGACATGTCCATCACTAGAAGGCATCTCCTGTTCCCACAGAGGTGGATGGAGACAGATTCTTTCCTTGAGCCTGCTCTAGGAAACAGACAGGAATAGTTTCGCAAGGACTTAAACCCACTCTAAGCAACCCAAAATACAGCATTGTGTGAAAGAAATTAAATGATTTGTGTTTGAAACCTACCCAGCTTTGCATCCTTAGGCAAGTGTGTTAACATCTGTAGATTTCAATTTCCTCTTCTGGAAAGAGGTAATGGACATACACTACCTTACAAGTGTACCATGAGCAGCAAATGCAAAGGCTTATGTGAAACTTTTGTAAACTATGCACTCTTGATTAGAAGTTCTCCTCACTGATAACAACAAGCAAAGGATGAGAAAATATTTCTGACAGAAAACTGAAATTTCTCTCTGTGGGCTTTGTCCTAAAGGACTCAGCACCCACCCATCATTTACTGGAATATTATCCTTGTTGGACTTCGGAAAACATTTAAAATTTTAATCATTGTTCTTTGCTGAAATTTCTACTTAATTGCTGCTTCTGCAGCTAATTTTTGTTCTATGTTCATTTCCATATCATCTACAATTAATATTTACAGACTGCTTGAATTGCTTAGAAAACACATAAGACATAAAGAGGGAAGCCGTTCTCTGCAAAAACATGAATCCGAGATATTTATTTTCTGCTATTTTCTTCTGTGTCATTTAATAGCTTCCTTCGTATAAATAAAGGAAATGTGTTACACATTCTGACCTTAGTTTTCACATAGTTAAATCTTGTCATGCACAACACCTTCCATAGATGCTCAGATATTTCCAATTTCAATGCTATTTCTCTCATCTTAAAAGCCTATAAGAGAATCTTATCATTATTTCTTCTTTGTTTTTCATTCCCTGGTAAGAATTCCACTTCACCACTTCCCTATTCATTACATTCTTGCACCTCACTGGGTTAATAAATTCTTTTGACACCTACTGCCCCTCCTTCCTCCCTCCTTCCCTTGCTATCCCTCCTCCAAGAATGGTGCCCATCAATATTGCATGCCAGGGGTGTACTTGGAGAGTACAGGTCTGACAGCTCCCCAGTACAGCAGGGAGCCTTCTCCCTTCTGTTCCAAGTCAGTGGTGAGAAGGACCCCTCCTCCTTCCTGCCTCAAGCACCGGCTGCTAACACCAGACTGAGAGATAGATGTTTCCAATCCCCAACTATATTGCAAAGACCACTTGGAATAGATTCCACTCTAGTATCCTTTCTTAAAAGTTTAATGTTCACTTCTCAAGGTACACTTGTAACTGGAAGGTAAGAGTAGTGTTCAGAAAAATGCAATCATTGTTTTTTTTCCCCCTCCAGGCTACAAAAAATAGAATTAAGCAATAATGAAGTCACCACTTAAGGCAGATAGTATAGTGTTAACTATGCGGTGAAAGTAGAACTTGACTTGTGTTCTAAGAGAATGAATTTCCGACTGGAAGAAGGACAAATTGGGTTAAGAGAAAGTGAAAACCAAGGTGGTAATGGGGATAGTAATGAGGTCTCAGGTTACTCCCAATAACCCTATAGTTCCAAATTTAAGTACATTCCCAAGTACCTAAATAACTTTAGATTTAATGGAGGAAAGGGTATTGTTATTTAAAGAGAATGGAAATGCTATTAAAAGACTAAAAGTAGGTAAGATTTGTGTTGGTTTTCTAAATAGCAAGAAAGAAAAGCCATAGGTTGGTGAGATCCTAGTGCAATTTTAGAACAAGAGAGGAAGCAGTGATAGCCAAGAGTTATTAAGGGGAACAGATACCAAATTTTAATTGTGTTCTTAGAACTAATAGTCAACTGTGAAAGCTCTAAGACTTAAACTTGCTTGTGAGCTACCAAGTTAGCTGCTACAGTTGTATGCATGCTGATAAAAGACACAAGATGTGTGGATCAGAGACAACGGACAGCTTATTACCCACAGTGATAGCATTATACAGAGTACCATCATTTTTGTGCCAATTTTGTGAGCCCCATTTTAGAAATGGTGATGCAAAAATGTTCAGATGAAGTCTACACACTCAATGGTTGCGTTCCAGAAAAGGACCTGTGAGCTTAGGGAACCTGAGTCTTCTATAATGAGGAGTAGACATGCCTGCCATTTGCTCCAGAAGTAGACATTGTCTTTATCTTTCAAGGTAATTGCTATACAAACATCCATGCATAAACATGAGAAATCCATGGATAATTGTCTTCCAACAATATTAAAAATAATAATAACTGCTACCATTCATTGAGTGTTCAACAAGGGTACCCATAGATAAAAGCTAACTTCTGGAATATGTAATAAATAATGGGTAAACCACAGACAGAAACTAGAGAAAAATCCATTTCAAGTGACCATTGCAATTATAAAGGAGTCATATATGTCCCTTGTGATGTATATGTGAATTCAATCAAAAGATGTGAACTGAACAATGTCCATTTACTGGGTTTATATTTGATGGAACTAAATAGCTCAAAGTATTCATGTCAGACTGGAAAGAGGTTTCAAATGGTGTCATTGAAAAGGTCTCTGCCCTTGCTCTATTCTTGTGTTGCAAAGTTATCAATGGTTAGAATGAGAACATAAACAGCAAGCATATCAGATTTAGGGAGGAGAAAAGACTAGAAGAGATAGCCAGTGTTTGGAGGGAAGATACAGCATTAAGAAATAGATGAACCAAAATTTACTTTGAAACTATGAAGTGCAAATGAAAAGCTAAATATAAATTTCTGTACCTAGGTTTAAAAGCCATCATTACAATCATGTAACCAGGCTTAGCCTAAGAACCACATCCTTAGACTTAGCCTAAGATCCTTTCATGTTAGGAATACTTAAAGTGGTTAGCTTTAACAAATTTCTTAACTTCTTTGGAGCTGCATTGCTTCATTTTATAAAGGAAATGCTTAACCATACTATCTCCATCTTCCCATGTAACTGGAGCCTGCTAAATAATATTTATAAGTAATTCCTTGATTGGGAATAATCAAGAGCAACAATTTTGTGAGGCATGAATATAAACACAGATTGCAAATTAAAGAAAATGCTTTCTCATACTGTCTATGTGAGTGTTGAGTTCAAGATGCCACTACTTTAACGAGGACCTGGAAAACAGTGACAAGCATCCATATGAAAATGAAGATAGAAACCCAAGGAGAGATCTGGAAACCATGCTATTCCAGCTGAGGCTGGGAACATTGAGGTTGTTTGGTCTGTAATAAAGAAGACTGTAGAGACATCATAATGATCTCCAAGTATATGAAACAATGTAGCATCAAAAGCAAACCAAGGATATGTACCGAGAAATTTCAGGAAGTCAGGCTGTGCTTATTCTAAGTAAGAATATTTTGTAAATTTGAGTTTATAGTAAACGAGGTGACCTTTTAGCAGTAGTGGACCACAATTCCGGATGTGTCTATAGCACTAACTATATATCAGCCATGTTGTAGAGGGGTTCTGGCTGGATGGAAGGTGCTGCCCAGTGACCACCAAGGGCCCTTCTAAAATTCTGTGAGTCCATGATTTCAAAAGCTCTGCTATTCTGATTGAGGAGTTTGAATATTGTCATTGAGAGGGCATTTATGTTCATCTCAGCACCAACTAGCACTTAGTTGTGAGACTTGGGGCAATCCACTCAACACCTTTGGAGCTGTATCTTCACAAATTTACTGATGGGTTAGGTTAACTTATCCATTTGCTTGTTGATTACAGTCTTGCTAGGGAAAAGATTTAAGGCAATTTTTATATATAAAAATAAAGAATCTGCATTTTTGGGATTCTTTCTCACCAGATTCTCTAAGTATGAACTATACAAGTAAAGATATCTCATTTTAAGTTGCTGTATAAATACAGTTCTATATTCTTTCTAGTCGTATTTGAAATAATGAATCTGCTGTACTAGCCTAAATTATTCCAGAAAGTCATTTGGACTAAGTTTAGTTCTAGAGTGTCCTCATTCTGAAATGATTTTTTAAAAGTATTTTTCAAGTTAGGTCCTGAAACCACAAAAGTATTTAAAACCCTGTGAGACCAGTGGCAAGAATTATCAGAAAATCTGGTTATGTAACTTCATAGGGACTCTGTTCATTATCATTCCATCTTGAAAGTGTCTGTACATAAATTCAGAGGAAGCTACCACAAAAAGACTGGTGTCGGAGGGAAGGGGATCAAAGAGATGCTGGCAAATTTATTGTTATCATAAAGACTTCCTGTCCTGCAAGATCAAGGTCTTGATATAAAGAGCATTTAAATCTGCATCACCATTTCCTCTCCCCAACACCCCAGAAAAAAAAAAAAAAAAAGAATTCCAGGAGAAAACTACTTGACCTGTTTGCACTCAGAACCCAAGTGTATAGTTCATAAATACAATGGAAATGTCACTGATGCCATTCTCTGCTCTCCTCCCAGGCCACCCATGGATGACTCTCAGACACTTTTGACCCCTGTTGTGAGCTGTGGGCCCCCAGGAGCTCTGCTCACCCGCCCTGTCGTCCTCACTATGCATCACTGCGCAGACCCCAATACCGAGGACTGGAAGATACTGCTCAAGAACCAGGCAGCACAGGGACAGTGGGAGGTGAGCTGGTGTCGGGATAAAGATGCTATGCAAGAATAATCCATGCAGATAAGTAGGAGCAATTATGGGAGGCCTACTGTTTATAAAGCAAAACATGAATGGAATTTTAACTCACCCTCAAAATGAGAGAGAAACAGACAGGCAGACTAGTTCCTGAGCGTTATATCTTCCGATTGATAGGCACACAGAAAATGATGGTCACTCATTTGATAACTCATAGGAAAAGTGCACGTAAGAGATGTAGACATGTTCCTTTCAGAATATAGATTATATATGTATATATATTATGTGTATATATATATAATATATACATATAGATGTCTATGGGGTGACTCGTGCCTGTAATCCCAGCACTTTGAGAGGCCAAGGCAGGTGGATCATAAGGTCAGGAGTTTGAGACCAGCCTGGCCAACATGGAGAAACCCCATCTGTACTAAAAATAGAAAAATTAGCTGGGTGCAGTGGCACATGCCTATAATCCCAGCTACTCGGGAGGTTGAGGGAGGAGAACCACTTGAACCTGGGAGGCAGAGGTTGCAGTGAGCTGAGATCACACCACTGCACTCCAGCCTGGGCGACAGAGTGAGATTCCATCTCAAAAAAAAAAAAAAATGTACATGTATATATATATATATATGTATATAATTTGCAGGCACAGAAACGTTGCAACTGGGTCAGAAAATGTTAGGCACTTACTTGCAGACATGTACCTGGGATATAGTTCTTGTGAACTTAAACTTGAAAAACAGAAAGGGTATGTCTCCAAAGCTCCACTAGAAGGAAGAAAATCCGCAGCATTCTGGCTCTCTGCGACTGTTGCCATCATAACTTCTTAAAGACAAGTCCAATTCTTTATATTAGAATCCCCCACTTAGCACCTGTATTTCAGTAATTTGTTTATCCAAAAATATTCAATAATTTTAAAACTATATATTTATAGTTGTATAAAATGTAAAACATATAAAATAGGAAGTTATAATATGCAAAGTATATATTATATGCTTTGTGATTACTTATGATAATTTTTTAGGAAAAAAAATTTTAGAAAAGATACACATGAAGATTCCAGCTCCTAATATTTTAAGAAAATATTGTATTAGATGTAGAAGAGTACGAGAGCATCCCTGGGATTCACCGAGATTTCCCTCCTATGGGCATGTTCTACTCTTGACCATATCAGGGGATCACTACTTGCCAAAACGTACATAATAAATAAATAAATATACTTTATGCCGAGTTAGGACCAGATTTAACCAGATCTAACTTTAATTCTCTTTAAGCTTTAGATGGTGTATCTGAAAAACATCCCTGTCTTAATCCAAAGTGATCCTAAATTGTTTGCATGATTCCCTTCTTATTACCCTATCCATTTCTGGGTTTGAGTAGTAACAATAACAACAACAGTAACAATAAACTGAGCAGATGAGGAAAGTAGAAGAGGACAGTCCTCATGAAAGCCCCCTTGTACTTGTGACTGACTGGGACATGGGCATCGTTACTCTTTGGCCACGTCTTCTAGGAAGCTTTCTGTACCATGTCACCACTAGGGGATACTGGAGGGTTTCCTTTGTCCTGGAGAAAGCAGTTTCTTTCCAGGTGTCCTTTTGGGACTGAAATAAACCTGGAGTTTCTGAGCTTCTTTCTCTCTTTTCCTTTTTAAAGGCTTCCTCTGGGGGCATAGTTTCAGTAGAAGAAATTATTTCACTGATGCTATTAAAACACAGCTCTTATTATAGCTTAGGTCATGTTGCAAGGCCTAATGAATAATAACCTAGGTGGCGACCTCTTTCACATCTTTGTGTAGCCCTCTGAACTAAATGTATAACAAAGTGTTCATTCACTGTTTCAGCAAATGGTTGTGGGACACTCATCCTGAGCCAGGCCCACTGAAATACAGTGGGAAGCAAAGTCGACATGATTCCTGCCCCTGCAGAGAGACTGACTGACTCTGTCTCTGACAGTGCAGAGACTGACTCATGCTCACGCGTGGATTTCTCCTGCCTGAAATTTTCTTTTAAATTTGAGTTAATTAAAAGTTGGAAGATTTCACATTAAAATCTGAACTTCCAGCCTGTCTTGGAACATGTGAGGCTTTGTCCATACTTGGCCTGCATTCCTGCATAGCAGCCATAGGCCAAAGCCCAGCAGAGGCTGAGCTCTTTAGATAGGCATGTGCTCTGGTTCGCCACAGGCTCCATCATTCCTGCTTGTCTGTGGCCCTGCCTGCTTCACATGCCTCTGTTACCTGGTTGCCCCAAGATGCATTCGGAATCCCAACCCTTGGTTTTTGCATCCCATACGTGGTCTTTCGGCTAATGTATTCTGTGGCCTGAACCATATAGATGAATCAAAACTTGGTTGAATTAGTAACTATTTTTTTAAAAATAAAAATCACTTCCATTTATTTTTATTTCATGCTAAATGTTTTCAATGTCTGAAAGAGTAGACTGTTTAATGACACATAAAAAGTAACAGAGAAATGTATCTTATGTGTCATGGAATTTGTCATGTCTTGCTTTTCTCAGAACCTGACAGCCAAGATTACTTAGAAAAAGCAGTGTATTTCTTTAGGAAGAAACTGTCAGATAAGTTTTGAAAGAACATAGTAGAATTGCATATTAATATATCATTGCACAGTTCCTTAATTTATCTAATTCTTTTCACACATACAGATTTTTAGGGAAAATGTAGATTCTTAGAAGATCAAAAGATGCAAACTGAAGGACATCTAAATAAAGAATATTCTCAGTGTAAAGACAATGGTAGAAAGAGATACAATGATGAAGAACTTAAGTAGACAGATTATAAAATCTGAGAGAGAAAAAGGCCAAGTAAAGGATAGGTCCTGCTCTACCCACTGCCATTCACCACCATCCCTGGGGGCCGGCATGCGTCCTGGGTGGTTTAGCCATGGCCCTTCCTTTTTGTCCCCCAGGATGTGGTGGTGGTCGGGGAGGAAAACTTTACCACTCCCTGCTACATTCAGTTGGACGCAGAGGCCTGCCACATCCTCACAGAGAACCTCAGCACCTACGCCCTGGTTGGGCATTCCACCACCAAAGCGGCTGCGAAGCGCCTGAAGCTGGCCATCTTTGGGCCCCTGTGTTGTTCCTCGCTGGAGTACAGCATCCGAGTCTACTGTCTGGATGACACCCAGGATGCTCTGAAGGTAAGTGCCTCCCACCTAGCCTGCCCTCTTCACCTTCACCTGGAAGCCAAGGTTTTGCACGGCTGTGCACACATGGAGACCTGGCTGTGTGTGTGCACCCAAGTGTGTGGACACATGTGTTTGGCCCCAAAGGATGCAGTTAAAAAAGATAGACATTTCTCTGAGGCCATGTGGATATATGAGCTGTTTAAACTGATTCCTCCCAAGGGCTACTTTGTTTACCTTCCTTGATTTCTTTTAATGAAAAATTTAGAAGAATTTGGCAACGAGACCCGTGGATGGTAAATAATCTGCTTCCATGTTTATCTCAGCTGCGTTCTTCCTATAAAAGGAATTGGCATAATTGCTCACACTATATGTTCCTCTGGTGTGCTGCTTCATTTAGATGCTTTCCCATTCTTTTTATGAGGGCTGTGAGGGAGCGGGTTAGCATTTGACAACAGGCTGCTGCTTTGCAGAATAAATGAGCTTAATTCCTGGTGTGATTATTGCCATCCATTTTATCCCATTCGAAGCTTTAAGGGATATAGTAAGTGCCTTTGAAGAAGTTATGATATAAAAGGAAGAATAAAAGAAGTATGCCAAGGTTAAGGAGGTAAGTCAGAGGATGAGAAATGCCACAGTGGCTGACATGCAAAGTGCTATGTGGGAGCTCAGGAGACGGAGGCATCGTTACTTTGAGGAAATCTGAAAAGGAGCTAACATTTGATGATTGGCCCTAATGGAGGATTAGGTTTTGACCAGCAACAGTGAAGGGAAAAATACAGGATTTCTAGGTGGAGGGAACAGCATGAATAAACAACAGAAGTAAACAATAAATAAAGACCCTTGGCCGGGCGTGGTGGCTCACGCCTGTAATTCCAGCACTTTGGGAGGCTGAGGTGGGTGGATCACGAGGTCAGGAGATGGAGACCATCCTGGCTAACATGGTGAAACCCTGTCTCTACTAAAAATATGAAAAATTTAGCCAGGCGTGGTGGTGGGTGCCTGTAGTCCCAGCTACTTGGGAGGCTGAGGCAGGAGAATGGCGTGAACCTGGGAGGCAGAGGTTGCAGTGAGCCGAGATGGTGCCCCACTGCACTCCAGTCTGGTCGACAGAGCAACACTCTGTCTCCAAAAAAAAAAAAAAAAAGACTCTCTACAGGCATATTATTTCTGGTAAGATAAGAATTTTGTCTAGATGGACCATAAGGCCGGGAGAGAAGTTGAGATTCAGTTATTGAGTTAATGGGGATTGGATAGGTTTAAACAGAAAAAAGGCATGATTGAAAATACATGTTAGAAATATCAGCCTGACTTCAGTGAAAAGGTGAGTCAAAGTATGTAGGAACGGGTGATGGAGCTGAATGGTGATGGGGCAGTGAGATGAAGAGAACAAGCCTAAAAGGTCCTGCTCAAGTGGCCTTTTGAGAATCCCATGATGAACGCTCAATGGGTTGGGGCAGAAGGTCAAGTTCCTGCCTCTAAGTCATAGAAGCAAACTCAGGGGGCAGGAGGCCTTGGCATGTTGAGATGGTGCCTGTCTTAGACAGTTTGGGCAGCTCTGACAAAGTACCTCAGACTACGTGGCTTAAACAACAAACGTTTTTTTCTCACAGTTCCAACCCAGACTTCCAGTGTGGAGGCTGAAAATCTGAGATCAAGGTGCCAGCATGGGTGGGCTCTGGTGAGGAACCTTCTTTTGGGTGTCAGGCTGCTGACATTCTGCTGTGTCCTCACGTGGTGGAGAGATGGGGAGACAGCTCTCTGGGATCTCTTTTACAAGGTTACTAATCCCATTCCTAAGGGCACCACCCTTGTGACCTAATCACCTTCCAAAGGCCTCACCTCCTAATACTATCACACTAGGAATTAGGATTACACTATATGAATTTGGGGGGGCACAGACATCAGTCCATAACTGTGCCTTTTCTTTTGGAATACTGAATTAGAGGTATGAATTGGGCATCTATAATAGATGCCCAAGGCACAGTTAGAAATATAGATATGGTTCTCTGAACAGAGAGCAGATCTTGAAATAGAGATTCAGAAACCTACATTATGTTGATAATTGTTATCCACAGTGGTCAGGGAGAATATCAAGAGACAGTAGAGGGAGAAGATAATCATAAAAATAATCAACATGACTAAGAGCTTCTATATGTTTAGGCAAAATTCTAAATATTTTATATTAACTCATTAATCTTCATTTGATCTATAAGGCACCATTATCTCCACTTTATAGATGTATCATCCAAGGCACAGCAAGTTTAAGTAAGTTGCTCTAGGTCACACAGCTGTTAAGTGGAGAAAGCAGGCTTCATACCCAGGCAATTGGCTGCAGCCTGGCTGCTCTGCCCCTAAGTGAAATTGCTTGAAGACCCATACCCTAGAGCCTGGGGACCAAGGAAAGCCCTGGCATTGCAAGGGAGGAGGAAGGGCAGCCAGCAAAGGAGCTAAAGAAGGATAAACAGCCAGATTAGGAATAGAAATGGAAGAAAAATGAGGCAAGAAAGCCAAGGAAAGAAAATGTTTCTGAATATCAGGGTATTTCCATCTGGAGCTTCTGTTCAGAGAGTAGTGCTTGGTTATGAGCACTGCATGTGTTCCAGGATAGGTTCCGTGGGAAGCAGGCTGCAGGCGAAAAGACTGGAGAGGGCACGAGTGGAAACAGGAAGGTGAGCTAGGAGCCTGTTGCCATCATCTGCTCACTGTGGTGGATTTGACCAGCATGGTCTTGGGGAAGGCATGAGACCTCCTGGGTCAGTGCATATCATTTTGATAGTCAAGCCTGTAGGATTTTCTGATGTTGAATAAAAGTTGTGAACACACAGCTCTAATGTAAAGCTTAAGGTTATTTCTTTTATATTCCTTGCAAATGTGATACATCCAAAGCACTGTCAGGATAGGAATCATGCTAGGTTTAAATTAGGGAAAATGGTATCTGTAGGGAGCTATGGAGTCTGATTAAGGCAAAGTTTTTCAACAGTTCCAAGAAAAATCATTGCAAAAGCATACATAGAAGACCTACATCATATTTGAAGTGTTTGATTTACATATTTTATATTCACACATATAGTTCTCTTCCCAGGCACCTTTTCTTCCCAACAAACACACACAAATACATGCAAAAATAAAATATTTTATAAAAATAATTCTGATTATTATAATTAGTGAACTCAAGACACAAATGGTCACTAGTGAGAAAGGCTGATGAACACGTTTAAGCAGCAAAAACAACTCAAGAGCAGTCTGGATCATGGTCAATGCTTTCTAAATAGACATTTATAAATTGTAAGCATCTGGGGATCTAGCACTTAGCCTGAAACAAACATGAATAATGGATGAGGCTTTCTTGCACCTCATGGCCTTTTAATAATGCAGAAATACCAAAATCCTACTTATAGGTAAATGGCCTCTCCAACATACCGAAGAGACAATTATTTCAGTCACACCATCTCTTCCTCACACCCACGCTTGAATTGGAAACTTCAGGCTAATTAGCTCCAAAAGCCCTTTATTACTAAAATTCTGCCTTCTTGCCACCCGGTTAATGTTCCCACCATACTATCTCCCATCTCGTTGCTTCTCTAACCACTGTTGCCCAGAAATACTTCCTCTTGCAATGTCCCTCCCAAAGGCCTCCTCCTCCTTCAGGCCTGCCCTCCTTCTGACTCACCCTCATGCTCTTGCAAAATCAGGAATTCTCAGTGCACAGAGGAAGCAGGTGGAAGCTTTTATAAAAACTCACTCCAGGGTCTCACTCCCACAGGTTCGGATCTAACTGGTCTGGGTATTGGGATGTTTTTGTTGTTGTTGTTTTGTTTTGTTTTGTTTAGCACTCCCTGGGTTTTTCTATTGTGCCACCAAAGTTAAGAGCTATTATCCTAAACACTTTCCCAAATCTTTCTGGGACTAAAATTCTACTAAGAACAAACTTTCCTACAACCTTACATCATTCCCTCCCCCATTCCTCCACCTGCTCTCATTAACTGCCAGTAGATCTTCCTGGTAACACCTCACAATACCTCTAGTGAAGACTTCACCGCTAACTAACCCAAGGCCAAGAGGAGATGTACCAGTACTTCTCATACCCCATGACCCTTTCTGGGGCATCTCTTCACTGCCCAGGCTGGATGGTTCTCCTGCTGCTCATGCCCACTTCAGTTCCTTTGCACAGACCTCTGTGGATCCCGCCCTAGCAGTACTTGCCTTGTGGTCTTTCTTTCCATCCATTTTATTCCCATCATTCTCTCAAATTCAGTGTCATGACTTAAATCACAGTCTCTCTGCCCAAACTTATTCCAGTAGCCTTCACATCATCTTACATTATCTATTCACTCATAGAGATGTGCTCTGGATTTCATCTTCATTAGCAACTGCTCCACTGACAAGATCTCCCACCTGTCAAACTCCCCCTTTTTGACCACAACCATCTGACCTTCCATCTCTCTCTTCTACAAGGTGCATGGAAGCTACCCTTTGTTCTTAAGGAGAGGGTCCCTCACTGGGCATGGTGGCTCACGCCTGTAATCCCAGCACTTTCGGAGGCCAAGGCAGGTGGATCACCTGAGGTCAGGAGTTCAAGACCAGCCTGGCCAACATGGTGAAACTCTGTCTCTACTAAAAATGTAAAAATTAGCCAGGTGTGGTGGTGCACCCCTGTAATCTCAGCTACTGAGGAGGTTGAGATAGGAGAATTGCTTGAACCCAGGAGGCTGAGGCTGAGGCTACAGTGAGCAGAGATCGCACCACTGCACTCCAGCTTGGGTGGCAGAGTGACACCCCATCTCAAAAAAAAAGAAAACAAAAGGAGGCTCCCTCAACCTGCTGCAGTTTCCCAGTCCACAAACCATTCCCTGCTCTTACTCACATCTTCAGCAAACTTACTTCCACACTGAACTCTCTCGTCATTATGAGCTGCTGCAGGCTTTTCTAATTTCAATAACCAAAGATACCCTCCACTGAACAAGCCCACTACTTCTACTTCCAGGCTGATGAGTTTTTATGAAAAATCATACATTTCTGATTGGGTCTATTATACTCTCAAGATATCTATTCTAAGGGACGCCTTCCCTGCTTCTCCTTACTCCTTTTATTTAGCTCTTCCTGACTTACCCCGATTCCCACAGCAGTTCTTCCAGGTCTCTTCCGCTCTCAGGAAGTCCCTGGCTGTTTTAAAGCCCACATCGTGCCTAGCAGTGACCTAACCACTCAATGAAAGCTCCCCCAGCTGCCGTCCCCTACCCTCCAAACCTTTTATTTCAGCCTCTTCTCACTTCATCTGACTCTGATGAAAAGGATCTCTGCTTCCTTGTTTGCGCTTTAATCCAATTCCTGACCTCCTCCATCTTCAGCATAGCAAATGATGCCTGAGGCTGCATTTACCAGCATTTGATATTTTCTTATAGTAATTGCCATGTGCTGGGGATTCTTTATAAATTGTAGAAAAATCCACAGAAATGCTGGACTAGGGCAGAGATGGAGGCCTAGTGGAGTACTTATTCTTGGGGAATAAAGCCAGGAGAAGCTACTGCAAAAAGACTGCCCCGATGTCTAGAGCTGTGTATTTCAAGAATATTAATTATCACTTTTTATTATATGTGGTTATATTATCCATGTGGATAGATAATACATTTATTTATATTATCCATATGGATGGATAATGCAGTCAGTCTTAAGCAACTGTGATGCATTTTTTTCTTCTTCCTACCCACCTCTTTGAGCTTGGCAGCTTTTGTAACAATTTTCCAGAGTTTTGTTAAGCCTTGGGGCAAAGTGGTCACCTGAAACTTAAACGCTGTGTTTAGCAGTTTGAAAGCACTGATACAGAATTAGCATGTTGGCAGTGACTACCAGAGCAGAAGTCAAGGCTGATGGGCGACAGTGGAATTATTTTATACCTTTCAGGAGGGCTTTTTCCTGTGCATGTGCTTGAAGGACCACTGGGAACAATGCTCTAGTTGTGTTCACATAAAAGGATAAAGATGCT
>NW_012113475.1:6961350-6992175 GCF_000951035.1 Colobus angolensis palliatus | reverse complement strand
TCTAGAGCTGTGTATTTCAAGAATATTAATTATCACTTTTTATTATATGTGGTTATATTATCCATGTGGATAGATAATACATTTATTTATATTATCCATATGGATGGATAATGCAGTCAGTCTTAAGCAACTGTGATGCATTTTTTTCTTCTTCCTACCCACCTCTTTGAGCTTGGCAGCTTTTGTAACAATTTTCCAGAGTTTTGTTAAGCCTTGGGGCAAAGTGGTCACCTGAAACTTAAACGCTGTGTTTAGCAGTTTGAAAGCACTGATACAGAATTAGCATGTTGGCAGTGACTACCAGAGCAGAAGTCAAGGCTGATGGGCGACAGTGGAATTATTTTATACCTTTCAGGAGGGCTTTTTCCTGTGCATGTGCTTGAAGGACCACTGGGAACAATGCTCTAGTTGTGTTCACATAAAAGGATAAAGATGCTAAGAATTGTGAGAATAGTTTGGAATCAATTCAAATAGAGAGGTCAAGTCTATTGAAAAGGTTGAGTTTGGTGTATCAGAGCTTTTCTTTTTCCCCCTGTCTTCAGGTGATGAATGAAAAAGGTGTTTTCCTTTCATTATTTGCAAAGACTTAAATCCTAGTATAAATAGACCAACAATTAACAGAAAGCAAGGTTATATTTGGAGTAAGTTTAAAAACACCTTGGGAGAAACATACATCTATGTGGAAATAAGTCATTTCTGTCCCAGTATCCAAAGGGTACAATACATGAGAGTCTCTTTTTGGAATAAAGGGTTTTATACTAAACTCTGAGATCCAGAACATAAAAAAGGAGTTATTTTCATACATTATGGGCAGTGGATGATGTTTATTGAATTTCTGACAAATGTATATGTGATACAAACCAAATAATGTGTATTCACATAACCTGGCTTTTTTTTTTTTTTTTTTTTTTTTGATGGACTCATGGGGCATGGAGAAGATCTTCCTTGGATAAATTTCATGTGCCCTAATCCCAACTGTAATAGAGTAACTCTGTGAAAGATTGTATTATGTGAAAAGAGAAGAGAAGAATGAAAGAAACACTGGAAGGTGAAGAGAGAGAAAGGAGGTTGGCTGAAGTCTAGCTGAGAATTGTGTGATGCTCATGTTCTTGGGCCACAGTCATGGACAGTCAGACGTGGCTTGTTACAGGGAGAAGGTGGTTATATTTTTATCCTGTTACCTGTCACCTTCCTCACTGCTGTCCTCCTGGCATTTCTTCCATGGCAAGTTGTGACCTTACTGAACTCTGAACTCCTCATGCTTGCTTCTTCTAGGTCTTCTAAGGCCGATCCTCCCTGGAATTATCCTAGTAAGGATCCATACCTATTCTTAGAGTTCCCACAAACAACCTCAAAAATAGCCTTACCTGTATACTTTCAGGATCCCGGCCTCTGGAGTTAAACTAATATATTCATATGTACAACATGTGTATTAGAGACCAACAACAAAACGTGTATTAAAGGTTCCTAGTGCATCACGGCTGCTGTGTGTATGGGAGGGAGCATGGTACAGCAGGAAAGCTTGAGTCGGGCTGGCTGCTGTGACTGGCTCTGCCACTTAGCAGCTTGGTGGCCCTGCTCACTGAATTTGACCTCTTAGGACAGTAATTTGGTCTACATCAAGGACTCTTTGAAGTTCTAAAGGAGATCAAAGTTATTCAATCTCCTGGCACAAAATAGACACCAGACACTGTTCGCCATGCCTAGGTGGGCATATAGACTACAGTGACATTTTGAAGATAATGGCTTAAGGAAGATATTAAATCTAACTGGAATCTAACTGTGAGGTGAGTTTCAGGGTTGGTAGCAATCTGGTTGGTTAGACATTTAGTCACAGGGATCTTTTTGGTGCCTCTAAATTTACCCCATTTTTATCATCTTCTTATGAAATCTGGTCCTGGGTCTATTGTATATCTTAGAAATGACTTGCCATGTTGAACTTACTTTTTGAAAGAGAGAGAAAAGAAAGAAAACAGAAGTTGTGGTATGCGGAATAACACCCCCCCACCACCACCACCCAAGGATGTTTACACATTAATATTCAAAACCTGTGAGTATTTTACCTTACATGGCAAAAGAGTCTTTGCAGATATGATTGTGTGATTTGAGGAGATTATCCTGGACCATCTGGGTGAGTCCGGTCTAATTACATGGTTTTGAAGGTGGAGAACTTTTTCCAGCTATGGTCAGAAGGGGATATGACTGTGGAAAAAGGCTCAGAGAAATCTGTCATTGTTGGATTTGAAGACAGCGGAAGGGGACCGTGAGCCAAAGAATGTAAGAAACCTCTGGAAGGTGGAGAAGACCCAGTACAGATTCTCCTCTTGGGGCTCTGAAAAGGAGGGCAGCCCCACTGACACACCTTGATTTTAACTCAGTGAGAACTCTGTTAGACTCCCACCCTCCAGAACTGTAAGATGATCAGTTTGTGCTATTTTTTAAGTCACTATGTTAGTGGTGGTTTCTTATGGCAACAGTAGAAAACTAATACAGAAGTTTACTATGTATGTATGTTAACATGTTAACAGGAGAAAAGAAACACAAGATGACTTTGGAAGTCCTAGAAAAACCTAAAAAGTCCTATTCCTAATACATAGATGTGAGAGAGAACTGCTTCCCTAAGAGCATGCCCAGAGGCAGACAAGTGACACGCTACTTGCATGAGTGTCACCCCTTGGCATTTGGCTTTAAAAGTGTCACAAACTGCCCTGACTGTGCAGGCTGGAAGTGGCAGCTCAGACCAAGCATCCGTGGCCACAGCAGCTGTGGGAACAGCAGGCAGAGCCCTAGAAACGAAGCAACTTGACGGGGAGATGTTTGCAGATGGGCACCAGAGTCCAGCCTTGTTATTATTAGGGAAGAAGTAAGGCAGACAAACTCAGGGGGAGGGCAGAGCACCCTGGCGTGAACACAGGAAGGGAAAGGAGCAAAGCCAGGCCGGGCGCCAGGGACACTGACCCGAGCAGGTGGGAGAGGCTGGGCTGACAGTCAGATGTTCTCCACTGCCCGGCTCAGCAGCCTGAGGCCCGAAATCCGGAGAGGAGGAGACAGCGCGTGGGGGGCTGAGAGCAGCGTCGCTGAAAAGCTGGCAGGGAAGAGGAGAGAAGGATGGCCACTCTTTTTGGCCTCTGATTTGGTGGAGTACAGGCCCCCACAGCTGTGACAGAGACAGCAGTGACAGCCACCATAGCAAAGACACAGATTTCTCATCCCCAAATGACAAGGGCAGGTTTTCGACACAGGATTAAAGAATGAACAGAAGAAAGGCAGGTTCCATGAAATGGCAGGTGTGATTTTTTTTTAAACACCAGCCAGCACAGTCATTGAGGGCTGGCCTTTTGAGGTTTCACATGAGTGGCATGCAGCACGTTTGCTGGTCTGTTCTTTGTGTCTGCATCCCAGAATCAAGGCGAAGGTGGGGTACTGCTGCAGTACAACTCAGCCTCCTGTGCTGGCTCCAGCATGGAGAGCAGTTCTATCTCCAGGAGCCAGAAAGCCGAACCAAACCAAAAAACAGCCAGAGTGCGAGGCTGTCCGCTGCTTGGCTTCCTGCCTTCTGTGCTGTCCTCTCCGTGTAGCGATCTCAGCGACTTTTCCTCAGTATCTACCTCCACCTGCTCATGCTCCTGCTGCTGGTGCCTGGCCTCATGGCAGCAGTAAATCCAGCCAATGCGTGGTTCTCTGTTTCTCTCAAACATGAAGACTGCCTGGAGAAATAACATCCAGAAACAATATAAAGAAAGAAGCTAGGGCCAGGCGCGGTGGCTCATGCCTGTAATCCCAGCACTTTGGGAGGCCGAGGCGGGCGGATCACGAGGTCAGGAGATCGAGACCATCCTGGCTAACACAGTGAAACCCCATCTCTACTAAAAAATACAAAAAATTAACTGGGCGCAGTGGTGGGCGCCTGTAGTCCTAGCTACTCGGGAAGCTGAGGCAGGAGAATGGCGTGAACCCGGGAAGCGGAGCTTGTAGTGAGCGGAGATCGGGCCACTGCACTCCAGCCTGGGCGACAGAGCAAGACTCCATGTCAAAAAAAAAAAAAAAAAAAAAACTAGAAGAGTGAGACACAACCTGGATTTCACCGCCTTCCAGCCTTCTCTTCAAGAGAGATTTCAGTGGATTATATGAAACTTAGCTTTAATCATTTCTTTCATCCTTTCTGTAGCCTGTACTGCTTCTAAAAAGGGAAAGAAAAGAATGACAGAAAAGTAGTTGGAGAGAAAACAAGACAGAGGCAGAGAGGGAGAGAAAGAAGCTATGGACTAGATAATCCACAAATAACATAATTGCCCCTTGAAAAACTGGAAGTCATAACATGCCTTGAGGAAGAAGGTGGTGTAATTTTGGGACAGTGGTGTGAGAGAGGGGCAAGTTGTTATGCAGGGCAAGGGTGAGCAGAGGAGGAGGTGAGCAGAGAAGTAGGGTGAGCAGGGGAAGAAGGTGAGCAGGGGAGGTGAGCAGGGGAGGAGGGTGAACAGAGGAGGCGAGCAGGGGAGGAGGTGAGCAGAAGAGGTGAGCAGGGGAGAAGGTGAGCAGGGGAGGAGGTGAGAAGGGGAGGAGATGAGAAGGGGAGGAGGTGAGAAGAGGTGAGCAGGAGAGAAGGATGAGCAGGAGAGGAGGTTGAGCAGGGGAGAAGGTGAGCAGGGGAGAAGGTGACCAGGGGAGGAGGTGAGAAGGGGAGGAGGTGAGCAGAAGAGGTGAGCAGGAGAGAAGGATGAGCAGGAGAGGAGGTTGAGCAGGGGAGGAGGTAAGCAGGGGAGAAGGTGAGCAGGGGAGGAGTTGAGAAGGGGAGAAGGTGAGCAGGGGAGGAGGTGAGAAGGGGAAGAGGTGAGCAGAAAAGGTGAGCAGGGGAGGAGGGTGAGCAGAGGAGGATGTGAGAAAGGGAGGAGGTGAACAGGGAAGGAGGTGAACAGAGGAGCAGGTGAGCAGGGAAGGAGGATGAGCAGGGAAGGAGGGTGAGCAGGGGAGGAGGGCAAGCAGGAGAGGAGTGCGAGCAGGGGAGGAGGGAGAGCAGGGGAGAAAGGTGAATAGAGGAGGAGGGTGAGCACAAAGTGGGGTTGGTGGGGAGGGCGAGCAGAGGGTGTAGGCAACAAAGCCAGGGTCTGGAGCACTAGCCCACCAGACCTGCTGTGGGACCCTAGCATCTCACAATTTTTTGCACGAAATCACCGCTTTGCAGGGCCCTGTAACTCAGCTTCAGCCTGGACCCTGGGGGCAGACTTGTCATACTCTTATAGATGTACTTCAAAGCATCCAAGTATATGCCATTCTGTTGCCTGGGGGCTCCCAGTGAGCAATAGCTGTGAGCCTGATACTTAATGGAAATTTGCCCAGGCATGGAAGGAACAGGCGGAGAGAGAACAAGAGAAGCAGATGAGGCAGATGCAATCTAACCCGGACATAATGCAGAGTGGGAATCTCGGGGGCTGGACAGGCCAGAGTGGAGGAGTGGCTTGGCTGGCAGATGTATCCTCCCCCCTGCCTCTCTGTCAGGCCTTAACAAGGGGAGATCCTCTCATCTAAGAGCCTGGAAGCATTCTGGGTACAGGCCAGAGGTGCCTCCTTTGTGCACACAAGCCTTTAAAACAGCCTGGATTTATTGTGGCTCTTAAGTGGCCCAGGCTAATGGCTTGGCATGGATAATGTCTTGGTTTAATTGGTTATTGTGAAAGCTGCTTGTTTCTACTGTGGAATCTCTTGTCCCTGCCTTTGGAGCAATCCCTCACAGGCTCCCTGAATCAATACAGCCCTCACTCAGGGCTGGCCAGTTTGCTTTGGAGGCGGTGCCCGCAGTGGGGAAAGAGGCCCTCCCACAGGATTGCTCAGATCCCTGGTGGATGCTGGGCTCTGAGGCAGATGGCCTGCTTCTGGTGACTGATGGTTCGCATGTGTAGATGTGCATGGGCTACAGACACCTTTATTGATGACCTACTCTTGAGGGTGTCTTTGCAAGGAAAAGTTAGAGGAGTGCAGATAGAGCTGTACAAGGGGGTCTGGGCACAGTGGCTTATGCCTGTAATCCCAGCATTTTGGGAAGCTGAAGTGGGAAGTTTGCTTGTGTTCAGGATTTCAAGAACAGCCTGAGCAACAAGGCAAGACCTTGTCCCTACAAAAAATTTTAAAAGTAGCCAGGTGCAGTGGCATGAGCCTGTAGTCCCAGCTTCTTGGGAGGCTGGGGTGGGAGGATTGCTTGAGCACAGAGGTCAAGGCTGCAGTGAGCTATGATCATGCCACCTGCACTCCAGCCTGGGCTGCAGAGCAAGCAAGAAGGTCTCTAAAAATATTTTGAAAAACAGAACTGTAAAAGGAAGTCAGAAACTGTCTCCCTTCTCACAGAAGCAAAGCAAGCTGATCAAAGCAACAGGTGGATTCACCTAGAGCCAGACCAGGCCACTGAGGTGGGGGAACTCCCAGTAGAAAGGACAACTTCTGCAAAGGACTGCTGACATTCAGGTTTCTGAGAACAAAGAGGCCAGATGATCCGCATCCTTACTATAGCATTTCTTTCCAGGGTCCCGATATTTCTCTTAAGTCTTCCCAAATCTTTTGACCTTAAATATATTTTCTTCATTTTCTTTTTTAAGGTGTGTGAAATATCCTAACCTTTGTGATTCAAAAGCAGCCTGTCTGGAAGTGGTTTTAGAGCTGAGCACACTGTGTTGTGGTTACATGTTTACAGGTCAACCCCCAACCCCCATGGACCATTAGCCCACTGGCAGTTTAAGGCAGTGGCAGGGACTTACTTGTCTGTGTGCTCCAGACCTGATATGGTTCCTGGCAGCCTAATGTGTCTCACTGATGTTGAATGAATGTTCCCAGGAAGAGGAAGCAGAGGAAAACATTGAACTGTAAAGCCATGTCTTATTGATTTGTATATTTGTTATTGTTCTGTCCTCTTACATATCTGTATCATATAAATAACCAAAATGAGATCATGTGCAAGGAATTCAGAAAATCAAGCTGTGTGAAGTACAAGTTGCAGAATATTTTTAAGGGGAATCTGCTGGAGTAAATCTCAAGTTATAGCACTTAAAATGGTAACACAAGACAAAGCCTGATTAGCCTTTCGGGCAGGCTTGCTTCTTCTATCATCTGACACAAAACTCTATTTGAGATTCGCCATATGTGATGAGTCCTGTGTGGTTTTAGATTATACTCGTTTCCCAGGAGTTAGTTGTTGGATGATTGACTGAGATCTCTTTAACTCCCACCTTGTTTGTTGTCCTCTCCTTTTTTCTGTTATGCTTTCCTATGTCATGAACATCTTTAGTACAACGATACCAGTTGCCACTGTGCGGGAAGGAGTGTTAAGTTTAAGTGTGGTGAGGTTACTGAATCCTTCACTGCTGGGCTGGATTCTTCCCCAGGTACTAGTGAAAGGACAAGCTATCTGAGCCAGCAGTCTCCAACGCGGAGTTTACACACCCCAGGCCCAGTGAACCACTGGGACCAAAAAAAATACAATATGAGTACTTAGCTGTATGCTAAGATAGATTAACACAGGATTTTTTTTTTTTTTTTTTTTTTTTTTTTTTTTTTTTTTTTTGAGACGGAGTCTCGCTCTGTCGCCCGGGCTAGAGTGCAGTGGCCGGATCTCCGCTCACTGCAAGCTCCGCCTCCCGGGTTTATGCCATTCTCCTGTCTCAACCTCCTGAGTAGCTGGGACTACAGGTGCCCGCCACCTCGCCCGGCTAGTTTTTTGTATTTTTTAGTAGACACGGGGTTTCACTGTAACACAGGATTTTATGTATTTTTAAATTTGATGTGCATTTTCTAATGCGATATATTAACATACCAATAATAGAGATACGTAATTTATCAATATGCATGCTCAATGTTTTGACTGGTAGACTATTCCGGCACGGATGTTTACAGCCTCTGCTCCAAGCATGGGTGTGTCCTGAGGAGCCGTTTATCTTTCCCCAGGGTTTATGTCCAACTGGAAGGGAGAAAAAAGTCAGGTTCCTCCCACCTCTGTGCTGCAGCTTTGGGTCTCTCCTGTGTGATGGAGAAATGGCGAGCTTAAGACTGTGGAAGTAGTGTGTCCTGTGGTCCCACTGTCTTTAAAATGGCACTTGGTACTTTCTGTCCAAAACAGGGCTCCTCCAAGCCAGTCTAGACTTTTTCCCCACTAGGGAGAATTCTTTACCGTGAGCTTTTGAGATCGTTGCTGAAGAAACAGAAAACTGAGCCTGATTCTTGGGCTGACTCCAATGAAGAGTTTGCACTCAAAATGCCATGTTAGATTTCCTGACTTCAAGGTCATGGCCAATAGGCAGTTTGGGTGTTTTTGTTTTCAATGTCCTGCCTGCCAAGAAAACTGATAATGCTCTTCATATCCTCTGGCAGTCTATGTTGATTGTAGGAATGGGGTGTGGATTATACATTGTTGGGTACAATTACCTCCTGGAATACAATGCATCTTCTTTTAGACATCCCAGGGAGAAAATTTCGACATAATGAAGATCTATAGTAATCAGATAATTACTATCGATTGCTCTTTAGACGTCTTGATGAGGTAATTAGGGCGTATGGAAAGAAGCTGGAACTGATTGATTGGCATGACTGTAATCTCAAAGATTTCTAATTATGTTTCTTTTCTTCTAATGGCTTATAAACAAACATCATTTTAGCTTTAGAATTTGTCAGGTGCCAGGTTCACTGGGAACATCAGCTTTCTCTATTATGCTAACTAGACACCAAGCATGATCAACATAAGCTCATTATGCCTTCCTGCTGAAGCAGAAGAAACTGCAATTAACCCTCACTTTTCTTCTCCACTTCCACATGGCTGGATTCTTGTCGTGGAGTGGGGTGTCGCGGAGTGGGGTGTGCCACGTTCTGTGAGGAGCATGTGTGACTCAGGGCTGGATGGGTCTGTGTGGCCTACGGGAGACCCTCAGAGCCTGCTGAGCTCAGGCACAGCAGACTAGGGGGACAGTAACACAACATATGTGTCAAGGTGTCTGGCTGACTGTGGCTGGGGGCTGGCTGACTGCTCAGGCTCCTGTCACAAGCCATAGCTACTCATCAGCCAGCAACATTAAGTAGCAGGTCAATACTCTCAGGCAGCTCGACCACACACTTGTCTACGTCAGTGTGTTATTGCCTCATCTCTTCCATTAGATACTAATTAGAGGACGCCCTGTCTGAAACCACATTCCACATTATCCTAATATTTGTTTACACCTTTGAGCAGCTTGCACGGTTCAGAATAGTGGCCTCACCCAAAGATGACAGATGTTAAGAACCACTAACGCAACATCTTGAAATCAGCTGTTTGCATGTAATCAGTGATGGTGGTAACCACCACACTTACTGCTCTACAAGTGCATGGGTTAGAATTCATTCAACAAATGCAAGGTGGATGCATTTTTCTGAATATGAGGCAATCTGATTCCCATGCCTGAAATCCTCCACTGTGACCCACCTGTGCTTGGTAGGTACAAATATGTAGGAAATCTGTGACCCGTTTTAAAATAAGGGTCCCCAATCCATGCATGTTACAGTCTGAATGAACACCTGTGTTCCTGAACTCCCTGCTTTCTATTGAAATATCACTAAAGGAAAAATTATATTTTGCTTTGATTTTTTTCTAAAATCCATATATTCCTGGACCCTTATTTTAAAAAGGGTCACAAATTTCCTACGTATTTGTACCATTAAAACTTTTAAGGCATGAGAGGAGTAACGTGCATAGGGATGGTTCAGGCTGTTTGGATAATTCAGCTGCAGTTGGAAATGCTTCATTAACTCCCATTAACTAGCCTGAGAAATGGAAGCATATATAGAATTTGTCTTTATGTTATATCTGTATAGTATAAGAAAATTATGTAGCAAATTTTTTCATCAGTCACAATTCTTGAGAAATAAAGTATTCTTTTGAAAATGTAACTGGAGTAACTGTTCAGTTCAATATTTGGTGTTTAAAAAAACATTCCTAATCTGTATCAGAATATTTTCCTTTAATAGAATATATAATTAGCATATTCTAATTTTTTTTAGTAATTGGGAATTATGCAATACATCATTTTAAGCAAAATTTTTATGTTTTTATTTCTGTACTTGAAGAAACTATAAGAGATTGAACTAAATGCCTAAAACAGGTTCTAACTTTTTATTTGTTGGTTGCTTTTATCAAGTCTAAGGAATGAGTATCTCTTCTAGTTATTTGTCCCTTTCTGTAAAAGTTAATTGAAAATCTACCTTCTTATCAGTTCGTCTACATTTCTACCTATTTTTTCTTTAATTGATGGCTCTCTGGTTTTGAGTTGTGATGTTATTCCCCTGACTTGATTACGTCCCCCACTCATCAGTGGGTAAAGGGTAAACTGTACTGAAATTACTCCACAACAGTGTGATGTAGACTCTGCCAAAACCTAGTTTGTTATTGTGGTCTGGTCTCATACAAAATGGGAGGGGTTTTAATTAGAGGGTCTCAAGGCTGCAAAAGTGGGTGTTCACGGTGTTGCGCAAGTTCCGTCTGCCATTCAGGAGGCAGTAAAGAAACGTGTTCAATGAGAGAGCTGACAGAAGTGATGCAATTCAATAACGTGCTTTGGGTTTGGGGCATGTCATTATAGGAAGTTTTACATCTTGAGAGACAGATGGGAGGACAGCTCCTAGAAGAACCTAAGGCTCTTCATTTTAAAGGCAGCACCCACAACCTGCGCCTGTCAATTCATGATATCGCCCATTCCCTCTGGAAGAGCAAATTGCTGGCTAAATATCAGGTAAGGTTTCCAAGCCGAACAAAAGGTCTGGAGACATCTCTAAGAAAGAGGTCTAAAATTATATGGATATAGGAAATCCCCTTCCTTGAAATGAATCATATGTCATTACTTGTTTCTCCAAAATAGTTTGGGGTTATTTAGGATTTTTCAGAAATACAGACACATTTGAAGGAATGCTTTTTAAAAATTCCTCCTTTAAATAAATGTACTATCATTGTTTTATTTTTAATAAATGAAAGGCTTCCAAATCCATCATTTCAATTCATTTTCATACTAAATGTTCACATCAATGGGTAAAAACAGCTTCAAATGCATTCACAGAAACAAACAGAAGGACATTTTTATTCCATGGGACACAAATTAGGCTTCAGCCTTCCTAGGCCAGTACCCTTACATTGACAAATTAGAGGGAGCCCTACTTTGGAGAACTGAAATAGCATGTAAAAGTAAAACCCAAACAGGATATTATTAAATAACAGACAAGAAAATAGGGGTCCCAAGTATCATTTGTATATACCTGGGGGAAAAAATCACAAGACTCTCAAGGAATTTTCCCCTCCTCCATCCGTCAGCCTGTGCTCTGAGAAAACCTCTTTGATGGGATTGCAAGCCTCATATACAGTCCTAGGAGCGGCAGACATATTTAGAGAGCTGTGAATCCATGTTGATATTTATGCAAATTCAACCCAAACCCCAGCATTGCCACTGAACTGGTAGCTATTTCCTGATGTAAGTCAATGAACATACTGGAAGACTGAAGGGAAGACATTCTGGCTCCATTCTCACTCTCACTGGTCAAGTTCCTGCACATGAATGATGGGAAATAAGCCTACTGGTTTGTTAACAATCGTGAGCTTTCATGGAGGTTGCGTGCCAGACTCTCTATGCACAGCTCAGTCCTTGATGGAGACAGAAGGCTTCTGACTTACTCAGTACACCTCTTCCTTTGCTTTCTTCTTTCCTCTGTGTTGCAATTGCCATAAAATTCTACAAATCTCCCCATTTTAGAAGTAATTTCCTTTATACAATTATAAGAAAATACTATTTTAATGATAATGATAATATGATATTAATTAAAGCTAAGCCTGGCTGAATGCTTACCATCTGCTGGACACTCTCTTCATACATGGTTTATCTCATTTAACCCCAGCAGACCTATGAATGAGAAACTCTTTGTTTACTCTTTTGCAGATACGAAAACTGAGCAATGGAAAGATTAAGTAACTTGCCCCAGGTTATCAAGTAAACAAAATAAGGAGTTCTCATTTGTACTGGATTTGGCTCTGAAGCCACCGCTTTTTACCGCCATGCTCTCCCATTTTTTATGTGGCAACCTTTTCTTTCCTTTATTGAAAACAGATTCTAGGACAGGCTCTGTAAGGTGGTCTAGACTTTTAGAAAATTAAAGCCTGTTCGATGCTTGGTGCCAAGAACTCTTCTGTGGCAGCTAATTGAGTCTGAAGTTTCCAACTGCAGTGGGTTTTGGCTTCCCCTGTCCTGGGCAGAGAAGGATGTAAGCATGAAAGGGAGCAGCATCAGTGCAGTATCCTTTAGACTTTCTTTGCTTTTCTCCAGAATGTCACAACAGGGATTCTTTTAATGAGCAATGACTGGTGTGTGCAAGTTTTATTTTGGGAATTGTATAAACTCTTTTTTTTTTTTTTTTTTATCATTTACAATGGCTCCTGTTGTAAATTAGAGACATGTGACAGACTGGTTAAGTACATGGATTCTGGAGGCTGACTCCTTAGGTTCAAATCTCAACCCTGCTACTTACTTGCTGTGTGATTCAGGGTAAGTTATTGAACCTCTCTGGGCCTCAAGTTTTTCATGTGATAAGGGGCCAGGATGTACTTAAACATGGGGCTGTTGTGAGGATTAAATGAGGCCACAGGTGTGATACTGAGAGTACCTAGCAGCAGACCATCTGAGAGTTATTTTTGGTATTAGTCCTTCAATTGTGGTTAACACTTTTACATCCTTTAGGAAATTCCTTTTTACCATGTCTGGAGTGGGTCTCAAAGAAACCTGCACTGCACCTTCACCCTGGAAAGATTTAGCCTGAACACAGTGGAGCTGGTTTGCAAACTCTGTGTGCGGCAGGTGGAAGGAGAAGGGCAGATCTTCCAGCTCAACTGCACCGTGTCAGAGGTAAGCAGATCCTGTCTGTCTGAAATCAGGGGAGAGGGCGACCCTCAGGAAGAGAGAGGGTGTGGGCTAAAAGGGTATCTCAATATAGGCCATACAGAAGTCCTCAAAAGCATTCTATAGATCCTATTTGTTAACAGAATAATATTTTTAATGAGCAAGGGAAGCTAGCTGCAGAAAAAATATATATTAAGGGATCCTTTTTGAAAAACAAGTCTTAATTTTTATGACATGAATTTTAAGAATTATGTTCTAACTTTTAAAAACAGATCTGAATTTCAAGTAAAGGTTTAATTTAAGGAGCGTGCACATGGAGTAGCTTCTCCCCATGCATCCCTTAGTGTGCCATGTCCCCCATCCTCCATCTGTCTCTCCTCCCTTTCTGCTACTTTCTCAGCAACTCTCCTCCCTTTCCCCTAATCACGTGCTGCTGGGTGGAGTGGAAGAAGGGAGAGAGGGGCTTCTCTGCTCCCTTTTTCTTCTTCTCTCTTTTTTTCTCCATTCAAAGGAAGAAAGGAGAAATCTCTTGATCTCCTTTCTCATATATCATTCTCTAAATATAAAAAGAGATACACTTTCCTCCGGGGTGGGAGAAATATGCCAGAAATGGAAGTAGAATCTCCGTATTTCACCCGCCCCCCGGCCGTGGCCATCAGCTTTGCCTTCCTTTGCTGTGATCTTCACACACTTAGGCTGGCCATTTCCCTCTGTCCGTATTACAGAAATAATAGTGATCACTGCTATTTAAAACTTCTTCTTAAGGAAAGAGTAAGAGCCCACGACCTTCCTTATCTGTTACCTTGGATCCAAAGCCTTGAAAAGTGATAACCCTTCACATGGGAGGAACAAAGGGAAGAGAAGAAGCCAAATGGGCAGAAGGCAGCCTCTTTGGGGCCTCATGGAGCTCAAGCCCCGTGCTGCGTGCTAAGCCACAAAGCACAAGATTGTCATATGTGAAAACGACAGTGGGCCAGTATATGATTTAAAATACTACCTCTCCCTCGTTGTGTTATACACAGTGACGAATGAAATATCAGCATGTTCAGCTTGTCTTGCTCCACATGTATTTAAAGACCATCTTCCTTAGCAAACGGAGAGGGGAGAAAAGTGCGTCAGCTTTCACGACACTCCATCCTTCTTTCCCACAACCTGCCGAGGTGCGGTCATCATTTCCTCCTGTAGTTTCATGAGACTTTTGACTCATAAACAACTTTAGTCACAGCCCCCGGTGACATTCATAAGGAATGATCTCGGTGTCAGGGTGCCATGGCAACCGCCAGGCCTTCGGATGCGCAGCCCTATCTCCCAGGCACACAGAACCACCCCTGCTGGCTCGGGAGGGTGTTTTTACTTTCCAGGCCCAGCAGGTCTGCAAAGTTCAATAACCACTCAGCTCCAGGGACAACAAAGGCTGTGGAATTTTGGAGGGGGGTGAGGAGGTCTGGTCCTTTGATGCTTGCTTTCTGTTCCGCATGAACATTGGCTGTGTGTTAAAAAGGTGGATCAGATGCAGCCACAAATGAAAGAGAGCTGCTCTGTGCTCTCCCCCGCCAGGGCTGCCACCTCCCTTCAGAAAAAGGACAGTTTTGCATAGTGTGATCACAATTTAAGGGCTTGCTTTCTTGTGGCAACGTAGAGGAAAGATTACTTCTTTTGCAACGTGGCCTCAGTCTGCTCAAAGAGACCAGCCTTCAGTCATGTCGGAGGCATTTGCCCATGTGTGACAGACAAGCATATTTAACTGAGGGCGGGGAAGAAGTGAGCGGAGTCAAGATGACTTTGGGGATTAAGGGGCACTCTGCGGCTTTTCCTTCTGGGTCAGTGAATCCCACTGTTGTGCTTAGCATTTGAATGCGGATGCTGGGTGCGTAGAGGAGGGAGTGTGGATGGGGGTACCGACATTGGAGAGGAAGCCTCTGCACTGAAGAACAATGGACTCTGGAGAGTTCTGCGACCCAGATCCTCATCAAAACCTCCAAGAAAGGGTACAAGATGATTGACAAACCATAAACAAGTAGAGAAAAGGCTCCATTTGTGGTTTCTTTCTTCTGAACAGGGCTCCTTCCTAGGGTCACAGGGCAAGATGGCAGTGAGGCTGGGGTTCCCATTCCAATGTCCCATCTCTCAGGAATGAGCTGACTTGCCAGAAATATGCTGCCCCTCCCTCCAGCCACCCACCACCCAAAGCACTCACCAGCTGTCATTTATATAGCCACACAGCCCTTGGCCTGTCCTGTCAAGACAGAGGACCTGTTGCCCACCCCAGAGACCAGGCTGTGCGTGACATCTACTCTGATTATTTCAAGGGCCAGCCAGTTGTCTCTGGGTGATTTAGCCAGGGATTCCTTAACTAGAGACAAAGGCTTTAATTTCACAGAGATGAAGTTGAAGAAGGAAAATGTCTGGAAGACTAACTGTATTGGCACAAACGAATGTCCAAATGTAAAAGATGATAAAAGATTTTTTTTTTCTTTTTTTTGTTTGTTTCATAGAAAAGTGCAGAGAGAGTAACCAGGAAGCTACTCATTATCTCCAAAAGAAAACATGGTACAGAGGACAGATAAATTTATAGTTTTTTTCACATCTGTTTTGTTTCAGTTACAGGCAGACATCCATCATGGGAAATTCCCATGACAGTTCCATGGAGATAGGGCCAATTACTTAATCCTTTCTTGCCTCAGTTTCCTCATGTGTAAATTGGTATAGGATATTATCTTGGGCCTGTGTGGGAATTAAATGGGAGAATGTTAGTAAGTGTTCTAAACAGAACTTGGCCCAGAGCACATGCTTAATCTATGTTCACCATTTTCACTGGTGCCATTAATGCCATAAGAATAACAGGGCTTTTGAGTCAACTTTGCTACTTCAATCTGTGGGGTCTGTCATCAATTGAGGTTTCAGATTTTCTTTCTATCAAAATAAGCACAAAAATAAAACTCAGATCCTATATAAATAAATGAAAACTAAATATAAATAAACAAAAATTAGCTCCCAGAGAAAAGAAGGTAGCATGTATCCCCAAGTTAGTTTATCACAACATTGCTTTAGTTGAAGGTTCTGAACCCTGAAAAAAGGTGCAGTTTTAGGAGGCAGTATTAGTCATCTACTTTTATTTATTTATTTATTTTGAGATGGAGTCTTGCTCTGTGGCCCAGGCTGCAGTGCAGTGGCATGATCTCGGCTCACTGCAACCTCCACCTCCTGGGTTCAAGCAATTCTCCTGCCTCAGTCTCCCGAGTAGCTGGGATTACAGGCGCCTGCCACCACACCCGGCTCATTTTTGTGTTGATAGTAGAGACAGGGTTTCACCACGTTGGCCAGGCTGGTCTCAAACTCCTGATCTCAGGTCATCCACCCACCTCGGCCTCCCAAAGTGCTGGGTTTATAGGTGTGAGCCACCGTACTCGTCCTTATCTACTTTAATAATAGATTTATAGGTAATAAAAGCAATTATAATTTTTATATTTGCTAGATCTTATAACCTCAAGTTGTGATGCACAGCACTTTTGTATACACAAATAATATTTAAAATAAATGTACAAAGTAATATCACTCTGCTATAGCCATTTCATCTGTTCACATATTCTGCTTTCCATAACCTGCTCAAAATGACCATTGGGAAAATCTAGTTTTTCTAAGTGACTTCAGGAAAAGTCCAAATGTCAGAATAAAAAGTTGTTTCAGGACTGTGGAGTCCTGAATATGTGTGTCATCACCCATAGCAGCTGTTTGACTAATGTTGAAAAATCATATGTTTACATAAGGGAATCATAACATCAAAGACTGATGGTACCGATATTATAAATGATTATTGAGATAAGCATTCTGTGACCGTGAACTCTACTTTTACCTAGAAGTAAAGGAAGAACTAATAGCAACTAAAATTACTAGATGAAATATAAATGTATAAATGTATTTTACTTTTACCTTCAAGGCTGTTGTCAGCCATATGATAAGAGAGACAAAGAAATGATGCCCTATTGAGCTTGTTTCATCTACACAGAAATAAATAGGCTGAGTAGCCCGGGATAGAGAGCTCAGGACTTTAATGCCCACATGAAATGCTGATAGTTATTTATCCACAAGAAAATGGGGACAGCATGAATATGTGAGCAGGCCCTCCCAAGATCCATGCCTATCTTCAACCAGCCTCTCATTTTAGGATTTAACTTCCACACTTAGTTGGAAGGCAGATCTATGGGTGGGCTCCTATCAGGTGCTGGCTTCATCTTCTTTCTGTACTAAGGACAAATATTTTCTCTCATTTCAACAAACATTAATTGAGTAGCCTGTGTGTGGGGGGCACAGTGTTATCATAGAGGTATGAGGATGATATACTCTCACCAATAAGGAATGTGAGAAATAAAAGGCAGTAACCTACAGATGGCCAATGTGCACAGAGCAGACTGTGAGGAGCACAGAGGAGCTGGGAGGTGCCAAGGAGACCTCCAGGCCTGACGCCTAGGGTAGGCTTGCCCCGGGGAGCCCCAGGGCACAGGACTTTTGAACCAGGCTTTGAGGACTTTGCCGGACAGAGATCAAAGAAAGGGCAGAATAACTGTTAGAGGTTCATCCTTAGAAATGGCAGGAGAAATAATGAGTGGTGCTCAGACTCTAAGGAGCGTATGAGTCAGGTCAAGTCATAGCAAGGGCGGAGCAACCTGAGATCAGATAATGAAGTGGTGGAAGCACAAGTGGACAGCCCTACTCCATGTCCGGCTGCACTCTACACTTCACATGGTCACCTTGCAGGCTCATACCAGCCAACCAGGAAGGTCATACAAAGATCTCTCACTGGGCCAGGTGTGGTGGCTCACACCTGTAATCCCGGGACTTTGGGAGGCTGAGCTAGGAGGATCACTTGAGCCCAGGAGTTTGAGACCAACCTGGACAACACAGTAAGACCCCATCTCTTAAAAAAATGCAAATTAGCCCAGTGTGATGGTGCACACCGATAGTCTCAGCTATTTGGGAGACTGAGGTGGAAGGATCGCTTGAACCCAAGAATTCAAGGCTGCAGTGAGCTATGATCACACCACAGCACTCCAACTTGGGTGACAAAGAAGTGTTAAATGCCCCTCCTACCACATGAAGACCCTGTCTCTAAATATATATATATATATATATAAATACACACACACACACACACACACACACACTCTTCACTGCTTAAGAGTTGGACTTCATGTGGTAGGAGGGGCATTTAACACTTCTTAATGAGAGAATAAGAGGGGGAGAGACAGAAATATTGCTGTTCATCAGTGTGACACTTTAGGAAGGTTAGTTGGGCAGTAGTGTGGGATGGATCACAGGTAAGCAGCAGGGAGGTACTGAGGCCAACAGTACAAAGACTCTCTGGGGACACAAGACAGCACTACAAAACAAGGCCCTCCCTCGTGCAGGCTTTAACCTTCCACTGCCACCCAGGGATGATCAAGGTGCTGGTGTATTAAGGAATACGGCAGGTCTCCTTTTAGGCCCTATTGTCATTATCCAGAAAAGAAGCAAGCAGGACCACGATGTGGGCGATGACACTAAACTGTGGAAGTAGCATGTGATTTTTCTTTGAAACCAGAGAGTTCCCTGATTGCTCTTACAGAATGTACAACAGGGGTGTGGCGCACCTGTTTGGTCGCCGCACAGCGCAAACCCCTTGCAGGAGGGTGAGCACACAGACGGGCAGGAGCAGGAACCGGGGCGAGCACTTTTGGGCTCTGGCCCCACAGCAGCATCTAAAGGTGGGTATCTGCGACTTCTGAAGCCCAAGTGGGCATGTGTTACAGTGTGCTCCTTTAGCTTTGCCATCTGCAGATGGCTTGTGTGTTAATCAACTCAATGGGCCCTCTGCATTATTGCAAGGGCAGGGGGCCAGTGTGACAGCCTTCTGCATCCTGAGCTCTTGCCCAGTGTCCTGAAAGAATCGGATCACATGTGGGCTTGAAAGATGAGTGCAAGGTTTTATTGAGTGGTGGAGGTGGTTCTCAGCAGGATGGGTGGGGAGCCAGGAGGGGAGACAGAGTAGGAAGGTGATCTTCCCCTAGAGTCAGGCCACCCAGCAGCCAGACTCTTCTCCAACTGCCCCCGCTGAACTCCCCTTAGCATCCAGAAATCCCTCCTCTTTTCTCTTTCTCTGCCATGTCGTTCCACTATCGCTGCTCTACTGGTCTGTGTGCCTCCTCATCTCCTTACTTGCGGGTCTCATCTGGAGCTTGGGGTTTGGGGTTTATATGGGGGTAGGATAGGGGGCATGGCGGGCCAAAAGGTAATGTTTTGGGCACGAAAACAGAAATGCCTGTCCTCATTTAGGGCTTCAGGTCTTCAGGCTTGAGGGTGGGGCCTTTGCTGGGAACCGCTGTCTTCTACTTAGTACTTCCCTGTCTCCTGTCCGTTATTATCTTCACTTCCACACTCCACTCCATCTAAACATCATTCTATGCCTAATAAAGGCATTGGTGCATTTAGTCCAGATGTCCTGGACATAAATCCATTGATAAACATGACACATGCCCTCAGATCACTTATGGTCACCTTTCTTTAAGCCCTATTCCCCTAGAGGTCAGGAGCCCTCTTTCCTCGTTGCCTTGGAAAGAACCCTGTGCCTGATGGGGGAAAGAGCTGTGGGTCAAGATCCTCATTCAGAGCCTCCGACTCCCATCTGTTCATGCCACAGTCTTTTAAATCCTGGTATGTGCTGGAGCTAACACAAAAGAGCCAGTGGAATGCTTGGAGCCTCGGTTTGCCAAGCTTTGGGTTTTGAGGACAAATATCATGATCATAGCCACCACCACTGTGTATACCACGGCAAAATAATTCAAATGCCCTCCACACCCCTGGATTAACCCTGTTCCATGGGATTGCATAAGCCTAGAAGTGAGTACTTGCTGCTGATCCCAGAACGTGGAACACACTGCTAGTCAACACTGGCACACAGGCAATTGCAACCCCACCGCCTGCAGTGCCAGCGCATTCATGGCTGGGGAGGCCACTGACGCAGTGCAGGGCAGCATTTGGGGGGCTCTGGGTGATGGTGGTGTTGAGCCCCTGAGCTGAGTGCTCAGCAGGAACCAAACACTTCATGATGGCTGAAACTGGGTGTGGCCGGTTAATCCTCTGGCAACTAGTAAGGCACACCAACAAGTTACCTGCTTTAAAAGGAGAGAGATGGCATTTATAGTAGATTAAGTAGATTTTCTTTTATTGCTTTAATAGTTCCCAGCCAACATTTGCTTTTGCTTTTCCAACCAGCAGAAGTGATCAGAAAATGATTAGAATTTCTCCTGCAGATGAAATTCAGATTTTGCATTTGTGCTGTTTTATGAACTGAGACTATCTTAAGAGCCAATTTATGGTTTTCTCTACTAAAATTAGATTTTAAAAAAATAAGGATATACAGCAATTGGAGGATGCCATTAACGACTTGCCTTAAGGCAATAATATACTGTGTTTACCATTTTCTTTTTTAAAAAATTAGCCTTAAGTTGATATCATTTAGAGGAGAGCTGTGTTCCATGTCATTCAACAAAAGCAGAACTGAGAAATCTTCTGTGGAGTTTAGACGGAGAACTACTGGGGCATTTGCCCAGGACATTCCCCTCAAGGTCAGGCTGTTTCCAGAAGCCTTGAATCTCAGATCTATTCATTCCCAAAGCACTGCCCTTTTGAACATTTTCCTCTCCTGAAATTTAAACCTTTAGGAGCGCTGATATTCCCTCTCTTCTCTCTCAGCCTGGAGAATCCCATTAGTAAAGCTGTTATCGAATCACACCAGAGCTTTCCATCCAGCCCAGTCCTCACCAAACAGCCATAAATCTGCGGCTATGCAAAGTTAGCTCAAAATATATGTACCTCTTTCTCAGAGCCAGGTTACATCTAGTGAGGCACAACTTTCAGGCTAAGAAGAAGCCATTCTTCTGAAGAAGAATAACAGCACTCATTCTTTTCTTATTGCTCAAAGCAAGGCATTATGTCGATTGGTTCAATAGAGATTGCTTTTGTCTTCAGAAATAATGCTGTGTTGTTCCTGTCCCTGAACTACAGGAACCTACTGGCATCGATTTGCCGCTGCTGGATCCTGCGAACACCATCACCACGGTCACGGGGCCCAGTGCTTTCAGCATCCCTCTCCCTATCCGGCAGAAGCTCTGTAGCAGCCTGGATGCCCCCCAGACAAGAGGCCATGACTGGAGGATGCTGGCCCATAAGCTGAACCTGGACAGGTGGGTATGGTCAGGCCCCAAGGCTAGCTTCTTTCTGTTAGTGCTCTCCAGGACCAATAACTACTAGACGTAGGGTAGCATTTATTTTTTTTTTTTCCATCCACACATCTACTTAGTTTTTCATTTTGCAAATATGCATTAAGTTCCGTCCTTTCAGCATCCCTCTCCCTATCCGGCAGAAGCTCTGTAGCAGCCTGGATGCCCCCCAGACAAGAGGCCATGACTGGAGGATGCTGGCCCATAAGCTGAAACTGGACAGGTGGGTATGGTCAGGCCCCAAGGCTAGCTTCTTTCTGTTAGTGCTCTCCAGGACCAATAACTACTAGACGTAGGGTAGCATTCATTTTTTTTTTTTCCATCCACACATCTACTTAGTTTTTCATTTTGCAAATATGCATTAAGTTCCGTCCTTGTACCTTGCACTGCAGGCTTGCAAAGAGTGCTAAGAGACATTCTGAGCTTATTTGGCATTGGTAAGTATCAAGTTTCATGATCCACTTTGCAAAGCTGGTGGGCTAATTCTCCAAATCATACAACCATTCACTACCGTAATTATTGCTCCTCCTCTGCAGTTGAGCGGGACCTAATGTTTGATGAATAATTAGCAAGCTAACACCGCCTTGAGATTAAGTTATAGACTCCTGGAGCCTCTACTTTGTGGAATGTCACCGTCACTACCAAACAAAACATGTGACATGACCTGTCAAAGATTATCCAAGCCTGGACTAGAAAGAAAACATAAGTGTCTTGATTTCCTATTTAGAATATGACCCATAGACATCTCATCTCTTAAATTATCTTACTCAGACCTGAGGTTCACAAAGTTCAACATCACGTCTCCTGTCTGGGGCTGATCTAATTAAGCATGAGCTAGTTATTTAGGATGGCTCACTGTCAGTCACAATGGGACCTGGATACTTAAAGACAAGTAGAGAGACAGAAAAGTTTAGCTGAGGAAAAATAGATATGTAAGTCACACCGTTGAGCACATTTTCTCTTTCCCAATTACAGGTACTTGAATTACTTTGCCACCAAATCCAGCCCAACTGGCGTAATCCTGGATCTTTGGGAAGCACAGAACTTCCCAGATGGAAACCTGAGCATGCTGGCAGCTGTCTTGGAAGAAATGGGAAGACATGAAACAGTGGTGTCCTTAGCAGCAGAAGGGCAGTATTAACCACCATCCTAGAAGGGGAAATGAAGGACAAAAATGCACAGGGAGTCTGTGGCCGTCCAGGGGAATCACAGTGGAGGAGGAAATCCAGACGAGATCAATGCGCTTCACAGGCAAGACTGCAGCAGGAGCCAGAAGGAAAACAGATACAACTGCCAATGTACATGCCCACTTTACTCGGACATCATCACGGGAGTTAAGAAAAATTGTGTAAATTTGTACCTTGAATTTAGCTATCAACCTAATTTTCCTATTAGTTGGGCTGTATGCTGTGTGGTACAGGATCTTACAGTTTCCTAGGAAACGCTTTTTATTGCTATCCAGATATATGGATAAACTTTCTTAACAAACCCAATTTCTACAAATGTTGTTTACATCAAATTGGACAGGGATGCAGACACTGTCCATGGCTCGTTCTATTTTTGTTCAAATCATTTGAAGTTGAAGCTGTGGACGGTTTGTTGTGTCTATTTCAGATTAGTAATTTACAGAGAAATCAGACTTTTGCTACAAATCGTGTGCATCAAGTGTCTCAGATAATCCTCCCATCAGTGTTCTGTTTCTAGAACTTGTAGAACCAGTGTTACTGTTCGTATCAGGGAAGTGGAGAATCTAAGTGTAAAAAAGAAATAACTAAGACTCCTATTCCTTGGAGGGACCCTTCTGGTGCCCTTTGGGAATAAAGCTGTAGCATTGCAGGGAAGACAGTGATTCATGTTTAACCCCACAAACATTTTTTCACAACGTGTGTTTGTAATATGCAATATGAAGTGTTTTTTTAAAAAAAGGTATTATTATTATTATTGATAAGTATTTACAGGTATTCTAGTAAAAGGATTTTTTTTTTAACTTCTATTTTTGTTAGTGGTACTGTTAGTATTTGGGTATTGACTAGACCTGCCCCACCTTTTCACCTATCAAGGTGGGTGTGGTCATCAGTTTAATTCAACATGCATAGCTTCCTTGACCTTTTACCTTTCTTTCCCTCATTCCGCCCCAGAAAGGTGATAAATGCTCACTGGCTTTGTCAGTCTGTTCCTTCAGCTTGCTCAGGCAGGGTCTTTCTCCTCTGAGTCTTATGATGAGATGTGTTCTCTATGAACTTCTCTTACTATTGCCATTGTGTGGCCCCACGTCGACTCCCCATGGTGCTCTACTTTAGAGGCAGTGTGGTTGGAGGAATGGACTCTGAACTGGAGATCAGGAAACCAGTTCTCATGTGGGTCTGTCACTGTCTCATTGCGCCACCTTGAGAAAGTCATTTAACCACACTGGACCTCAGTGTCCTCACTAGAAAGTGAAGGGGTGGGATTAGATCATCTCCACATTCTGAAATGCTCAACTTCCACCATGATGCCTCCGGTCTCACTCATCTGTCTGAAGACCACAATGGACTCTGACCTAGATCATTCAAAATAATCAGCTGGTCTTTTGCCCACGCTATGTTATGCCTTTCAAATAGTTCTGACATGGAAGATGATTATTCTAACCTGCATTATGTTTGTTTGGCTTGAGTCGCTCTGCATCCTATTGCATTATGCTGTTCACTGAGAGATGACATCCCTTTATTATCATTTTCTTAGCCTCTCTTGGGACCCCCCTGCCCCCAGTCTTCCTGACTGGTTGCAAATTCTGTTTTACTATTGTCTTGGCATCTTGATATCTAGACCACTCCTACAAGTTTATCTGGCAGTAGGAACTTGGTGCATTTTTTCTACACCCCCGACCCCCACCCAACCCCACCCTGAATCTTTGCTGTCATAATATTCAGTAGCATTTATAAAGGCTGTCTCGTTAGCTCTTTAAAAACTGTTGTCCTGCAGAATGTTAGTCAACACACTACTTTGTGGAAACTAACTATTATGTTTCCTTGGGACCATCACAAGCTCTTTAACACAAGGACTCAATTCATTCAGCAGGTGGGGATTAAAGAATCAAAGCCCAGTAGCAAAACCAAAACGGAACAAGCAGACATGTGTATGAATCAGAACCTTTAGAACGTGACTGTGGTTTACTTTTAGGCTGGAGGCACACAAGTTGCTGAACAGATTTGAATTATACATGTTCTTCCATCTTTCCATGTTTCTGCTCCTATTTTGATAGCATCTTGATATTGATGCCTCTGCCATCCTCATCCCCGAGGAACTGCTGATACCTTGCTATGGAGTCTCTTCTTTCATGCTTTTTATTCCTTCTGTTTTGGACATACATTCTATAAAACCTCTCTCAGTCCACCCCCGCATTAGGATTTCCATATTTAAAATATTTGTACACTGACTGGGGAAGGGAGAGATTGCACTAGTAAACAAGTTCAGTGGATAATGTTTGTAGCAATGAGTAAAACTGCATTCTAAATTAAAAATCAAATATATATACCCACAGTTATACACATACATTTTTTAAAAGGAGGAGGAGGAAAGAGAGCTACTGTCCATTCCTACATTTTGAAATAAACTTGTCAAGATTACTCATCAATACTGGGGTTGTGGAATCATCTAGGGAACTCAAGAACTAGAATTAACTGAATGCTGAAACTTCTATGCCTAGTGAAAATGAGAGCGGAGCAGCTATGTAGCTATGAAGATGAATCAATTCCATAACTGTTACTAAAATCTTTGACTAAAAAGTCACCAACAACACAGAAATACTGAACACAAACAGGAACTGTTTTACTAAAGTCACTGAGAACCCTTGGGGTTCACTTCAGATGCTTGTTTTTTGGTTCAACCTCCCAACACCAGACAAAGGAAACGCGACTGATTTCTTGTGTGTGGTACTCATCTGCCAGTCATAGAACTCTTAATGTTTCCTATCAAGTGAATGACAACTTCCACACATACACTATTTATACCAAATAATTTTCACTACAAATTCTGATTTCCTTCTGCTTTGGAGTAAAGTAATAGCTGTTAGATTGCTTTCAAACTTAGAAGGTCCAGATATAACAGTTCATTTCATAGGAAGCCACTTCATCAACTATTCTGATACGTCCTGCTTCTTTCTACACCGCTGGAGAGGCAAGTTTGGCTGGCTTCATTTGGATAGGAAAAAAAACTATCATTTGTGCATGCTGCCATCTAGTGGTGTGCAACACAATCTAACCTGAGTTTAATATTCACGAGAATGTGTCTGACAAAAGGAATGAAAAGTTGTAGAGTTCAAGGACCTTTATGACAAACAGATGTGGGAAAATTTTCGCTTCAAATTTATAATTTTCTTATTCTCACTTGTTTTTCATTTGCATCACCCATCTCAAAATTAGGTCATTGTGAGCCTAGTACATCAACTCATTCCTACACAACACATCTTAAGTTGCCTCTTGTAACAGAGCTATGTAAAATCTATATAAAACAGTCTTTGCAGAGTTGTCATTTTTATCTTTATGGTTTTCATAGGGGTTTGTATACTTTAAATCTCCTTAATATTTATCTTTGGAAATGTAAGAAGTATCTGCTTAGAAAGAAATAAGTCTTATATATGCAAATGGAATACTATAGGGAAGAGAAAATTGGGCTTGTTAATCAAAGGGAAGAAAGCAGTTTATTTTCTCCTGAATTTGAGAATCCAAAGGCAGAGGTTCCATCCTGTTTTTATCTTCTTCTTATCACACTCATTCAAGTTTCCTTAATGTATCTGGAAGGAATAGAAAAGTTGGATTCAGAATTGACAACTGGCGTGGTGATGACAAACCTGTGTAACACCAAGGTACTCACAGCTAACAGCTGTTTCACAAACAGCATCTTCCAAATGAATAGTCGTCAGCTGTGCTACGCAGAAAACCCCCATCCTGCTATGAGCAAGTTCGGGTCTGCAAAAACTGGACAACAACTTTTTGGGTGAGGTGTTCAATATCAAACTGCATCATCAGCCATTTTCATATATACTATTTTATAGATTTAAATCTCTCAACTATCAAAAAGTAGAGCAATTTTTAGGAGAAAAAAAATCATGGGGACTGAGTTCAGGACACTGTGAAATTGTGCGACCAGTGATTTTTTTTAAGGTATTTTTTTCCTACAAGTAAGATACCTGAAAAGTGAATGTTTTGAGGGTGGAATCAAGACTTTTCACTTCTGGAGAAGAGCAACAAGGCTCTTGTCTCATGTGTCCTTCTGTGTGTCTCTGTCAGCATCACAGCAGCTGTGCTCTTGGTCTGCTTACTCCTCTGTAATCCAGGGATGCAGAATGGAGCTAATAAGATGATTACCATCTCCCCAGAATTCACAGGTCTCTGCCTCTATAAGGTCTGCCCCTATGGGGCCAGGAAAATATAAACCTATATAAGGACCTGCAAGAGAGCGTAAAGAAGGTAGAAAAGGTTTACTTGTTGGGTTTTCAAGCCTTCAAGTTGAATGAGTCTTAGCTTTTGCTTGGCAGTTGTTCTGGACAAGTCATCAGTTTCATGTGGAGAACTCAGTGCAAGCCCAAGGCTAACGAACGACAGGGGGCCCATGGAAACACAGCTGAAATGAAATGGGGCTTCATCCATCTTCTTTGAGAATGGAGGAGCTTTTGTGAAGCAGAACATCGTTGCTCAAGATAACGGTTGATGAGCATTAGATTTTGTAGATCTAATAAGGAAAATATTTTATCTCAAGTTAACAAAACTTTTTTTATCTTTCGAGTGCCTCATAGGACCAACTATTACTCTTTGGTTTTTATTTTTCTTTTTGTATTTTTTTATATATGCTTTAATCTTGCTGAGCTAATGTTGACTGAACTCTTTAGAACTTTGCCTCTGTGCAATGAAGTAATGTTTCTCTACCCTAAGAGCTCTATTTGTATAATCTCTGGCTGTAATGATCACTTTGGAAGATTTCCTTTGCATCTCTAATTATTTTTTTTAATGGAATAAGGCATAAGGGGGAATAAATATATTGTAACCAATGTTATGTAAACCCATATCCATACAGGCCAAGGAAGCCAAATGAAGTCATTAATATTTCCAGAATTCTAATGTGAAAAACCTATTATTTTTGAAAGGTGGGGAGATGACTTTGTGTAGCACTGGGTGGGTTTTCTCTGCAGACTAAGTCTAGCAATGAGCTTCCAGATCCTTTAGTTTTATCAGCCTTGTGCTTACACCATTTTCATAAATGCTACTTGAACAGCCTGTCTTCATAAGAGTTCATGGTTCCTAGGTTTTCCTGTCACCTCATTGTATTGATCTGTGGTAGGATATTAACGGGCTCATTCAACAAATGTACTATTTAGCATGGTTAGGGGGCATCAGCAGGACAAACCAACAGGTACTCTGCAAGTGTACTGGCACACCAAGCCCAGCAATTATTAGCAGCTCTTCATAAGCCTGCTGTCTACTCAGATGCTTGCCTGCTGAAGGGACCTGTCCAGTGATCTTCTGGAATCCCAGGTTGGGAATCTCTGCAGAATATCGTGAGAGCTGTGGCCCAACTAGCTTCTAAGTAGAAACAAGGAAGCTGCCCTGAGATATCGTCAGCTGCCCACCTACCATAGTGTTTGCTACTGAATACCAGCCTTTTAACATGCCATTTCAGATCTGTCCTTCAACAAAAACATAAATTGCAAATCATATAATTTAAGGGTCTCTTACAAATATGCCTAAGTCGTGTGTCATTTTTAAGTTCCAAAGGCCTACTGGACTAAGTACTATGAGACCAGCTGTAGAAGCTGATGGCACTGATCCGGAGTGGAATAACCCTCAGTACTGGTGTTTAGAAGATGAACTGTAGGCAGGTTTTGCTGATCAACAGCCTAAGGATGGATAGGCTCTCTTCTGGCCTCTGATCCTGAGCACATGGAGGCAGCATCAGAGAATCGGGACCTGAGCTATATAGGTTCTCAATGTGAAACCTGTTTAGAGTGACATATAAGAGCAAGAAATCTATAGCTGGTATAAAATACCTTTGCCTTCTTTTCTATTCTGAAAGTAATGAATGGTATCTGTACATGTAGGGGTAAAAACTCAGATAATTCCTCCAGGCCATGGATAAAAAAAAGTACAGCAGTCAGAACACGTGGGAACAAGTGATTTGCATTCTCTTCTTCATGCTTTCCTAGACCTGCTACTGGTAGTGCAGCCCTCGCCCTCCAGACATAATGCATTGAGCCCAGTTTCAGGGAACATCACTGTGTGATGTCACGATGTTATATGTGTTGAGTTTAATGTTGAGCTGAAGCAAGCTGGTGACCTTCCTCTTTGTGCTTTGTAAAGAAGACACCAATGTTTGTCAGAGAAAATTCCCCAGCAGTCATGTTGAAGAGGCAGTGTCATCCACCTGCTGTCCCCTTTGGAACAGTTCAACTGCAGAAAGGTCGGACTGAGGTTTTGTGCTTTATCGTTTTTCTTTTTTAAACAAAACATGACAACCTTGGCTTTTCTGATATGGAACACTTTTGTTGTTGTGGAGTTCCCTCTTGCTGTATCTTCTATGCAATTCCTTTTCTAAAAAATCCCCGGTGGAGGCAGAGTGCCCTCCGGACATCTGTCCGGCGCCTTGCTGAGTGGTGGAGGTGAGGGATACCAGCTCTGGGTGTGCCTCTTTTCTCTCCCTGGCTGCCAATCCCAATTTTTCCTGCAGTCCCCTTCGTTTGTCAATTGCCTGCATTTATTCTGTCAACCAACATGTACAAAATGTAAGAAAGAATTTTTAAACAGGTAATAAATTATATTTATAAGCAACAAAGTGCTGCCTCCTTCACTTTATAACAAGGTTCTCCTGCGTGTTCAGAGTCGCCACGTGTTTCTTCAGTGGGACAGAAAGGCTTCGGGTCCTGCGTGGATGGTGATCACAACCTCCTGCAGGCACAGGATGAGGTTCTAGAATGTTGCTACTAAAAAATCAGCTCCACACTGGAATCACCAGAGGGGCCTTAAGAAATAATGCCAGGGTCACACCTCCAGAGATTCTGATGGAAGTGGTCTAGGAGTAGCCTGAGTCTTGGGCGTTAAAAACTCCCGGGTGGTACTAATGAGCAGTTAAGAGTGAGAAACAATGTCTAGAACTTCTGCAGAATTCCCTGGGGCGGGAGCTTCTAAAGAGTGTCAAGCCCTGCCCCCAGAGATCCGATTTTAAATGAAGTTTGCAAACAACTATACTAATAGGTAGGAAATGAAAGGTGAACAGCTACCAGCAGAGGAGTTCAGCTTGGTACAGGACTGCTGGCCACTGCCTTAGGGCGAGCAAGCTAAGGGCTCCAGCTGTGAGGTGAGAAGCAGCTGTGAGATTGAGGACTAGAAGTGAAGGCAGCCCTGTCCTCTATGAGAGAATGACCTGGAGATGCTTCCTTAGATGGACTGCCACCTGCCCCCACCCCTCCCCTCAGCCTCGGTGGCAGAAGGGTGTAAGCCATTGCCCAGCACTGAGAAACTGGTCCATGCCATGGACTGGAAGAAAGTGACATAAAACAATCGATGCTGGGATCACGAATTCAAATGTTTCTTCAAGGCTAAGGAAGTAATGGAAATACATAAACTGGAACCTGGGTAAAAATCAAAGGGAGAAATAAGGGCTGCAGCTGAGCTACAGAATTCAAATTCCATATAAAAGAATGAAAATACAATGAAAACAATAAAACACTAACAAAAACTGTCCTTTACATAGAAAACCCATGGTGGCAAAGGCTCAGCCCTGTTACCAGACCGCTAATCCCTAATTAGAAGCTTTGGTAGCTGAGATTCCTGCTGAGAAGGCCTTACCTAGGATGGCATGCATGCATTTTCAAAGACTATTCACTGAGGGCCCAACCTAAGCCCCTGTCTTTGAGTGGAGGTCCCTGGAGAGTTCTGAAGCTTGGCCTCCCTCTGTTCCCGTCTCTCAGTACCAGCATATGGATGCCAAGCAAAGAACCTTCAGCAGCCCCAGAGATTCCCACAGCTAAGCTCAGATCAGAACCTAAGGTAGAAATTAGGAATCACTTTGCAGAGACAAAACTTCTGAGAGCGTGGTCATCTGTACCTTGCTGCTGTGACCAGATAGAGACAACAAGCTTGCAGCTTACAAAATGACCAATGCCAAGAAAATAACCTTTTTTCCTCAGCTGAGATTTACTGTCAGTATGCCTGTGAGTTCTGTGAAGTTTAACTTGAGCCCATGACACACAGAAGTAGGGTGCACAGAAGGTGGGAGAGATGTACCAATAGCAAATCTCAGCTGGTTTTAAATGTTGCTAATTGTAGATCCTGCTAAACTAATGGCAGGAAGAAAAAGCAGCACTGGCCGGGCACAGTGGCTCATGCCTGTAATCCCAGGACTTTGGAAGGCTAAGATGGGGAGATCAATTGAGTCCTGGAGTTTGGGACCAGCCTAGGAAACATAGCGAGGCCTCGTCTCTACTAAACATAAAAGTAGTCAGCCACGGTGGTGCATGCCTGTAGTCCCAGCTACTTGGGAGGCTGAGATGGGAAAGTCACTTGAGCCCAGGAGATCGAGACTGCAGTGAGCTATGATCATGCCACTGCACTCCAGCCTGGGCAAGACAGAGTGAGGCCTTGTCAACAAAAAAAAAAGAAGGAAAGAAAGAAAAAGAAAGAATGAAAAAGAAGAAAGAAAGAGAGAAGGGGAGAGAGGGG